>NC_088644.1:12059523-12114523 GCF_964019385.1 Sycon ciliatum
GTGAGTCAGAGTCGCTCATGGAGTTGTGATAAACAGACGTTGAGAGCCAGTATAGCTATTCGCAACGCTGTCACCTCCAACAACTAGTCGCACGTCCGCGTGAGGGACAACAATACGAACTTAGAAGTTGCGACTTCGAAGCGTGGGTTCCTAGTTGGAACAATCAACTTCATGACTATTACCGCCGAAGTCGCAACTTCTAAGTTCGTATTGTTGTCCCTCACGCGGACGTGCGACTAGTTGTTGGAGGTGACAGCGTTGCGAATAGCTATACTGGCTCTCAACGTCTGTTTATCACAACTCCATGAGCGACTCTGACTCACGCTGCTACCTGGAGCTTCACGAGGTGTTTGTCGCGCTGGAAACAAAGCGTCTCTGTAAGTTTGTATCCCTGGTGATGGTTTGGCCTGGAGAGCAGTATATAAGTGGTGCTTTTCAGGCACAATCTTCCTCAGCCTACTCAAGCTCAACTGATGAGGGGTGAATTCCCCGAAACACCGTGTATTGAGCAGGGAGTGGTGCTTTCTTGCAGGTTTGCCGAGTGGAAGGTGCGACGTGCTCCTCGTGTGCTCCGGATGGCAGTCGTGAGTCAGTGAAGTGTCAAGTTCGGCAAGAAGCGTGGGTTCCTAGTTGGAACAATCAACTTCATGACTATTACCGCCGAAGTCGCAACTTCTAAGTTCCTTTTTCCTTTCTACATTTATTATTGGCTCAATACCCGAGTTTCAAATGATCCTTTACTCAATAATACCTTTAGCCTCGGGGTATGCCTTGAAATACGAAATATACCGAAACAGAAACACAAAATAAGAATAAGCGCAAAGCTCAAAGAAATACAGAGGCATGTCAGTGAGGAGTGGCATTGTATTTGGTGCCAGAGAAGTGCGTGCAAATGTGACTGCGAAACAGGGGCTGCGAGACGGTGGCTCTCAGGTCTGCGGGCAAGGCATTCCAGACAGTAGCCGTGCGGAAGAGAAATGACCTCCTGGCGTGTTTCCCAACCCATGGCAGAGTGAATGCAAGTTGCCGGCGGCGAATACGCGTGGGGCAGTACCCTACTGCTTCAAGAAGTTCTGGTTGGGTGGTGACCAGATGGAAGAATTCCATAAGACAGGCGATATGCGCGCCGACCTTTGGGCACAGCCACTGTATGAATGTTTAGAAGGAGCTACCTCAATCGAGAGCGCTTGGTGTTCCTGGCAGAGTTACGCTCACGAGAGCATCCGCCGTCACTTGGCTACACGTTTGCTCAGACCACGAAGAAAGCAGCCTGCGAAGCCCTGGTTTACGGCAAGCTACACGCGACTGCCATCTTTTTTGAGCTTTTGAAGTCGGTTTGGAATTTTGGTGCTCTGATCCATCCTTGGTCAGATCGAGCAGTGCTGCTGACATGTACCATTAATGTAGGTTTGCAGCGTACGGCAAACCGTAGTTATCGCTGACAACCGAGCAGCAGGCAAAAGCCACGCGCGTGGCTAGGCGCGCAACAATGGGGGTGTCTGGCATGCAATGGCGGGCAGCCGTACTGGGGAAAGCCCAGGCCGCAGTACGAGTACGCCCATATGCGCGGGCGAGACTACCCCATATTTGCATAAAGGTATCAGCGCTACTAATGCAATGTTTACTACAAGCAGGGCTCATGGCGCCTAATCTCTATATTAGGAACCAGTTCCTTTTATGGCACGAAAGGACTCCAGCGCGCGTACTAAGCCTCAGCCAAGGTACAGTACTAACCGAGTACGCAAGATAGAACAGGCGGTGTGGCGGAGCAAACATACCACGTATGGAAGAGGCGAAGTCCCCGGATGCCGCCTGGCCCACAATGACAGACACCACCATGCTTATAATTATGGCAAATAAGGCGCGAGAGCCCACCAGGTAAGGCGGGCCACATAAGCACGTGGCAAGCGCAAATAGCGTAAGACGTACCCACGAGGCCACAACGCGAGAGTACGGCAGCATGAGCAGAGTACGAGAGTACGAGGCCGGATCAACGCAGGGCGGACCAAGGTGTGGTAGTGCCACAGCACGAGGCACCTCAGCAGTTGGAGGTGGCGAACGCAGGGACAGCATCAATATTGGCAGCTAGCAGCAGCAGCAGATGGGCGTGATTTTTTTGTTTCAGAGCGTAAAGTAAATAATATAAAGTACAGTGTAGCAGCAATTATTATATTCTGTGGCAGTCGTCGGCATGCCGGCAATGGAGCTGTCCCCAGCACAGCTGAGAGCCATCAGCGAGGCTGCTTCCTCCGCTGTCTGGGCCGCGTGGAACCAGCTAGCGGGCCCCTGTCAGCCGGCGACCGATACCTCTGCGGCGGAAGTCCAAGGTATGGAACATTAGCCAGTGGCGATAAAAGAATGCCCTCGTGTGTAGCACATGTATCTGCGGATTCCATTAGAAAGATCATGAACATTGAGTATGTAGAGCTGGCAACACTATGGCCAAGCTGCAGTGTAGGAATGGAGCCATCCGCTAAACGCTTCCGAGTTGACGAAAACGCTGCTGACGCTTCAGTACTAATTTCTACCGTGTCGACACCCAGGCATAAAATTGAAAATGTCACCGACTGGATCGAAGCCTGGTCGATCTTTAGGGTCATTGCTAGCGAGGGCGCACCAGGGCATGTGCTGGTCTCATGGAGCGCCAGCTAAGGGTAGTACAAGCGGCGAAAAAATATCGTTTTGCTGCGGTGCAAGTATACGACACTCGGTTGCGACAGGCGATGTCAAGAGACCACAGCATCAGCATCGGTAATCTACACATGGAACTCTTCACGCAGTCCTTCACCGGCCAAGCTCTGCCCGTGTGCGCTAAATGTAAGAGGACAGGCCACTCCACCGTGGCATGTGTAGCGAAGCCTTCACTGAACGCGCCTTTTCGTGCCTCCACCTCTGGGCCCAGCGGAAAGCCGATCTGCAAAATGTTTAACAAAGGGAACTGCACCTTTTCAAATTGCAGCTACCAGCTCAGGTGCATGTTCTGCAAGGGAACACACCAAGCAATGGAGTGTCCCGCCCGCGCTTCGGCCCGAAAAGCCTCATCACACGCCTGTACAGCCGTCATTAGTTCGCGAGAACGCTATGTCCACATCTGCTAATTCTTTAAGTTCAAACTCAGTCTCCACACCAATGAATTTTGATGCAGTTAGTGTAGAGCTTGCTGGCCACCCTGATCGGGTCTTAGTGGAAACTATCTGGTTCAATCTGCGTTTTTGCTGCCGCATCGAGTTTGCAGGCGATCGCGCACTTCAGTTGCTTCTAGTAATCTTGCCTCTGCATCCACAGATCTAGCTATTGTAGATGCCTATTTAGCTAAGGAATGCAAACTTTTAAGCACACTAGAGACGCTTTTGACACGCCACCTTTCTTACCTTTGCGCACGTCTGGTACGGGTGTAGTACCAAAAAAAGACGGCGGCCACCGATTAATTATGCATGGTCTGCCCTTTGCTGGGAATAGCGTTAATGACTTTATCGACCAAGATTTGGCACGTGTTGGCGAGACAAATAATTATTCTGACCTTTTGGCTTGCGGTCGTCACCCTTATTTTTTTTAATCGTTTTGCTGATGCACTGGTGCGGATCTGACGCGAAACCCACGCTGTTGAGAACTTTGAGCATTATTTAGACGATTTCATCAATGAATAACACGCACGCAAAACCGCACCTCCAGGGTTCCCCGCGCATGCCAGGGCTGGCAGACTGTCTTCATTCCGCTTTTTGCATGTACCGGCTTGCATCAAGTGTATATTGCGTCACCACTGGTTCAGCATAGGCTGACACACAGGCAATGCGGGCATCCGGGCTAACACTTAGCGCGAGGGTCAGCCTCAGGGCGGCGGGTAAAGCCCAGCTATAAATTATCATCACGGCCGTGGCAGGAGGTTGGCAAAGGGCACGGGCGTTGCCTTGATGATTATGTGCAATTTTATAAGCAGAGATAACCTAACATGCTAGGCGTTGGGGGACTCTCCCAATTATACATAAGCATATATTATGGAAGGCTACTTAGACGCCGCAGCGCGTGCACTGTATTTTAAAAAGCTTATATTCATCCCGCGCGGGACTAGCATGGCGTACAGCGGACTTGGCGCGTGCCACAGACCGCTTGACAAACTTTAGCAGCTCAGCCAGGCACGGCATCTCGGGTCCCATAAGGCGCATAGCAATAATTATGTATACCCAATGCGGGGCAGCATTGCGGCGCGCAGGTCATATGCGCCGTTGCCTTATGCGCTTGGCAAAGGGCACGGGCGTTGCTAGAAATTTAATAATACATAAAGCATACATTATAGAAGGCTATTTAGATGCCGCAGCGCGCGCAATGTATTCTAAAAATGCCTATATTCATCCTGCGCGGGACTAGCATGGTATACAGCGGACCTGGCGCGCGCCACAGACCACTTGACAAACTAGCAGCTCAGCCAAGCACGGCTTGTCAGGTAGACCGCGCGCGCGGATCCCATCAGGCGCATAGCAATAATTATGTATACCCATGCGGGGCAGCATTGTGGCGCGCAGGGCATATGCGGCGTTGCCTTATATGATTGGCAAATGGCACGGGCGTTGCCAGAAATTTAATAATACATAAAGCATACATTATAGAAGGCTATTTAGATGCCGCAGTGCGCGCAATGCATTCTAAAAAGTATATATTCATCCCGCGCGGGACTAGCATGGCATACAGCAGACCTGGCGCGCGCCACAGACCGCTTGACAAACTTTAGCAGCTCAGCCAAGCACGGCTTCTCAGGTAGACCGCGCGCGCGGGTCCCATAAGGCGTATAGCAATATGTATACCCATGCGGGGCAGCATTGCGGCGCGCAGGGCATATGCGGCGTTGCCTTATGCGCTTGGCAAAGGGCACGGGCGTTGCCAGAAATTATAACAATACATGCTTTAAGCATATATTATAGAAGGCTATTTAGATGCCGCAGTGCGCGCAATGTATTTAAAAAGTCTATAATTATTTATCCCGCGTGGGACTAGCATGGCATACAGCAGACCTGGCGCGCGCCACAGACCGCTTGACAAACTTAAGCAGCTCAGCCAAGCACGGCTTCTAAGGTAGACCGCGCGCGCGGGTCCCATAAGGCGCATAGCAATATGTATACCCATGCGGGGCAGCATTGCGGCGCGCAGGGCGTATGCGGCGTTGCCTTATGCAGTTGGCAAAGGGCACGGGCGTTGCCAGTAATTATAATAATACATAAGCATACATTATAGAAGGCCAATTAGACGCCGCTGTGCGTACAGTATATTAAAGTCTATAATCATCCCGCGTGGGACTAGCATGGCGTACAGCGGAGTTGGTGCATGCCACAGACCGCTTGACAAACCTCAACAGCGCAGCCAAGCATGGCATGTCGCGCAGCCTGCACGCGCGGGTCCCATAAGGCTCATGGCAATGCGACTGTATACCCAAGCGGGGCAGAATTGCGACGCACAGAGCCTATGCGGCATCCCATGTCGGTCAAGCGAACCAAGGAACATATGGTCAAGGCATAGCATTAGCTCTCCTAAGGGAGATTCCCACTACTATTTTTGGAGGTTGCTTGGCCTAGAGTAAGGGCATGTCCGAGCAGGATGAGAGGTCAAGAAAAGGCAGGACACACGTACAACATCCACTTTTTCGCAGATGCGTTTGGTCTGCACAGGCGATGTTGGGAAGCCCGAGTTGTCTCGTGATGCCAACACCCTGGTAGCATTGTCGGTCGCGCCCAGCACACGTAAGACATACCAGCCAGGCATTAAAGCATACTTGAAATCCGCGTCAGCGGTCGGCTTCAACCCGGCTCAGCCGAACAACGAAGAGATTGTGCGCTTTGTTACCTCACTTTCAGAGCTAGTGCCTGCAGGCAACACTTTTAAAGGTATACTTGGCTGCGATAAGGTTTCACCTGCTATCGCACGGCATGTCCGTAGAGGGACTGCGCTCACAACGCCTCCTTGCCGTATTGAAAGGCATCGAGCGAACGCAATTTGACACACTGAGGTCGGAGGCAGGCAACCATGCGGGCCGGCAGCGCCTACCAGTTGCACCGTCAGATCTGCTAACCATAAAAGCGCAAGTGGGTACGTCCGCCCACTCGGCAAGCGATAAAGCAATAATATGGGCAGTACTGTTGACGGCATTTTACGGGCTGCTGTGCGTAGGTGTATATGCCTCAATGTCAACGGACGAAAGACGCAATTTCAACACCCTGACCGTGGCTTAGGTCCAGATAGCGCAGACAAAGGTGGTAATCAAGCTTGGTCCCACCAACACCTCGCAGTTCGGCGGAGGCGGCACAGCGTTGCTTTAAGCGGCAGCCAACAAAGAGCTGTGTCCCGTAGAGGCCGTCATGGCATACAGATCCAGGCGACGGTGGTCAAACGCCGGGGCACCCTTCTTTGTCCACGGCAATGGCAAGCAGCTCACAGAAGGACATCAACCTACTGCTGAGAGCTTTGCGCCCCGAGGTCGGTAGCCACTCCCTGCGCAAGGGCGGTGCCACCGAGTTGGCAGCACAACGGGCACCAGAGCGGCAGCGGCAGGCAGCCGGACGTTGGCGCAGCTCAGCGTACAAGCGGTACATCCACACATCTGCAGGCTTGCCCTCCCACTAGCTGGGTGGCATGGAAACACGGCACCCAGGACCGATGCAAAACCCTATTTTTGGAGGAGCAGCAGGCAACCCTCGTTTCACTCGTGATTGCTTAATCACATGGCAAAAACAACAAAAATGCAACCCCATTCTATGGTGCTATGATGTGTGTGTCTCGGGGGGAGGGGCGATAAATGTAGGTTTGCAGCGTACGGCAAACCGTAGTTATCGCTGACAACCGAGCAGCAGGCAAAAGCCACGCGCGTGGCTAGGCGCGCAACAATGGGGGTGTCTGGCATGCAATGGCGGGCAGCCGTACTGGGGAAAGCCCAGGCCGCAGTACGAGTACGCCCATATGCGCGGGCGAGACTACCCCATATTTGCATAAAGGTATCAGCGCTACTAATGCAATGTTTACTACAAGCAGGGCTCATGGCGCCTAATCTCTATATTAGGAACCAGTTCCTTTTATGGCACGAAAGGACTCCAGCGCGCGTACTAAGCCTCAGCCAAGGTACAGTACTAACCGAGTACGCAAGATAGAACAGGCGGTGTGGCGGAGCAAACATACCACGTATGGAAGAGGCGAAGTCCCCGGATGCCGCCTGGCCCACAATGACAGACACCACCATGCTTATATGGCAAATAAGGCGCGAGAGCCCACCAGGTAAGGCGGGCCACATAAGCACGTGGCAAGCGCAAATAGCGTAAGACGTACCCACGAGGCCACAACGCGAGAGTACGGCAGCATGAGCAGAGTACGAGAGTACGAGGCCGGATCAACGCAGGGCGGACCAAGGTGTGGTAGTGCCACAGCATGAGGCACCTCAGCAGTTGGAGGTGGCGAACGCAGGGACAGCATCAATATTGGCAGCTAGCAGCAGCAGCAGATGGGCGTGATTTTTTTTTTTTTTCTTCAAGACTAGCAACGAGGAGCAGCAGGCAACCCTCGTTTCACTCGTGATTGCTTAATCACATGGCAAAAACAACAAAAATGCAACCCCATTCTATGGTGCTATGATGTGTGTGTCTCGGGGGGAGGGGCGATAACTGTTCCTTTCCGGTAGATGGCTACGGCCGAGAGTCTTTTCGGCCCTACCTTGATGCTTTGGCAGCCCAAATAAGGAGCCCTGACTGCATCAAGCAGGTAAATTTTGATCGTATCCGGGGACATTGCGTAGTAACTCTGGATAAGGAAGAGTGTCTCCAAAGGCTGCTGTCGGAGGGCTTGACCGTCAGAAACATTGCTGTGCAGGTACGTCCCTTTTATGGTGATGATGTTGTCCGGCTACATGTAATTGGGTGCCCCTTTGTCCTCGAGGATGCCACTTTGGTCACCATGCTAGAACCATTTATGAAAATTGTCCATGGACCATCACGGCAGAAAGTCCGCCTTGCAGAGGGGGTGGATGTGATGGTTGAGAGCGGGAGACGGTTCATACTCGGTACGCCCCTGAGGTCAATCCCCAGCACGCTAGTTGTACCAGAAATGAAAACAAGATTGCGCCTTTGGCGCGAGGGACAAGAATCGACATGCTGGGAGTGTCACCAGCCGGGTCACAAATCCCGTAGCTGCCCACGCCGCCAGACATCCCGTGAGACCACTGTGATACAAAAAGAACTGACCAAAACATCAACAGCACCTATTGAGGATAACAACGCTACGGTAGACTTGAACTCCAGTGAGCTCAAGCCCAGGGCAGGTCAGACAACCCCCGCCGTGCGTGGCAAGTCCAGGGCTGAGCACACTCCTACAGATGATACGGCACAAGAAGATGACGACAGTGATGGCTTCACACCAGCCCGTAGGCCGAAAAAGAAGAGTCAACAAACGGCCGACCAGAGACCAGGTAACCAAGCTGCAAATTGTGAGCTCCTGGATGATGCCTTGAGTAGTGTTCTGCACCGGACAGGATCACATTACGAGGTTCTAGCCGACAACATTATTCAGGGAGCCAGGCAGGGAGCCGCTAACGCCCGCAGGCACAGCCAGGCGGCTAACGACACCTGCAGTCGCTAACAAGCCCCAACCTCGGACGTACGTACACCATTGCTACATAATGTATCCTCATTCAACAAAAATAATAGTCATGTATATTACATTGAAAATGATAGGAAATTTCATACACATTAGTTCTTCATTTTCTCTACATCACTAAATCCCCTAGCATCATCTTTCATACCAATGAGCAACCGAAATCTGCGATCATGTACCAACCACGACACATCCCACTTGTCCTTAGGGTTCATGAACGTATGCAGTCTCCGCTTCAAGGTCCATGCTCTAACCGCACTGATCCCCAAGTACGACATCCTGTGTATAGCCGAAACATGGCTAAACAGCGCGATCTCTGACGGAGAAGTACAAATCCCAGGTTATAACCTTACCAGATGTGACCGCGAAAACAGGACTGGAGGCGGTGTATGTATCTACTACAAATCATCACTTCCCATCACGCCACAGCCAAATCTCCGCCTAGACGGCGTGGAAGCCGTCTGGATACTGCTGCGATCGAAGTCCCAGAAGCACCTGTTCGGATGTGTATATCGTCCCCCGCAGGAGCCTGTCGCGTACTGGACTCTCCTGGACTCTGCCTTCCATAGAGCGTCTCTGGTGACAACATCAATGACCGTTGTAGGAGACTTCAATGTGGACATGTTCCGAGGCCAGAGAATGGCGCAACGTCATCACCTTGAAGATGTCGCATCTGCTTACAGCCTCACAAACCACGTGCTGTCCCCGACAAGGATTACACCTCTCTGTCCCCAAGGTAGCACCATAGATTTAGTCCTTTCTACAGAGAACTCAGTGTCAACGTGCACGGTTGTTCCGTCCACCATAAGTGACCACTTTACCGTCCGTGCTACTATGACCTTTACTGTACAGACGAAGAAGTGCGTGCGTGCTCCACCAACACGTAAGCTGCACAAAATCGATATTCCGCTATTTCGCGAGGACCTTAAATATTGCTTTGCGCAAGACTTCCCCTCTGATGCCGATGTCGACACTTACTGGGAGCTCTGGCACGATCGGTTTATGACTGTGTTGGACACACATGCCCCGCTTGTACAAGGGGCAATGAAATCTGCAGAACCTGTGCCTTGGTCAAACCGCGACATTTATCAGCTGGACAAGAAGAAGAAAAGGTATCATCGCCTTTGGCTGGCCGACAAAGGAAATGTTCAACTCCACCAGCAGTACCGGAAGGTTCGAACTCAGGCAACGAACATGTATCGCGGTTGTAGGAATGAGTACTTCGCACGTCAATGCCAAGAACATTCCAGAAACCCCCGCCAGATTTGGAAAGTCATCAATACCGTCACCGGACGCGGGAAGCAGAAAACCGAACCAACCTGCAACATCGAAGACGTAGCCAACGTGTTTCATGACATTGTGACGGATCCAAAGCGCCCATCATGCCTAGCCTCTCCCGTCGGCCCACTTCCATCGGATAGCCTGCACACGTTCCAGCCAGCCTCTTGTTCCGTAATCTACCGTCTACTAAGTCAAGTCAACCCTGCGAAAGCAACGGGCAGCGACGGTGTCCCAGGATTCCTCCTGAAGTCCTGTGCCGAGGTCCTCACACCATCTGTCACCACACTCTTCAACCTGTCACTGAAATCTGGTGCAGTGCCTGCCGGTTTCAAGTTGGCGGCTGTAAGCCCGCTGTTCAAGTCTGGGGATCCGTCTCAGCCGACAAACTATAGGCCAGTGTCGCTACTTCCGATTTTGTCAAAGTTGCTGGAAAAGCTGGTCCAGCGGCAGCTTGTACGGCACCTCGACCACACCGACGCTATCCCGGAAACTCAGTTTGCATTTCGCCGGCAGCACTCGACGGGTGATGCACTAGCCTTACTGGTTGATCAGCTGCAAATGGCTCGCGACAAGAAGGACTCCTCTGGAGTGTGCTTCCTTGACATGTCGAAGGCCTTCGACAAAGTGCGGCATGCAATTATGATCCAGGACTGCTTTGAAATTGGAGTTGGCGGTACGGTGATGAAATGGCTCGTTAGCTACCTTACAAACCGGACACAACAAGTCCGCATCGGTAGCGAACTGAGCAACATCACAGTATGCACAAGTGGAGTACCCCAGGGATCTGTATTGGGGCCCATCTTGTTCAATATATACACCCGAGCGGTAGCTGCAGTAGCTCACCCGACTCCTAGCATACAATTTGCTGACGATATTGCACTGTACCAAAGTGGTTCCAACACGGCAACTATTTCACTGGGACTCTCGTCATCCGTCACTGCGCTGGCCGACTGGCTCGAAAACCGCGGCCTGATATTGAATGAACGCAAAAGTCAAGTTCTGTCCATCTGTGGGAGGGATGCGCAAACCAGTATCGCTGTAAATTGCCATCAGACCCGCTTACCTGCTTGTACTGCGGCCAAGTACTTGGGTTTAACCATCACCGAGCAACTGACCTGGGACCATCATATCCACGATGTTACAGCGAAGGTGAACAGGAAAGTCGGAGCATTGTGGCGAGCCCGGCGATCCCTTTCCCAGAAGGCCAGGGTCCAATACCTAAAATCCGTTGTGATGCCCGACCTATAGCACGTCCCTCTCAGCTTTCGCTCTAGGGAAACTCCAACGTCTTCAGAACCGTGCCATCCGCGCTGTGTTCAGCCTACCACCCACATCTTCGGTAAGCCACCAAAGGGAGAGCATATCCCTCCGGAAAATCGAGGAGACACAACAACACCGACTCCTCGATCTCATCTGGCGCGGCCTGAACGGCCAATGTAGTACAGCGCTTTCAAAGCAGCTGAAGCCCGCAACCACGGCCCCAACTCGACATCAAGCCAAACGCCGGGCTCATTCTCCCGCTGGCCAGGACGAATACAGGCACTCGCCGACCGTTCTTCCGTGGACCTGCGCTGTGGAACACTCTGCCAGCCAGTGTACGTTCCTGCAAAGCCGTGGCCGATTTCGCAGCAGCCGTGTACCCGTACACTCTCAGGCCATAAACGTTTTTAAAAGAAGAGAAACAGTGACATGCCCCCCCCCCCCACACACACACGGACAGTATGTATAGGCATATAACGAACGGTCTTTTCCTGTTAGCTCTGTTTGTCCAATACATGAGATAAAACGTCTTTCTTGTTGTTTTTCCTTCTCCATGTAGCTGCTTCCAGCATGGTAAACGACAGTACCATGGCCTTTTCAGATTTTCATTGTACCTATTTGTAGTACCTCCCGGGATCAGTATTTTCCACTTGAAATAACATCCACCCCAATGCCTCATTCTTAGCATTCTTTTATTCGCTTCCATGTAATTGGGCTTATTGCCCGTTTGGTATTGCGAATTCAAATAAAAAACAACAACAACAACAACAACAACTGCACAAACAGCGAAACAGGATGTTTGCCCTAGCCAAGCGAACCAACACCGTGCAGGATTGGGATGCGTACAAGGTGGTTCGCAACGCCCTCTCGAGCAGCCTCAAGCGCAGCAAAGCAGACTACTTCAACCAATTGTGCTCGCGTATCGACAGTGAAAAGCATAGTTACAGGTGGTGGGCACAAGCCAAGTAGCTCGCGAACATTACGAGCCAGACGGCTAACGTACCGACGCTAACCGACGAGAGTGGGGAAGCCCCATGCGACGCAAGCAAGGCAGAAAAGCTGGCAGACACGTTTGATCTATGAGTTTGATCTACCAAGAATAAGTGAAGAAGAAGTCTTCCGAAAGCTCCGAACACTTCCAGCAAGAAAATCCACCGGAGGACTGATAACAAAATTAATAGAATCCTGAAAGAAACTGCGCCCGTGATCACGCAGTCCTTGTGTCAGCTTCTCAACCTCAGTCTTCGTCTCGGACAACTACCAGTAGACTGGAAAAGCGCCACTGTTATCCCGATATTCAAGAATAATGGACAACCGGCAGTACCCACCAGCTATAGACCAATCTCCCTCCTTCCGGCCATTGCCAAGCTCCTAGATCCGATCGTCGCGGAGCACCTGTCGAGGTACCTATCCAGACATGATACAATCTCTGCCCACCAGTACGGTTTCGTCCGCCGGAGGTCAACACTGGATCAGCTCGTCATGCTGACATCTAGGATAGCCAAGGCGATAGACAAGCGCAGCACCTACCCCGGTACCACACCCTGCTCCTGGACTTCGCTAAGGCGTTCGACAAAGTGCCGCATCCAGTCCTCCTCTACCATCCGGGCACGTTTGCAACCCAGAACGCACTTTCGTGGTTCTCCAGTTACCTTGGTGTACAGCAATCCACGGTCAAAGTCACTTCCTCCGTATCCACAACCTACCCTATAGCCGCTGGTGTACCACAAGGATCCCATCTCGGCCCTATCCTGTTCCTTCTGTACATCAACTCTCTCCCGCAGATCATCCCAGATTAGGACCACTGAACGTTTTCCTCTTTGCCGATGACACCACCATTGGAACAGAAGTCGCTGCACCTACCACTCCCTCTTCCCAGCATCACAGTCACCCACTCCAAGTTGCCACGGATGCCGCCCTGAAATGGGCCGACTCGGCAGGTGGACGCTTTAACCCCACGAAGTCTTTCCAAATGACATTCTCCCCAAATATCGGGCACCTGCGAATGAACCAGGAAGAAGTGCGCACGGTCGACACGTACCGCCATCTTGGCGTGCAACTTGATAGCCACCTCAACTTCCAGTGCCACATCGAAACAATCACCACCAAATTTCGCCAACGCGTGGTACTACTTGCCCACATGTCGAGCCGCCTAACGCCGGAAGTTACAAACCGGCTTTATACTGGTTATGTCCGACCCACCATTGAATACGCCTCGCCACTGTGGCAGTTCCAACTGTCCGTATCCCAAGCGGCGGTCCTTGAGCGTCTGCAGGCCAGATTGGCACGAGTCGCCTTGAGGCAGTACGGTGTGTTTCCCTCCGCTACTGAACCGAAGGCATCTCTGTTCGCACACCTCCAATGGCCCAGTCTGGCATAGCGGCGACACATCCGGTGCCTCCGGGAGCTCCATCACCTGGTCCACCACCAGACCACTGCCCTTATGGACCTGGGATATAGTCTCTCCACCAGCGCGCGGCGCCCTCTCCAACTTGTCCCGCCTGCCAGGGCGAACACCTACTCGCGTGCCACTTTCCTCTTTGTTACCGCTGCCACCTGGAATTCTCCCCCCACTGACATTAGAACCACCCAAAATAGTCATTGCTTTGTGTCTCGTGTCCGGACCATCTTTGCCAACACCCGCTTTGAATCCGCTGGTTTCATTCCTTCCAGAGTTTCTGTAACATAGTAACGAATGTAATGGCTGATTTCTACAGTACGCATTTGTTATAACCCTTCCTCTTCTCAATGTCTGTGGTTCTCGTAGCCATGGCTGACAGTTCAATCCTATGTTAAGCTCGGAGTTGCACTGATGAGGCCTCATTGGCCGAAACAGTCTGGCTGTCTGCATCATTGAGTCAATCTATATGTTATAATTTTGCAGATAAAACGTTATTCCCAGTAAGCCATGAACGGAGACCCCCTCGACTTAGGCCTCGGCCTTTGGGGAATCCATAAATAAATAAATAAATTCCTGCGCCAGGATAGACTTGGCCACCCCTGCTGTTTAACAAAGATGATTTGGGCTCGTATGATGGGCAAGGGCATCTCTCAAGCCGCATAACTGTGCGAGCTACTCTGGCTTGCAGCCGTTCAAGGGTGAGCCGCTGTGCAGCAGAGAGGGAGGACTCCCATACTGGGGCGGCGTTTTCTGCTGTGGGGCGGACATAAGTAAGGTACAGCTTCCTGACGATGTCCTGTTAAACGGTCAGCCATATGGAGAGAAAGACGGAGACATGGAGAGAGACAGAGACAGAGAGAGAAGATTAATATTTTTTGCGGACATCAAATTCAGCTCCTACTTCTGAAGCCAGGAGTCAAACGTTCCCTGTGGAAGTTTCGTTTTGCGCTGGGCTTCAAATGTGTTCATGCGATCAATCGTACCGACTGTCCTTGTTGCGACTTTCTCGATTGCTTGAACGCGATCCTTCAGCATCAGGACCTTGCGGTGCTGCTTTGTTTCTGGATTCCTTGATGCCATCGTCGATTCGTGTGTATTACTGGGGTGACAGAGCCGCTTAGTCTTCGTTTCTCCTCCGAGTACACTGTAGTAACAACAATCAGAGAGCGCTTTCGATGCGCTCTCCAAGACGTTTCCTATCATGTTTATTCTAGACAGCGCTTGAAATTCTGACAGGTGTAGTGCAGTCCACACCGACCTCACAGTCAAAATGACCTGCGTTCATTTCTTCAGCTGTAGTATCGAAAATTCCTTCCAGGACCACGGAAAATCATCAAAATTTCAAGAAGGAGCTTCGAGCAACATTTCATCGTCATTTGATTTCCTACAGCGCGGTCGCTAGTTACGGGTCAAAAATCACCTTTGCCCGGCTTTGGGACAAGAAAAGGCGGTCGCTGGTCGCGTTCAGCAGGTAGTTGCTAGTCACAGTGCATTTTGAATGTGAGACCGTCCGTGCCTGGCGAAGTGGTCGGTAGTACCAGGCTGGTCGCTGGTCACGGTGGTCTTTAGTTACAGGTTAAACATGTGACTAACGACCACCCCTTGGGGCCAGAGAAAGCGGTCTTTAGTGGCAGGTGGTCCTTAGTTAGAGGTTTGCACCGCACAAAAGTGAGACCGTCCGTGCCTGGCGCAGTGGTTTGTCACGACAAACGTCCGCAAAAGCCAAACCACCGTAGGGAGGAGACATCGCGGTACACAGCACCGAAAACACCCAAGAGTGCACCTGGACTCGTAGGACGACCCCGCGTGACGGTGTACTACATTGGTTCTCTGTCATGACATTGGTTCTCTGTCCACCCTGCACTCACTCGTTGCGCACACATCCGCACGCTCACTCATACGTGTACACCACTATTGAACACGTGAACATTGCCAGTGGGGGCCACCACAGCACAAAGACAAAAGAGATACCCACACCGTGCTCCCTCGTACCCGTTCCAGGGTGGACAGAGAACACTACTGCTCTGCTAATTCTTATACTGTGACGTCAACCGCAGAGAAGTGACATAAATGTTGACCCGGACTGCGATGCGGATTCAATTGCTGAACACTGCAAGGCACAAGGTGTATCTGTAGTACAAACCGTAGTGTACACCTCCGTGCACTTTAGAACAGCCTCTGCTCGTATTACAGTCGTGGTCACGGACGCCAAGAAGGTCGCGGAAGAATCGTTCTGGCCTGACGAAGTTGGCCGTACTGTAAGAGAGTGGATTTGGTACAGAGGCCTGGGCCACCAAACCCGTTAAAGCATAATGGCTCAAACCACCGACCCACTCCCCTTGAACCCGCATGCTCAACACACCAATCGGATCAGCATGAAGCTTAAAGGGAAACTGAACGCCAAAAATAAGTATGGCTTATCCGAAGGAGAATTGGGCACTGATTCCGATGAGCTATGTCTCGAGCCGATCAGAGAAGAGGAACCGTGTCAAATTTCATAAATAACACCTTCCATATTTGGAAATTGGGCTTGATGACGTGCGTACTGCTTAGCTGTCACCATGCTGTGCATGCTCAGCAGTGTAATTGAATGGAAGAAAACAATTACTTTGATGTTTTGCAGCTCTATTTCGTTCCCTAACGGTAACCAAATCTAGATGTAGGAATCTGTTGAGCAGGAGAGTGACACATGTCTTCCCGAAGGCTGTCCAGGCTGCAGTGGTGAGGAAGAAGACACGATCATCACCCCGAGATCGATTGTAGCGAATTGGAAAACTCATGGTGAATTTGCTTCCACTCCAAGGCAATGTCGAGGTATAAAGGGTGCTTGTACTGCCTTCCAAAGTGAAGAGGAGATGAACATGGCTGTGCATAGCTGTTGTTCTATGCCAACTTACCTACTCTTGCTGGTACCGTAGTGGCGTATTTGCAAATTTCGTGGACGAACAACTCGAGTCACTAGTGGCTAGTGAGCAACACTAACAGGTGAGATTTTTCAATTTGACAAAAATTGTTTTTGTTTGAGAACTGACAGTGGCAGTCATTTGACTCAGTAGGTGTCTCTCTGCTGCTTCTTTCCCTTTATCGGTAGGGTTGTGCTTGAAGTAAAAATAAATAGAAAATGTGGAACAAAAATCTGATCATGTAATTCGAATTTCAACTTCAAAGTATGTGTACATCAAATCACAAAAATTCCAAGGTGGTGCTGTGCATTGAAAAAGACTGGGAGCTGGCAGCAATGGAAAGGGTAGAAACGAAACCAGTAATGTAGAGTATTCATAAGGTAGAGGGAGATGAAGACGGGAGAAGAGTAGTGTCAATAGACAGCATCGTGTTGCATACGTTGTGGATATTGTGTGAATCTAATAATTGGCGGAGGGTAGTGATTAGGCAGAGTATTGTTACAATACAAGGTACTTTGTGAGCAGATAGCAATCAATATCACGGCATGGTTTAGACAGGAACTCATAAATGTGACGAAATTGATAATCCAAAATTATAATATTATCCCCTGAGTAGTATTTTTTATTATGGTGTTCTCCTGTGTTTACATGCAGAGCCTTGACGTTGCTGGACGAGCGACAATATAAATTACATAAACATGTAGCTCATGATGTGGGATGACTGCCGTATCGCATTGCCAACGCAAACCCATCCTGTGTCAGTGCAGCCATCCAGCAACTTGAACTCCCCGGACCAGATGCCGCTGCAGCTGAACACCATGCCGATGGAAAGCCAGGAGTTGATAGCGAAGCATTCTGGTCTGCACAGTACAAGCCGGCAAAGAACAGTTATGAATTATAACGCATTGTAATCCTTCCCACACTTCTTTGTAAAAACAAACAAACAGTGACATTATCACAACACTTGATCAAGCTTCTTGATGAAGGTATTTTCCATTGTGCTGGCCCAGCATCCGCACCAGGAAGACCATGTACACTTACACGTATCTTGTGTGTGTGTTCGTGCGTGTGTATTTGTGTATCCGTCTGTGCATACGTGTGTGTGTGTGGGGGGGGGGTACACGCACACATGTGTATGGGTAGGAGTGTGTGTGTGTGTGGGGGGGGGGGGGTACACGCACATGTGTATGGATGTGCGCGCTGCATGCATGTGTCTGTGGGATGGGGTGGGAGTGCACGCACATGTGTACATGTGTGTGCGCAATATAGCATGTGTGTATGTGTTCGTTGAACACAGGGCAGGGCCCTAGGGTGTCCTAGCGATCCTCCTGATTCCATAAACTTAGTGATCATTGTGATTTCATGTGCTTTGAAGTTGAATTCGCAATACATGTACTGATGCTTGATTAGATTTATGTTCCACATGTTCTATTTATTTTATTTTTACTTCAAGCACTTGTACTATTCAAGCACAACCCTACCAATGAAGGGAAAGAAGCAGCAGAGAGACACCTACTGAGTCAAATGACTGCCACTGTCAGTTCTCAAACAAAAACAATTTTTGTCAAATTGAAAAATCTCACCTGTTAGTGTTGCTCACTAGCCACTAGTGACTCGAGTTGTTCGCCCACGAAATTTGCAAATACGCCACTACGGTACCAGCAAGAGTAGGTAAGTTGGCATAGAACAACAGCTATGCACAGCCATGTTCATCTCCTCTTCACTTTGGAAGGCAGTACAAGCACCCTTTATACCTCGACATTGCCTTGGAGTGGAAGCAAATTCACCATGAGTTTTCCAATTCGCTACAATCGATCTCGGGGTGATGATCGTGTCTTCTTCCTCACCACTGCAGCCTGGACAGCCTTCGGGAAGACATGTGTCACTCTCCTGCTCAACAGATTCCTACATCTAGATTTGGTTACCGTTAGGGAACGAAATAGAGCTGCAAAACATCAAAGTAATTGTTTTCTTCCATTCAATTACACTGCTGAGCATGCACAGCATGGTGACAGCTAAGCAGTACGCACGTCATCAAGCCCAATTTCCAAATATGGAAGGTGTTATTTATGAAATTTGACACGGTTCCTCTTCTCTGATCGGCTCGAGACATAGCTCATCGGAATCAGTGCCCAATTCTCCTTCGGATAAGCCATACTTATTTTTGGCGTTCAGTTTCCACACGCCGCTCCGTTTCACCCACACACCCACCACCTGATCCAGCACAGTAGTACACACAACCCTTTGAGCACGCATGACGTATTAATACGTCACGTACAGTGTCACTGCACCCACGCATGACGTATTATTACGTCGTGAGTGTACATAGCGTACAAACGCGATTTGCATGAACCGCGTGAGTTCAAACTATCGTAACTCGGTCAATTCTTGACCGATTCTCACGATCGAAATATGTATCTGCAAGAGAAAACTCTCAGCTTGCGATAGAAACAATCGCCGAAGCGATACGACCCCGCGGCCCGGGTTGTTGAGATATGCGACTCGACACGGCAAATTCAAATCGATTTTTTTGCGAACTCTGCAGATCGCGTACTACACTCTACAGTTGTAGTATTCTCCATTTTCGATCATTTTCGCGCTATCTGCTGCCATGGAAACTAGATTCAAATGATGGCAGCGGATCTGGGGAGTCCTCAAAAAAATTTGAGCTCGATACGAGCAAGGAGAGTGAAATGGCAGCTGAGGATTTGATCTCCTGGCCGTGCTCAAGTCTGTCGAGCGCGTGCGTGAAGTTTGCCAGACTGTAGCATGGGCTTTTGGTGTCGCTCCGAGCTGAGCTTGGAACTATTTTGTTCCTCGCCTCAAGACCTTTGCAGGAAGCTCAAGATCGTGGAATTCGTCCAAAGGAAGGTAAAGTTATCGATCCTTGAACAGCTACTACTTTCATAGGAAAAACGCGATTTTTGCAGGTGTTGACGTGGGGCGGCATTCAGGTAGCGTCGTGCTCAAAAGGATTATTAATTAACATTGGCCACATCAATATACGCAGTCTACGCCACTAACTGTGTGAAGTTGAAAGTATAATGATAGAACAGCAGCTGGATATACTAGCCGTATCCGAGACCTGGCTAGATAACAGTGTCTCTGACCTGGAAGTGCATATCCGTGGAACCATCCTTTACCGTAGAGATAGACCATGCATGACAAGCTGCTCGTGTCTCACAGCATGCCGCCCCTGCAAGAAAGGTAGCGGTGTGTGCCTTTATGTGAAAGAAACCCTCAGAGTTTCCCTGGACGAACGTTACTCACATGATGCCCTAGAGCTTCTTTGCATACGATGTACGCCACAAAGAGGATCCGAGATATTGATCGGCTGCATCTATCGCCCGCCAGGTCAGTCCATTGACTACGGGGACAGTCTTGCTGCAGCTGTAGACTGCGCCGATTGCGAAGAGCTGTACTTGTTGGGAGACCTCAATGTGAACTTCCTGGACAAGCAACCAAGTACTCTCTCTCTCTCTCTCTCTCTCTCTCTCTCTCTCTCTCTCTCTCTCTCTCTCTCTCTCTCTCTCTCTTCTCTCTCTCTCTCTCTCTCTCTCTCTCTCTCTCTCTCTCTCTCTCTCTCTCTCTCTCTCTCTCTCTCTCTCTCTCTCTCTCTCTCTCTCTCTCTCTCTCTCTCTCTCTCTCTCTCTCTCTCTCTCTCTCTCTCTCTCTCCTCTCTCTCTCTCTCTCTCTCTCTCTCTCTCTCTCTCTCTCTCTCTCTCTCTCTCTCTCTCTCTCTCTCTCTCTCTCTCTCTCTCTCTCTCTCTCTCTCTCTCTCTCTCTCTCTCTCTCTCTCTCTCTCTCTCTTCTCTTGCTCTTCTCTCTCTCTCTCTCTCTCTCTCTCTCTCTCTCTCTCTCTCTCTCTCTCTCTCTCTCTCTCTCTCTCTCTCTATCTATCTATCTATCTATCTATCTATCTATCTATCTATCTCTATCTCGAATGTATCTCTCCTCTCTCATCATGCATGCGTCACACTCTCATGGAATATTTTATTTTATAAGATTGCATGCTTCACACTCTCATGTAATATTTCTTTCCTTTCTTCGTCTTTTTGTGAGAGCTTGGACAATCCACTTGTCCAGGCAAGAAGGGAGCAATGCCTGTTCATTCTGGCGAAGTAAAATAAAATATACCAACCAACCAAGTACCTATAAAGCCCTATACCACACCATCCTCCTGTCCCTTAATCTCTCCAACTTAGTAAACGCCCCTACACGCATTACACGGCAAACCCAAACCTCTATTGACTGCATCCTCACGAATTCGGATGACGCCACAACCGCCTCAGTCTTTGACTGTGAATTCTCTGACCATCGCATCATCACGACCTCCGTGCGTATCACTTCCCTGCGGCCTGACACTCCAGACCACAAGCCAAGGCAGCCCAGTCGAGACTATAGTTCGTTTTGTATGCAGGAATTCCACAAGTTGCTGAAATCGGTATCCCTACACTCTTTTTCATCCACTAACCCCCACCAAATGGCCGCTGAGTGGGTGAAGAAGTTCAACTGTGCACTGGACGAACTCGCGCCAATTGTCTCACGAAGAGCGGGGAGGCCTACCTCTAAAGTAAGATGCCCTTTCATGGCTGAGGAGCTACTGCATATTATACGACAACGCAAAAGTGCCTTCCGCCGATTAAAAGCCTCAGCTTTCCAAGATCCAGTTACTGCACTCCAATTCAGGCAACTGCGCACCCGATCCAACAACCTGTATCGCCAGCTCCGCAACAAATATTTTTCGGAGCTCTGCCAAGACTATGAACAATCTCCTCGGAAGTTCTGGTCAGCGATCAATGGCGTAACAAAACGTAAACCAGCTAAACCCAAAACCTCAGCCGAAGCAGAGACGCTGAATAGATATTTCCATTCAATCGTTCACGACCCCGATGCCTCCTACAACATACCGCTCGGGCCGGTCTCCTCCACCGATTTGGAGTCGTTCGTATCTGTCACCATTGCGTAAGTAGAACGTCTTCTACTAGACCTGAAGCCCCGCAAAGCCCCGGGTCCAGACAATATACTGCCCTGTCTTGTGAAGTCTGCCGCTTACATTCTTGCCCCATCACTAGCAATCCTGTTTAATCAAATTAATGCCTCCTTTTCTTCTGGTATACTCCCGTCCACGTTCAAAGAAGCGAACATTTGCCCAGTGTTAAAGTCCCAACGCAGTAACAGATCAGACCCGTCCCAGTACCGACCCATATCCCTTTGTAGTGTCATTGCCAATGCCCTGGAGAAAGTTGTTCTTAGACAGCTCAAGCAGCTATTTGACGACAAGTGCCCATACCATCAAGACCAGTATGGCTTCCGCCGCCATCACTCTACTGCCCAACTCGTCACCAAGGCTGTAAGCCAGTGGACTGCGAGCCGGGATACTGGACACACTACCATGATTGTGTTTTTAGACCCAAGTAAGGCATTCGATCGGGTGAACCACCAGTGCCTCCTCATTTCACTGCAAGCCAAGGGTATTGGAGGGCCAGCACTAGCATGGTTCGCCTCATACCTGTGTGATCGTCGGCAGAAAGTCACCCTGCCACATGCTACATCCAGAGTATTTCCCCGGCCGAAACCCCACGACGCACCCAAGTGTCATTAGCCTTCAAGGGTATCCAAGTTGACAACTGCTTGTCATGGACCAAGCATATCGATGTAATTGTTAAGCCTAGTTCACATTCGATGCAACGCCGACGGTACGGGACGTAAGGACTAAGGGCTTGTCGGGAGGGCTGGGGTGAGCTGTAAAATCCTGTACGATTCGTACGACACGACATGCAGCAGTCGTTGCGACGTTAAACGTCGAACGGCGCGAGTCATAAGGCACGGTGCGTGACGGGGTGACTTTCGGACCTAATTTCTCGTTTTTCGGGACTTCTTTTCAATTATTCTCCTTGAAAGAAGCGGAATCAAGTTCACAATACCAGTTTGTCATGAAGACCAAAAAATTTGCTCTGAAAGTTGTGGCATTCAAATAATAGCCCCAGAAAATGATAGAATAGTTCGTCTGTCACGCTTCTGAACTATCCCTAAATACAAAAAGTGACATGAGATCTTATGTTGCTAAAATTCAACTCAAGTCGTGCTAGCCATTCTGTGAGTTATCATGGGAAGCGCAGTGTTCGAAATGCTAAAAATTTCCAAGTACGAATCGGGAGTAGTCGGCGCACGACGCCGTCTCCTGTTCACACTCGAACGTTATTCATTGACTCAGCGTTCTTTGCTTTGTACTACACCCTGCTATCATGTTAGGCTATTTCCTACAATATTTTACTGTTTCTATTCGCTTCCATGTAATTGGGCGACACCGCCCGTTTGGTTCTGCGAATTCAAATAAAAATGTACCTACCTACCTACACTCGAACTGCAGCCGTTTTGTACGCTTGCGTCCCCGTCTACGCCCGTCTACGGTATGAAAAGTTGGATCGATCCAACTCTTCCCGTCGCTTCCCGATCTGTACGGTAGTACGGTTGCGTTCCCGTTCCTGGTGTTCACATTGGACGCCGTCAGACCGTCCCGTCGCTTCCCGTCGATCCTTACGTAGCGTCCCGTCGCGCCCCGTCGAATGTGAACTAGGCTGAAAAGTATCCCAGAAGGTGGGTGTCTTACGCCGCACCTTCCGGCAACTGAGCAAACTTGCACGCCGCCATCCTGTCTGTCGTTCTTCCTGACATTCTGTACTGCATCTGTTCCTTCGTCACACTCATTACTCCGAAGGATCACAATCGTCTAGTGAGCGTGTACAATAGAGCTATCCGAGCGGCTTGTGGGGCTTCGAGCAGGGACAGTATTTCTGATCCTCTGAAAAACCTTGATGTTAAGCCCCTGGACTACCATTTTCTGGTGTCAACTGGGAAGTTCATTTTCATTAATCATATTCTTCGCCCTTTGCCTGTATTTGCATCGTTATTCCCAGCCCCGCAATCTACCCGGAGCACGCGTAGTCGCGACACACATGGTATCCCTTATTTAAAATGCAGAACAACACTCGGTCAAAAATCCTTTGTACTTCGTGCTGCTCTGTTTTTAATGCTCTACCTAATGACTTGAAATCCTCTTTGTTTACCTCTCAGTTCGATCGTGGTTTTAAGCGCTTAATGGATGATCCAGTTTGGTTTGAACGATATCGTGCAATTTTGTTTGACAACGTTGGCAACGTTTAGTCTCTCACCAGCTACAGTGCACATGTATTGCCCAGGTTCATTCAGCATACGTTTTTCTTCTTTTCTCTTTATGTTCACCACTCATCCCCCTTTTTTCTAAACATTTACACTGATGTACATGTATATACATTGTTTATTTTTCTCAATCTGCGGACAGCATGCTGTTTCGTTCTTTTTGAACTCATCAGCGCAGCACAGAGAAAATGAGGCCGAACCTGATAGCAATGGAAATAAAAAATTCCAATCAGGCCCGAACGTACCTTGCCAGAGTGCTCAAACTGACAAGTCAGTGAGCTCTGCATAACGCAAACAGCAAAGGCACTACCCCACGCAAGAGTGCTCAACTGCTACAAGAGCAGGAGCGAAATACTCAATCTGCGTTTATTTTTTTTTATTTTTTAGTGCAATTAAGAGTATAATAATGTTAGATGCAGACATGGCCAGACAACAACGAGTTCATGGAATTTTTAAGGATTTTTATGTTATTCAAAATCGATTTTCGTGTTCCGCTCATCAGTGAATAGTATCGGAACTGAGGGTACTGTGTACAAAAAAGAACATTAATTTTTATAACAGCATAATTAAAAGTGTGAACAAAAAAGGAAGTGCTACAGCATTACATAATAGGTGTCAAACATAGTGCTAACATATACTACGTGCAGGCACAAAGCATGAGGTGATACAGTGCAACATGACACAACATTTACATCTGATAACCAGCTACAAGAACAACTTTAGCGCGACTACATGCTTCTTTTGTTTACAAAGAACAGGATTATGCACACGGATACATACAGCTTCCAGAACCTTCAACTGCTTTAAAACATAACTTGCACGGCACAAAACAGAAAAGTGAGAATCATCATACACACTAAGACAATCTGGACGTGAGAACAAGTGACAAAATACAGCTGACTTTTTGCTCACGTCGCTCTCTTCCGTCTCATCCCGCTCCTTTCCTTCAATCTCCTCCGCCTCATCCTCGTCCTCCGTCTCATCTTCATCATCATCGTCCTCATCACCACCATCATCATCATCAGTCACTTCCTCATCATCCGTTTGATGCTCAGTCTCACTGCACTCCTTATCAGCCTCCAACATGGCTCCATCATCTCCACCAGCATCACAAGTCGTTTGACCGCTGCTCCGCGTCACCGTTGCTGGGTTCTCTGCTACTGCACACCCATTTCCACTGTCCATTTTGCGTGGGCCAAGTCCATTCCGTGCATAAATTTCAAGTGAATAGTTAGCTGTGCTTCTTCTGGGTATATGGGTAAGGATATTGGTTTCATTTTGGTTTGTCGATGATCTCCCTCTCTGTCCAGACACAGTCGGCACCGTGGATCCCAGCACCGGGGGGATCACCGTCTCGGTAGTCACCAAAGGTAAAGGGGGTGGCTCAGGCGGAGGCAAGGGCAACTGCCGAGGTGAGGGTTCAGTGTCTCTCGGTGGCCCCTCCTCCATTCCAGGACGATGATGTTGTGCTAGAGTAGGCTCCGCTGCTGTTCGCCGTGGGTCGAGAAGTGGTGGCCAGGTCACTGATGGCAAACCCACCCCAGCTCCAGCCACCCACGGCACCCCAGGTGGTGGGGCCGGTGGTGGCACGGGAACAGGCGGCGCTGTCGGCACAGCGTGTTTGTCTACTGAGCTAACTGGGTTCTTACACGGCCTACCGCGCTTTGGCCGCTTTGCTCTGGCTGCTGGTGGTAATAAGTGAAACGGCACATGTTGTCTGATACGTGCGTTCAGGTGTTGAAGAGTCCTACCAACGTACCGGGCAGCACAATTCCGGCACTCAAAGAGATAAACCAAATGGCTTGAAAGCTGGGGAGGTAGGACATCCTTCCTCACCATGAACGCACGTACCGTGGTGAACACGGGGATGAAGTGGGCAGCAAACGGTTTTATTGACTAGGGTCTTGATAGCTCTGGACATGCTGACAGACGCGTTGCCTTTCCAAGGCAGGCATAAGTAGATAGGACACTTCCGAAGACCTGTGAATGTATCTTTGTTATTAGATTCTTGTTTCAGTATTTTGTTCAATAAGTCATGTGGGTATCCATTCTCAAGGAATATTGATCTGAGAAATAATTCCAGCTCGTCGTTGAGCTTCGTTTCGGAGCAGAGCCGCTTTGCTCTCCCCACCAGGTTACGTTATTTACATGTACGTACCAGGTTCACCTTGTATTGATGTGAGCAATATGAATCATAGACGATGTACTGCCCTGTGAAAGTGGGCTTTCGGTAGACTGATGTTACGACGCTGTTATTAGATTTTTCGTGAGCAAAAAGTCAGCTGTATTTTGTCACTTGTTATCACGTCCAGATTGTCTTAGTGTGTATGATGATTCTCACTTTTCTGTTTTGTGCCGTACAAGTTATGTTAAGCAGTTGAAGGTTCTGGAAGCTGTATGTATTCGTGTGCATAATCCTGTTCTTTGTAAACAAAAGAAGCATGTAGTCGCGCTAAAGTTGTTCTCGTAGCTGGTTATCAGATGTAAATGTTGTGTCATGTTGCACTGTATCACCTCATGCTTTATGCCTGCACTCAGTTATATATGTTAGCACTATGTTTGACACCTATTATGTAATGCTGTGGCACTTCCTTTTTTGTTCACACTTTTAATTATGCTGTTATTAGGGGTGAAACAATTATACCGAATACTCGAGTACTCGCTCGGTTTTTTCAAAAATAATCGTACTCGGAATAAATCAGAGTACTCGTTCATGCATGGTACATTCATTTACCATAGAAATCTACAGTTTCAGGGCAGCAGTCGGCAGATATTGATGTGCAGACTGTGTGGTGAACATTTGACCACGAGTAGAGAGAGCCCAAATGACCCACCAACCAATATACCCGAGAAAAATGACTGCTACTCGGTTCAATCAGGGTCGTATCATGTGATTTTAAGGCCCTTAGTGTGCACTTTTTACGAGGTGAAGAATACTCGAATACTCGAATATTCGATCGAAGAAAATCAGAGTACTCGAACTCGGGATCTCATTGCCAACTTTCACCCCTAGCTGTTATAAAATGTTCTTTTTTGTACACAGTACCCTCAGTTCCGATACTATTCACTGATGAGCGGAACACGAAAATCGATTTTGAATAACATAAAAATCCTTAAAAATTCCATGAACTCGTTGTTGTCTGGCCATGTCTGCATCTATTATTATACTCTTAATTGCACTAATAAAATGGCTTTCTCCACGCCGACTCTTTTATTTTTTATTTATTTTTATTTTTTGGTCCCATCGGCCTCTTCATAGTTGTGCAGCTGCACTGTTGAGCTTCCGATGTAAAACAAAATAATAATAAATTAATAATAATAATAGTAATACCAGGCTGGTCGCTAGTCACGGTGGTCTTTAGTTACAGGTTTTACTGTAGATGCTGTCAACCAACAACATGTACTGATGTACATGTACACATTCGGAATCTGTTGAGTTTCTCGATGATCTTGATAGTTCTTGTACTAAGATTGAAGTTGACTTGGTGTTTGATTACTGTACTGCTTGATGTCTGAATTCCAATTTTTCTTTTCTTTTTTTTCTTTCTTTTCTTTTCTTTTCCTTTCCTTTCCACTTATCCCGTTATCGGCCCTCTTAAGAGTTGTGTGTACCACTGTTGAGGCATCCGATGGTAAATAAAATAAATACTACTACTACTACTACTACTACTACATGACTGTCCAGTTGCGCTTGTTTGTTTGTTGATTCTTTTTTTTTTAAGTCGGATGTTGAGCGAAAGTATTAGGTCAGAAGAAAGGACAATACGGTTACGGATAGTAACTAACAGTCCACCAAGGTAACAAGATACATTGTACACTAATACAGTCAGATAGTGCGACAACATGGCACAAAAACTGACTGTCTCAATATCCCTGTCATTAGTGTCAGTTATGTGCCTTGTTGTTGTACTACTGGTATCTGACTTTACAAATTATTCTAATAATTATTATCTCGTTACCTTGGTTGCCTTGGTGGACTGTTGGCAGAGCCCCGGTCTTGCGACCATTTCAACCGTACATGTGTATGTATATTGAGGGTGAGGTCCAGGGCTAACCCCCATACGGTTGAAATGGTCGCAAAGCGGGGGCTCTGTCAACTGTGGAGGTCGACTCGTAGTGAGGAGCACTGTTTTCGAACACAGTGCGTCCTCCACCCTGGAACATGCTGTCAACCAAACAATTATAATGCATCAAGTACTTGAAGTAGCTCAACTGTATACATGTACATGCACTTCGAAGCATGCACACTCCAAAAGGCAAAAACCACTCACTGACTGTCGTCGTGTCCAGATTTCTCGAGTTATTAACATTAGAGAGACTTAGAAACTAGAGCGTGCAGCAAGGCCCAAGAGCCAAGGCCCGGCCAGCACCTGCCTGGAAACATCCATACTTTGTGATTAATTTAATTAATGAGAATGATTATGCACTCCATAATGTCATGTACATCACTACATGTAGTGATGTACATGTAGTGATGTACATGTACATGATTGTGCATCGACATGACTGTACAGGAACTATTGTACCCCACGTCTGCACTTGCCCGTTTCCACCGCATACCGTGCGTGTGTTACCTGGGCCGTGATCTACTACAGCCTGTATACAGCTAAACTTAGTTTGTTGCATAGTTGTGTGTGCACGTGATTGAGGTGGCACTGAGGTGAGCCAGAGGGTAGACCGCTAAGACCGGGTGCACGCGGTCAAGTGCCTCGTCGCGTGCTCAAGGCGGCTGCGTGTGGAACGTGAAGGTGGGGTCTGGGTGAGGTGTAGCGGGGCACACCGATTGCCGCACATGATTGCACTACTGTCTAGTACTGATTGTGTATCGATCTCTACTCCAGTCTCCAGCCTAGCCTGATGCAGGCCAGGCTCTCTTCACTTCACTTCGACGTCTTCATAATAATTATCAGCCTTCAGTTCACTCTTCACTTCAGCTCAAGCCTGATCATGTCAAGCCAGGTGGCAAGCTGCACACTATGCGTGACATGCAAGAAACAAAACGTTGTTGTGCAGATACACGATCATCTTCATGATGACTGCACGTAACGTTCTTTGTACCCAGCTGCAGGTAACCGGTACTAGTATACTAAGTACAAGCTGTCACCGAAAGGAAAGACCACGACGGCGGCACGTGCACGTGGCTTGTGGAATATTCTAGAAGATGCCAATATTGCAACACTTATCTCAAAGATAAGTGCCAGGTACATGTTAAAATGGCGGAAACAGTTTATCAGGCCAACACTGAAGATCATTTTTTAAGATGGAGGACGGCACTTGAGCAAGACAAGCACAGCCCCAGACCCTGATTGCCTCACACTGAGCAGAAGAGAGAAGGGCCGCGCAGAGTATTCTGAGCCTTGCTGGGCAGGTGGAAAGCAACAAGAAGAGAAATCGCAAAGTAGCTACAGCGGCTAGTACAGGCTCGAGTACGGAGTAGCGCCGCGAACTACTCTAGTACTCTAATTTCAGAAATGTTAGGTGCTCAATATTTTCGGTATGAGGGCAAAAGGTACAGAGACGCAGTTTCCTATTGGATAGTATATGTGTGTGTTAGTGTTTGTTCGGTTTACTGGTTTTTTGGTATGAAACAGATGCACCGAAAGTACCGAAAATATAAGACTGTACATGAGAGTAAAACCTGTAGCTAAAGACCAGGATTCTAAAGCGTCGCGAGTATGAGGAGAGACTAGTTGTCAATGTACAGTCAACTTGGCTAATAACGACTGCGGATATAACGACTGCGGATATAACGACGCGAATAGCGCGAATAACGACAGAATGTCCATGCCCAGAGCAAAGTTCCATCCAACTGTAATACATATAATGAGACTTCGGGTACAACGACACTTCGCGAATAAGGACACTTTTTTGATGCCCCGCCGAATGTCGTTATAAACGAAGTTGACTGTATGTACTTCTAGAGCGTGGTTCTTTCACCCCTCTACTGGCTCTAGTGTTCGGTACTCATGGTGGTTGTAGTCCGTTGTGCACTGCTTTTTTTTAACGTCTTTGTCGCTTACAATACACACACACACACACACACACACACACACACGTACACACACACACACACACACACACACACACACACACACACACACACACACGTACACACACACAATGTGAGTCTTATGGTAGCGAGTACTCCGTTGTCATGAGTCTGCTGCGTGCCCGTCTCTCTTTCTCCTTACTGAGATCCAGTGCTCTCGATCTGTAGCCGTGGTACATGTACCAGGCGTTACTGTGCAGTTTGCAAGTACATGTACAAGTACGGTATTTTGCGGAGTATAAGCCGCACCCCCATTTTTTGCCACGAAATACAGACATCTACCCTATTTATCACCATGCATTGGATGGTTGGTTGGTGTATTTCAATTCGCATGCACAGTAAACTGGAACTAGGCCCAATGATAACTTTTACTTTTGTAATTTTCAAATTCCTGTCCTTTCCTTTCTAAATGCGGCTTATCCATTCGAATTCATAATATGATTGGAATTTGAAAATTACGAAAAAAAGTATCTGACAGAGGAGTCAGGCGGATATCAGGGGTGACAGGGTAGTCAAGGAGAGCTAGGGGGCGGGCTAGTCTGAGCAACAATATGGTAAGCAACTTATGCTAAACTACTTGTTCTGTCTTGCTATGGTCCGAACATCATCCGGTAGCAGGTTCCAGAGTGCAGATCCTGCGACGGACGGCGGAGAAGCGCCAGAGCGAGTGGAGGATGGCTGACTGAGCAGTCCACTGGACCTCTAATGACGGGTTCTCCTTCTCCTGCCAGCAGGTCTGACGAACAGTCCAGACAACGTGGCACTAGCTTTCCCGTGAAGGCACCTCCAGACAAACTCTAGTAGTAGTAGTAGCTTGCGCTTGCTCAGTTCACCTATCCGATACTAGTGTAGGGGGCCGCAGTCTCTCGGAGGTAAAATACACACGGGTCTCAGTGAACACACAGTTGTTTATTGTTACTGAACTGAACTAAACGGACTGGAATGAAGGGTGAGACTCCGTGCGTTTTAACGGCTACCGTGCTGCACCAGGAGGATATGCACGGTTGTGCAGGGTGGGTGGCCGTCGATAGCTCGGATAGCCCTGTTCTGCAGCAGACCCAGGCGATCAAGCTGGCTACGAAGGACTGGCAAAGACTCCCAAGGAGCCCAGGCCAGGGAAGAAAGCGTTACTGCCATAGATGATGTCAGGGATGACAACAGCCTGGAGAAAGAGACGCCGTGCAGATCAGGACAGGGGGGGGGGGGGGCTCGCCGCAGCGCACCGATCCTCTCTGGTCTTGCTGACGGTTTACTATTGATTTGATCATCGGAGTCTAATCCGCGCCCCTCTTTTCGGAGGTGAATTTTGAGTGTTTAAAGTGCGGCTTCATCCTCCACTGGTCCAGAGAATAGGGTAGCACTAGTAGTAGGACCCATCCTTTCAGCCGATCGCCGATCGGCCTTGGTGTTGTAACCGGCCTGGTCATGATGAAATGAAATGATCAGTCCGATCACCTGACCGCCGGTGACCGGCTGAAGTAAAGTAATTACATTATTAGTACATGTAGTTACATGTACGTACACTACTAGTACTACATGTACTACTGTACACATGTTGTTGGTTTGACAGCATGAAACAAGGACTTACATGTACATGTAGGTGGACGACACCGTGTTTGCGGTAACAGTGACGTAACGTTATGAGAAGTCTAAAAACTCCCATAGGCTAGCATATTCGCATATTTAAATGAGGGTCAGAGCCGGGTTCAACACCCATTATGTTTCAGAATGATGGTCCCAAACGGACCGGGGCTCTGCCACCCGTGGATGGTTGCAGTAAGGTAACTGTTTCTGAACACGTCAGTGTCCTCCACCTTGTTTCATGCTGTCAAACCAACACAATCATATTGACATAACAAGGTTACTGGTTTATCTAATAGACTAATAATACTATTATACTGTAGTACAGTACTTCGAAGTAGTCTGTACTAGGTTTATCTAATACCGTACGTACTTGTACCCAGTTCACCGTTGGTGCCGGGTGTCGGCAGAGACTCTTCTGAGTGCATAGAGGCTAGTGCCTAGTGCAGTAGTCACTAGTGGTACTCGCTCGCATCACCACAAAGACTGAAAGAGAGCACTAAAACGTCTAAAACTAACGTTTAAATACTTGTAAAAGGCTCCCTGTTGTCTGTGCATGTGACTGTTGACCAGCGCAGGTTTCAAATCGGTACGTACATGTACATGTACCTAATGATTCACAGGCAAGGCTACGCGTTGGGGGGGGGGGGGACCTGAATTCTAATATCCATGAACCTTCCTTAGTTGGAAGGTCGTTGGGTTAGCGCTATCGAGCAGTGCTCGAGCTGACTTCTATGCTGTGGGATTTCTCAGTACTCCTTGTCAGTTTTGTGCTAGATTTTGCACGTCTGAGCTGACTGTTCAAAATCTGGTTTTAATAGTAGGTGGACTCGATCGCATAACTTATTATTATTATTATTTTAAAATTCGACGAGGAGACAATAATTTTAATATGGCAATAAGTAGGACGAGCTGAAGCGACATGTGGACTACTTTATTAACAATGTAAGCGATGGAGACGATGCAAGAAACAACCTAAAGGGTAAGGAAAAATACATGTAAGAAGAAAAAGGGCAATGGAAAAAAAAAGATGATTCGAACAAGTTTTCGTACAACACTCTTCAGGAATCACCGTTGTACTAAAGAACAAAATGAGAACAAAGGAAATAATATAGCAATCAAGGTAGGGTGACATGATACAATGACAGCACTGGAATATCGAGGTGCGATTTCTCACAAAAGTGTGCAGAAAACAAGGGTATACAAGTAAGAACTAAGCGTGACAAGTGTGTATCAGCAACAAAAACAAAAAAGTGAGAACGAATGATAATAATAACAATAATAAACAAGAAGGTGACAAAACACATTTAGGCACAAGTGGCAACAACGTTGCCACACAGAACATTATTTGACAACAGAACATTATTTGAACAATTTTAGGGTAATAACACTATCTTTCTGGACACACAAATTCGAATTATGAATCGCTTACATTGTTAATAAAGTAGTCCACATGTCGCTTCAGCTCGTCCTACTTATTGCCATATTAAAATTATTATTATTATTATTATTGGAGAGGTTCCAGGCTGTCCAAGAGAGTGCTCAATGAGTGCTCAATACCGAGTGGTAGAGCTGGTCCAAACAATAGGAGGACAGAGAAAGTGTTTTTACTCCGAGTTTCACGCACTAAGCGATCATCAGAAAACATAAAAATTTAATTATTATTATTTAAAAATTCGACGAGGAGACAATAATTTTAATATGGCAATGAGTAGGACGAGCTGAAGCGACATGTGGACTACTTTATTAACAATGTAAGCGATGGAGACGATGCAAGAAACAATCTAAAGGGTAAGGAAAAATACATGTAAGAAGAAAAAGGGCAATGGAAAAAATAGATGATTCGAACAAGTTTTCGTACAACACTCTAATTATTTCCTTTGTTTTCATTTTGTTCTTTAGTACAACGGTGATTCCTGAAGAGTGTTGTACGAAAACTTGTTCGAATCATCTATTTTTTCCATTGCCCTTTTTCTTCTTACATTTCCTTACCCTTTAGGTTGTTTCTTGCATCGTCTCCATCGCTTACATTGTTAATAAAGTAGTCCACATGTCGCTTCAGCTCGTCCTACTCATTGCCATATTAATATTATTATTTACTTCAAAGTATTATTATTAATTTTTTTAATTTTGAATAGGGCAGTCCCACAGGCCTAGGGCCTTTTTACAGGGTACCTATGAATTGTTGAAACTTGTGCCCACATTTTTCCATGTTAGGCGATGACGCCTGTTGGGAATTCCCTAGTGGAATTCCCTAGTAAAATAAGAATAAAAATAAATTAAATACATTTTTTCCTTGGCTCACCATCTGAGTACATGTACATGTACAAGTACATGTACATGTACAGTGCTGGCAACTGAAATCCGACCCCCTTAGCGGCGCGCCGCGCCACCAAGGGGGTCGGATTTCAGTTGCCAGCACTGTACATTCACGATTGTATTAATTTTATTTACTTGTACATGCACACAAAATAGGATGTACCAAACTACCAGGGTACTAAGAGTATACAATGTAAAGACTAAATTAGTGTTCTCTATTCTAAAATAAGATAGTCCTGAAACTACATGTAGCACAGTACCTCCATTACATTGGCATCACAAATTTATAATAATTATTAGGCATTACAATCATGATGCACTACAGTCCTTAGAGAGTAGTAGGGTGGACGCACCCATTCCCACAGCACTGCAAAACCAGCAGAAGCACGCAGAGTATCCAGCAAGCCAAAGCGCTAGCTGTCGAAGAGCAATTCTCTGTCCACCCTGCACTCACTCGTTGCGCACACACCCGCACACTCACTCATATACATGTACATGTACTTGTACATAATCATTGTACATGTACGTGTACACCACTATTGAACACGTGAACATTGCCAGTGGGGGCCACCACAGCACAGCGCCCCAACTTATTGTCTTTGCACACAATTCCGTGGTCATGACTATACAGAACCATTGCCTAGTCTAACAGAAACTCCAGCTACGTACACTGTACAACCAGAAAACCACGCCAGACCATAGTGCATCCGCACACTCTAGAATAATCAAATCACTAGAATAATCAAAGCGATCATATATGAAATTACATGATGATTACTGGGGTGGGTGGGTGGGCACTCTCACTTAACTCTCCGCACAAAGACAAAAAGAGGCCGACCCTGCACTCGTCGCCTCCTTTTATCCCACACCGTGCTCCCTCGTACCCGTTCCCGGGTGGACAGAGAACACTACAAGTTCTCTGCTAATTCTTATACTGTGACGTCAACCGCAGAGAAGTGACATATCCATGCTGTGCGTTCCTGAAACTCCCCTACAAGTCCGATCAAGTACATCATGCTGTTCAATGACATAAAGCCATTCGAAAATACAACATCCCTGTGAGACTTGTGTATGAGCATACCGGTAGCTTGAGGCGTACACTACCCGCGACTCCCCGGGTTCCCCTCAGATGTGTACGGTATTTTGACGCAAAGATCCGATTCCGCTCGACCAAGACCCTATGCAGAGCTGGATCATGATATCAGGCGTTGCACACTCTGGGGGGTTATGTACTCTTGCTAATACTAGGGTTTACCGGGTGTTAGCGGCCATCGTGAGTTCCCTTCGGGAACGGACACGATAATTTACTTACTTTTATTTTCAGTGAAGGGATAATTGTATGGACATGACCAAGTATAGGGTATACCGGACAGAGTTGCCATTTTGGGAGCAACGGATTGGGAAGTACATGTATAAGAGTATTGTGGTGAGGCGAGAAGGCAGACAAGAGACAAGCCACGGGGAGACCATTTCCGTACGAACCACCCAACCCAGATCGCAATTTGGTATGTGGTCAGAGTGCGTTTTCTGCAGTTGCCGTGGTTGCAAGGGAGCCAGATAGAGCCCGCCGCAAAGTACGTGAAGCCATCGAGTTCCGTGACACTACTCACTAGGCCCCACGTTAACACCAGCACCGGATGGAAACTATTGTAGGAAAACAAAATTATTTGAATGATATCAACTGTTTCTTTGATAATAGCAATCATTTTAATGGAATAGCCATAGATGTTAGAGCCGTCATCACTGAATACGAATCACTTACACTTGGGAAGCTTCCCTCACTGACATGCCTCTTGCAGTATGCATGCACGACGTGTAAGAAGACATCACAGTCAAACTGTTCCAAAAGCCTCTTTTACGGGCAACAAAACACAATTTGCCAAGATGAAGGATGTTAACACAAATGAAGAGAAACTGTACAGGTGTTAGGAAGATGAAAATGACTGAATGTGACAATATGCTTTAGTTCCGGAGGTACATGACTGTACACTGAGGTGTATGCTACCTGATGCCAGTGATGCCAGTGATGCCAGTGATGGTTGCACTGAACAGAATATACATCATGTAGTCAGGATTCTGGAAGCTCAGAGTTGCAACAAACTAGCCTTGCTCCAATGCCCAATGGCAATGGCAATGCCCAATGGCAATGGCAATGGCAATGGTGTACTGCTTGGCATTACTCATTGTTATGTCACTCACATGTACATGCATGTCACTCACATGTATAACAATTAATGAGGCCCCATCGCCGGCCATCGGCCATCGCCTGGGCGTGATTTGGTGACGTGTTACGAGAGAGAGGGGGGAGAGGGGAGAGAGGGGAGAGAGAGGGGAGAGAGGGGAGAGGGGAGAGAGATAGAGAAAGAGAGAGAGAGAGAGAGAGAGAGAGAGAGAGAGAGAGAGAGAGAGAGAGAGAGAGAGAGAGAGAGAGAGAGAGAGAGAGAGAGAGAGAGAGAGAGAGAGAGAGAGAGAGAGAGAGAGAGAGAGAGAGAGAGAGAGAGAGAGAGAGAGAGAGAGAGAGAGAGAGAGAGAGAGAGAGAGAGAGGGGGGGGAGAGAGAGGGAGAGAGAGGGAGTGAGAGAGAGAGAGGGGGGGAGAGGGGAGAGAGAGAGGAGCGAGAGAGAGAGAGGGGGGGGAGGGAGTGAGAGAGAGGGAGAGAGAGAGGGAGAGAGAGAGAGACTTTCTTGTTATGATGCAAAATTAATGTAGACATGGGAATCGTTAGAACTCACGATCGAGTACGGTAACAAACCCTGACATTCAGACATTCTAATTGCTAAATAGTCTACATGTATTTTCGTGCTTCATGTCATGGCTTTTGCCGCTTGTACAGTTCACCAATTGAGGCAATGTGAAGTACCTCTGGAGTCTTTTCTATTCTTGGTGGCAGAAGACTGTGACAAGGCATTACCACTTCCGTTGACGAGGCCGGGATGACTGCACGTTCGCTGAGTAAAACACTGAGGCTCAACACGCGGGATGTTGGAGTGGCTGTTGTCATCTTGCCAGAAACTAACTTACATAAACTAACTATTAGCATTATTGTGACTTCCAGTTTAGATTAATGACTGTGCAGTGTGCATCTGTACTGATATGATAATGGTTCTGTAGTCTGTGGATCAAGCCATTCAAGGACCGTGTGGTGTGGTACTAGTACCTGTACATGTACATGTACATGTAGTTGTGGTGCAACGGGTACTACTACATGTACTACGTGTAATAAACCCCGGATTGTTTCAACAGATCTCAGCCAAAGGTAGCTCGCTGCTGAACTCGTCCTAACCCAACCATTAGCTAAAGGGCAAGTAAGGACTTCCAAATTCTGGATGTTTGGTGCCTGATCTGAGGTCTAGCCGGGCAAGGGGACTTTTGACATGTTTTTGTCATACTGACTCATACGGAGACTCCCTCGGTTTAGGCTAAGGCCTGTGGAGAATCCATAAAATAAAATGAATAATACAAATACAAATACATCATCATGTACCTTCCACCCTGCCGCAGTCCTACTCCTAGTCTTACTCTTACTATCTTAGTTACTACTACTTACTAGTCTGTGCACTGCAGACCTACAGTAGTAGTGCTGGGATAAAATACATTTTTATTATTTTATTTTCCAACTGATTTGTTCTGCAATAAACAAACAAACTTGGCGTTCCATGAAAATCACCGTGTCATTACTATTATTAATTTTGGTCTTGCACACCTGCACAAAATGCCTTCCGGATGTACTCTCTAACTAATAATTATTATTACTCTTTTATTCCACGATGGCGTGACGCCAATAGAGATGATTGATAAGTGCGATAGAACTGGTACTAGCCAGAAACAGCTAGGGAGGCAAGAAGCGATGGATCATGAAAAACAAGCGGGGGCAATGACGTTAGCAGGGGTGATCGAGATAGTTAAAGGGGAAGTCCGGTGAAAAATTTAAATTTCAGGGTCGGTAGAGTTTCGGGCGCTGAGTCGAATGGTGTTGGTCCCACGTGTCTCCGACAAAGCGTTCTCGAGATATTTCCGTTTGAAAAACTGAGTTTCGGGGGCTGCGCCATGACGTCATGCGGCCGCGCCACACCCTCTGCAACGTCATAGCGTGCAGCTAGGTCAAAAGGAGTGCGTGAAACTGAAAGCAATAGTGTCAGTGCTATTTCAAATGATTTGGCGACTGATAGTTTGGTGCAAGCGACCCCGAAGACCTGTAACTCCTTGTGAGAGTGAGGATGCAGCCATGGCTGACCTTCATGAGTTCGGTCTGGGGCTGAGAACCTCGGCAGCTGAAGAAATGGCCACGCGGGCCGGTCAAGAGTGAGCGCTACTGAGTTTCCGACTGATGAAGAAGCAGCAGCTATTGCAGACGAGGCTGATCAGATCGCTGGAGAGCAGGGTCGCCAAAATGGAGAAGAGTGATGCGAGTGCTCTAAATGTTGTTCCATACCGATTAGATTCGCTTAGACTCCAGTAGCCTGCCACATGGTGATGTTTTGGTGCGAACTTGGAATATTTCGGACTACTCAATTGGAGAACAGTGCAGGCTCTTTGAACCACGGGCACGACTCTTCGCTCGCAACGCTATGGAATCTGAAAGTTCTAGGTCCGGGAGCTGTTCGCTGTTTTGTCACTTGTCACGGTTGTGCACTCATCGCTGTAACATAAAATAATGAGGCGGGTGCGGAAAACTAAAATTTTCTTTCTCAAAGCACAACCACCGGCACCGGCAAGGAGAAACGCACGTTCTCTGACTACATGACTGAACAATACGACTGATACGAGTGTAGTACATGACAAGTCCGTGTGTTGACTAGTTTTCTGAGTCTTGTGTCAGTTGTGACTCGAGTCTTGTATATACTACCCCAGCACGGCAGTGCGGGAGTAGTTCCGTCTGTGATGAGTTTGTTGACCGCACTACAGCTAGATAACACACTGCACGCACTGCATGCACCAGTGCACGCAGCGCAGAGCGCGTAGACGGTAGAGGCTGACGGAAAAGTCCAACTCGGAAACGGCTATAATACGGTATAACCTCCAGGGTTACCGAGCTGAAAATCACAGGGTACGTAGTGTTTGTAACACTGAATCGAATGGTCTTGGTCCGAAGAAGCTGCGACAAACGGTTCCCCAATCGAACGCGCTCCGAATATGGCCATTTTTGTACACAACTAGATGGTGTGGCTACCTGGCTGCACGCTGTGACGTCATCACCTGGATCTGGGTGATGCGCGCTCAAATTCGCACATGTTCGATTGGGCGTATCTGACGAACCATAAGCCGCAGCCTCCTCGGACAAAGACCATTCGACTCAGCGACCCGAACTCTACGGACTGTGAAATTTAAATTTTTCACCGGACTTCCCCTTTAAGTACACGTTCGAGATATCAGAAACCAGGGGGATGCGCGGGGCAGGAACAGGTACTGCTCAAAAGAAGACTGGATGCATTGTTTCGGAAAGAATTTCTACGAGGTTGGGCTGTGATGTCGATAGGGAGTGAGTTGTAGAGGGTGAGGGCACTGTTGACGGGGGAATCTCGGTGCCTGTTTGTGTGTGCGTGTCCGATGGAGTAGGTCCTTGTCTGTCGAAGGGCGTATGGTTGGTGTTGACGTTGTGGTGCAAGATGTGGTTGTTTGCAGGTGTGGTGGGGAGGTTGGGTGGTGGATGTCCCATGCTAGTAGGACTTGTTTAAAGGGGCACTCCGGCTTCATTTTCGACGCCGAGTTTTCGATGCCAAGACGAAGGTTGGTGAAAGAGAAGACCCCTCGAACAAGAACGAGTCTCCAGAAGCGATCGAGTCGAGCAGGAAGACGACTTTTGAATTTCGGCCGAGCGAGCGCTGATGACGTAATGAGGGATTAGCTTGCCAGTGGAAATGCATCTGCGCACATACATTTCACATACTTTTTGGCCAATTTTCAATCGAAGAGGAGGTTGTTTTCTATGTTCTCTCAACGTCGTGAGCAATCCCGTCTTCTATACCCTTCCAGGTACCCTGAAGGTCCTCCAGAGGAGAATTTATCTCCATCAAAGCGTTGTTGATCCGCTAAATTCGTCTCGAGACATATTCACCCAGTGCAGTGCTGACAAATGTGGAATGTTGAATCTGTGATAATTGTCGACGATGGACAGAAAGGTTGATAGCGCTGTCGCAGGGAAAGTGAAGCTGCTGGAAGTAACAACGGGGAGCTTGTTAGCATCACTTGATCAAAGCAGCTAGACGGAATCGGGGAGTACTGACTATTTGTCTCGCCCTCAGTTTAGTGAATTTTATAAATCAGAAAATTTTTCGATCAGGATCCCTTCTACAAGATGTGTAGTACAGGTGATTTCTGAACTTGACGATACGGAGACCGACCAGTAGACCTACCAACAACGTGTACCTGCAGGAAATTCACCCAAGGCTATTGCTAATGCTATCCTCTTCAGTGGCTGTTGTTTTTTTAGTAAAAATATGTTCACTTCTCTCAACATATTCCTGCATGGCAGCAAGAAGGTGCGCTATGGAATTCAACGCCACAATCTTCGCCCAGCTGTGGATGAAGCATGGTCAAGTCATGGCAGTACATATACTTGAACCAGATGAGAAATTGAAGTTCATTTGTGATGTGAAGTTTGACAGCCCCAGTGACCGAGTCAAGCGTTGTCTTTTGCCGTGGCACAAGTTGTTGAAGAATCCGAGATGTTCTTGGAATTATGCACATGGATACTACCAGAAATAATGGTGGCATGAACCATTGTGGAATGGGACAGCTCACGGAGAATACTGGAATAGCTCAAGTATCTCTAGGCGATTGTAAATCCTGTTCTGGCTGATAGCTTCGGCCTGCTGCGCCCGTCCATGTACAATGATGGGAACATGCATTTCTGTTTTCTACATATTTGCTATCTACTGTACTGTGGTATTACAGTTGCAGGTCCCTTATATAGAAATATGTTCACCCCCCCCCCCCCCCATACCCACATAAATATGAACTAACAATTTCACTGTTGGACTCGCCGGTGGCTAGAGAGCAAAGGATTAATTTATAGCAAAGAAAAGGACCAGGGAACTACAAGTTACGCTATAATGTCCACGAACTCTTTCACTGTATTTGAAATAATTTTGTTTGATACCCTGAGAACTCTGAAACTTTGCAGCACTGTGGATTATATGTGGATACAACATTTATGGAAGGAACACATAGTTCAAATAATTATAGCACTGGATTGTTGAGATTGTGAGCACATTCCAATCAGTACTCTACATATTTATAAGCGGTGGCAATCGTTAGGAATAGGTCGTGAGTTGTCAGAGTGCTCTAGTATATGAGAGAATGTTTTGTTTGTCTAATCGACGGCTCGTTTGAAGCCAGAGTTGTTTGAACTTGCTTCAGTCGACTTGATTCTAGACAGTAGTCGAAGGAGTACTATGAAGTATACACCAGGCGTAGTCTGTAAGGTATCTCGTGAGAATTCTGTCGGTATACATCAGGTATCAGCTTGCAAAGATGGCTCCTCTCTGTTTCTTGAAAGCCTGTATAGTTGGACTGTGGCTCCAGCGATTCCCTTCTCAGAGCAGGTAACATACCCAATACGGTCAATGCATATTGGCCAAACCTGTGTGCACAACAGAAATAGTGCAGAGAAATCTCTCAGCTCATGAACACATCAGTGAAGTTTGAACTGCCGTTGTTTGTGGCCATCAGTATAAACCTATCGACTATAAGAATAATGTGCAAAAAACCCTCTATAACTACAGCTGGGGCCATGGAATTATGAAGCATCTAACTTAGGGAACTGCCAATTCTGGTCGGAGTTGCGTTCGAGGCCTGCAATTCATGATGGCTATTGTATGTTGCATTGACCAGAGATCATATAAAACTTCCATGCCACATCGAAACACGCACTACTTTCGAGTACTTTGGTATCCCCCACCAAATAGGCATTCGTTCCCGGGGTGGCAGGCGTCACCATTCGTTATGCCTGGATCAGATTTCATTGACCCCAACTGTCATGAAGAATCATTTTTACTTCGACTGGATTTCAGTACAAGTTAGTTGTAGAACTGCAGAATAAATTTTGTTGTATTTGGGCAACCATTTCTCTACAAACGCTCTATTTGGAAAAGAATTTTTTTAATAAAATACATGTCCAAATTCCACATTTACCCAAATCGGAATACTTGATCACGTATTCAGTCCTACACGGAATGTTTAGAAAACGCCAGGGAATAGGAATTTGCTAACGAGAACTCCAGGCCAGGGTACTAGCATACGAACAAAACAAGATAAAAACTCACCAGTATACTTGTAGTAATTCATGTCGGTGTAATATTCACGATAAGCAACGAGGCACCCTCCGATTTGGTCAAGCTGCTTTGAAGTCTGGTTGTTCAGGTGATACAAACGGGCTCCCTGTTGTTACTTCCAGCAGCTTCACTCTCCCTGCGACAGCGGCTATCAGCCTCTCTCTCCATCGTCGACAATTATCACAGATTCAACTTCTACATTTATCAGCACTGCACTGGGTGAATATGTCTCGAGACGAATTTAGCGGATCAACAACGCTTTGATGGAGATAAATTCTCCTCTGGAGGACCTTCAGGGTACCTGGAAGGGTATAGAAGACGGGATCGCTCACGGCGTTGGGAGAACATAGCAAACAACCTCTTCTTCGATTGAAAATTGGCCAAAAAGTGTGTGAAATGTATGTGCGCAGATGCATTTCCACTGGCAAGCTAATCCCTCATTACGTCATCAGCGCTCGCTCGGCCGAAATTCAAAAGTCGTCTTCCTGCTCGACTCGATCGCTTCTGGAGACTCGTTCTTGTTCGAGGTGTCTTCTCTTTCACCTACCTTCGTCTTGGCATCGAAAACTCGGCGTCGAAAATGAAGCCGGAGTGCCCCTTTAACAAGGAGTCGTAAGCTAAGGATGGGGAGCTTTGCATGATGGAGGAGGGAACTGTGGTGAACTGGTGCAAAGAGGGGAATCCGACGGCAGACGCGTATATAGCACGGCGTTGAATTCTCTCCAGTGTGTCCCGCTGTTGCTGTGTGGTGGGAAGAATAAGATGATTCAATTGTACTCTTGTCGGCAGTTCGGCAAATGGATTATGACTGTAACGCATAATCAGTACACTCAGTTCACACGTCGATATCAGTTGTCGCACAGGCAGCAGGTCGCACTCGGTGACGGTCCGCACCACATAGACTCTGCATGCTGGCCAAACAGCTTCACGTACGCGGCATGCAGTCGAGTCACGTTTCTCAAGCATGGTCCGTCTATATCTAGCCTATTCTAGGCTATGGAGTATGGTCCCATGCCATGGCAGGCAGGTGGGCTCGTGAGTGGATCGAGTCGACGTAACGTCGTTTGCATTATTTGAGGAGAATGAATCAAGCCTTCCCTCATCGACATCGGCTCGCCGAAGCCTGCGAAGGCTAAGCTAGCTGCATGCTCACTATGTAGGCACATTATTCGCAGAGCTAGAGTCGAGAGGAGACGGGTACCCACGACGGCACGAGTCGAGTGCGCACGTAACCCCGTCGTTGCTTCCGACATTTTCAGGCTTACATTATTATTAGTATTACTGGAGGCCGAGGAGCATGAGCTCAGGTCATGAGACCTGCTCGACGGTACTCCGCACGTTCGTTGAGACTGTACCCCGCTGGCTCTACAAAAAACAGCCGAAGCAAATCCTCGCCAGATAATACGAACAGCATGCGCAGCTGTGCTGACTCAACTCAGTATAACTAACGTTACTTATTGCTATTTCGTTGGGAAGAGGCCAATTCGTCAGAAAGTTTGGGCTAGCGAGGAATGTCATTCAATGGCTGACTTCGAGCGATGATACTCTGTCACTTTCTGAATGCTTCGTGGTGGCTTGGGAACTAATTGGGGATTCACTCGGCACATGGCCAGGCCCTGGTGGTAAACCTTCAATATTTCTGCGTTGATGTGGATTGACTCCGGTCGAGCCACTCCACGCAGCGCCCTCCACACAGCGTACTCGGGCCGAAGCCCAGGCACTGTGACATTTCGTTGCAGGATCTTTCTAGCCACTGGGGACCAGACCTAACCCTATAAAAGAAGTTGCGAGTTTATTTGCTTGAATCGGAGCCATACGTACGTGGTTGCGACTCTTTCTGCTATTTGGGAGGAAACGACGTAGATCGATGAAGAGACAAGACGGCGAAAAGGTGAACTGGATAGGGATACAAGAACCCTATTTAGCTACCTCACCCTCTGATGACAACCGCTGTGCGAAGGTGAGAGTAGTTAGAGTAATGATCTTCCCATTATCTATATCCGTATGACTTGGGTTGTCAAATGCTTGGCGAAACCTAATTTGGAAACTAACTAATGTCTTTCGGCGTAATTCAAGGCGCGACTCCGCCAACGGCAGCATTCAAATCCCATTTTAGCATTTCGCTATTCTGGAGAAAGAACTCGCTTTCCTTTGAATCCTTACACTGTACTGTCCGTAGTTGCTCGTCCTGCAGCCTGGCCTTGGCCTTGCCTTGCTGCACTGGAGCTGAGTGGGCTGCCACTCCGACAGCCGTTTTCAACCATGCTCCACCACTGACTGTAGTGTAGCTTTGGAAGTACTAGTAGTAGTACCCTGTACAGTGTAGGTGAACCAGCATACCGGCAGTTTCTTGCTTGTAAGTATTAGTTGTATGCTAGAGAAGTATGGAGGATACAATCATACATGTACTGAGTACATGACTTGTATGGGGGTATTACTATTAGTAAGTATTTAGTTGTACAGTAAGGGACAACCAGGCGCGTGCGCCAGTGCCCTTCAAGGGGGGGGGGGGGGGGGGTTCCGGGGTGTCCCCCCTGGAAAATGTTTCGAAAAATGAAGCAAAATCCTGCATTTTGAGCGAAAAAAGGGGGGTTCTGGGCACCCAGGAACCCATACGGGGCACGCGACTGACAGCCAACATGACTGTACATGACATTGTATGATTGTGCTGTTGCAGTGTTGGCTGAGGGGAATGGCTTGGGCAACTGGAGCCGTCTACTCTCCAGGTTGTACCATCTCTCAGGGGCCATCAATCAATTTAGAATACTTGTGGTGTTTTCGGGCTACTTCCAGCCACGGTGATTATGTGTGATTGCCTAGTTGTTGTTCTTCATTTTGATTTTGGCCAATAGATTCCAGTGCCTGCCTCAACAGCAGCAAGAAACACAGAAATTGGCAGAATGGTCTTGGATCATCAGGTAAGCCTAGAGAAATCCTAGTTGTTGTTCTTCATTTTGATTTTGGCCAATAGATTCCAGTGTAGCATGGCTGTGCGGGGCCTGCCTCAACAGCAGCAAGAAACACGGAAATTGGCAGAATGGTCTTGGATCAGGTAAGCCCAGAGAAATTAATTTGGGTCTCCTGATCCTAATTTTCAAGGGCCTACTTCTAAATCGACCAGCTGATCTCCAAATATCCCCCAAATCGTGCAGGTTGTAATAATAGCTCTTCGAACCCTACTTCTAATCCTAGCGGCTGATCTTTAAGTATCCCCCAAATCTTGAAAGATGGTGATAGTGTCCTTCAAATTTTAACACCACTAAACATCCCAAAAATTGTTATTGTTGGACTCGGATGGAGAGCCAAGAGTAAATTTATAGTAAAGAAAAAAGGACCAAAAAACTACAAGTTACGCTATAATGTCCACTAACACCACCAGTTACTAAACAATCAGCTCGTGCGATAATAGTGCCAGTATCGTCATCAACATGCATGAACATCCGCCGACGTCCTTCACAGCTGTGACTTTCAGCTCGTGCTCAGTTGTCTTGGCTGCGCTCACCTTCCCCTCCTCATGTTATTTCTATAACTTAGAACCTTCCAAGTTGGAAGGCTGTTGGAGTGCGCATCCAAGATGTGCTAGAGCTGTTAGCCAGTTAGTTGTAGAACGTCAGTACCGTCGGTCAGTGTCGTGCAATGTTATCGCATGAGCTGATTGTTTTGTAACTGGTGGTGTTAGTGGACATTATATCGTAACTTGTAGTTTCTTGGTCCTTTTTTCTTCACTATGAAGTTGTTGTTAGTGTTGATTTTTATTTTACTTCGCAAGGCCAAACGGGCAATGGTGCCCAGTTCTATAGAAGCGAATTTCAAAGCGGGAGAGAGAGAGAGAGAGAGAGAGAGAGAGAGAGACATACAGAGATAAAGCGAGGGAAGTAGTGAGGTTAAGGGCATCGGGGGAGATGGATTAGTTTTGCGTGGTGGGCGCATCAACGTTTGGTTGGGGGTAGCAGCGAAGAACAAATTGCTATGTAACATAGCACGGGAGACATGATAAGCAATTTTGCAGCGTCAACAGAGGGAACACAAAGAGTTCATACATGTAGGTGCAAAAGCACGAAGAGAGAAATACATGATGGTGTGTGTGTGGACAGGGACAGAGCATTCATTGCAGGGTGTAGGGGATGGAGGCAAGCTTAACCCTTTATGTGCCAGCCATCGGCTGTATGTAAGGGGCTATCGCAACCAAAGAAACAACCATGGTATGACATTTAGATAACTTTTGTATATGCAAGTTGTGGTTTCCTCACTCCATGTGTCTCACCGCACCCAGGTAAGCATGGATATTGGTACAGCATGTAGTAGTATATGAAGGCCATAGGTGGAATACCAAAGATACGCGCCAATTGTGCATATTCCTGACCAACCAGGGTTTCACAAGCAAATAGGATGAAAATTAGTTTGTGCCCATGTACTGGGAACATAGGGACAAAACAGCCTCACAAGCGTTGTCTCAGTGCATGAAGAGCAACAACATGCCAGGGATATGGTCAAATTGTCACATATTTGAGGCAAAACAATTGCTTCAAAATTGCAAATTTCGAATTATTGTGTCAGATTCAAAATCAATATTTTTCTTCATCTACTCACATCCAGCGTACGGTAAGTGAAAGAGAAGACAAGAAGCAGTCGCTAGCTGGTGAATTACGCCTGCCTTGACTATTTTAGGCCATCACTGCCCTCCCTCTCGCTCCTGTTTGGAGGGCGAGTACTGCGATAGGATCAGCCATACAATTTCGGGTCGCATTCCGCGATGATATCGCCACAGCTGATCTCTCCAAGCGTCCACCACATCTAAAAGACGTCGACATTACCTGGAACAAGCTACATCTTCACTACAAGCAGCAAAACTGAGCGAGGACACGATCGAGATAGCGAAAATTGTTTGCGCTGAAAAGCATACTTTTGACCGCGTTCGTTCTCCATACTTTCAAATGGCAACCTACCCCCCCCCCCCCCCATGTCATACATCAAAATTTCTCTCTACTCCTTTTTCAAGACACAAAAGTCGACTCTCCACTTTCAAACCAGGAACCAGACATACCAGTGGTCCTTTTCAGCTGCTCCACGAGCGCAGGTAATGTTCACCAAGGGGCGCAGAGAAGCATCCATTCCAGAAAAAGAGCTAAAATGCGAGTGAGACTGCATGCCTGAGTACGTGAGTACATTCATGAGTACATGCACAAAATAGAAAATTTCAGTGTTTCTGCTCCAAACAGCAACTAGCTTCAACTAGCTACCAAGATTACACCAAAGGATCAAACAACAACCATTTTCTTCACTTTTTGGCAGAAGGCTTCCTTGTGGTTGTCCATCTTGGCTATCTTCTCAAGTAGTTTGGACGCGATCAGTCGTCAGGCGAAATAGCACGTCATAGTACATTTGAGATCAGTGGGAAGAAGATGACGACGTCCACTAATTTAGTATCTGTGCACACCAATCTGGTGTGTGTGTGACTCTGTGTGTCAGCTATGATATCATCTTCTGTGGTTCCATGCCTAGCATGTACGTCTGAACCATCCTGCAAAGTTTGAATGACGTAGGTTGGGCGATCGCTCCGCGAAACATACTTTTTGAAATTCTCTTCATAGTATATCTTCCACCATTGAAATTTCGAATTTCTTCAAAAAAAGTGCTGAGAGGGGTGGCTTGCAACCTCGATATGGCTTGTTCCAGGCATGCTTTGGAGCCATCTTCTGTTGAAGTAGTGGCGGGGATCTGCCCTGCAACTGCTACAACAAAAAATGATTCGATCTGAGAAAGGGTGAGACCGCGAATCTCGGTTGAATATTGAGTATTTCAAGCCTTTTCACGACGAAGATGGAGTTCTTTTTGGAGATGGACGTCGCGGCAAAGGACATGGTGTCCGACTTCTGGCGTCTGGTGAAGCCAGGGACCATTTGTCCAGTCAGGTCGGCAGCCTAACCGTCGGTAATCTTGTGTTCGGATCCCGTTCTGCTCGATGTGGTAGATCACAAACAATTTGATATCGCGCAAATTGATCTCAGCATCGTGCGTACGGTATTTTTTATTCAGAAAATCCCCAAGTGTCTCTGTGTGGCCGTCCTATGCCACGAGAAACTCCAATCAGGCTCCTATGTCCTCTGCCTTCATGATTGAATGTCCACTTCGTTTGAACAACGAACACAACAATCGAGGACGGCTTTGCAATGAAAAATACAGCTATACTGGAGCTGAAAAAAAGAAGAAAAAAACGTGCTCAGGATGAGACTCGAGTACACGCATACTCTCCCAGCAGGTGAAACGCAAATTTTTGTGAAAAATGCGTGTCGCCGACTGACCAGTAATTTCGCCTGACGAGTAGCGACACAGTAGTAGTAACACAGGACGATAGTTTGCAGCCACTGATGGATCGCCAGCTTTAAAGCATAGCCAGCAATCGCATGTCATCACGTACATTCAAAATTAACATAATTTTGCGAATCGACCTTTTTTCAGCATCACTTTTCAACGAGGACGAAGCAAAGTCGGCCGAACGAAGCCCAGAGGAAGAAAATCACCCTCGGTGACCATCACGATACTGACATAGATACGAGACGAAACAACTAAAATATCCACAAGAAAACTGATCGGCCATCATCCAACGACTTTGGTCTGAGAATTTCTATCACGATCAAAAATGTACGAGGAGCACTAAAAATAAGCTACAGACGTACCTTTATCACTCTCTACTCCTTTTTCAAGACACAAAAGTCGACTCTCCACTTTCAAACCAGGAACCAGACATACCAGTGGTCCTTTTCAGCTGCTCCACGAGCGCAGGAAATGTTCACCAAGGGGCGCAGAGCAGCATCCATTCCAGAAAAAGAGCTAAAATACGAGTGAGACTGCATGCCTGAGTACATGAGTACATGCATGAGTACATGCAGAAAATAGTCAATTTCAGCGTTTCTGCTCCAAACAGCAACTTGCTTCGACTAGCTACAAAGATTACACCAAAGGATCAAACAACAACCGTTTTCTTCATATATTTGACAGGTGGCTTCCTTGTGCTTGGCCCAGCACGCCAAAAATCACACCGGAGGAGTACAAAATTACAACTCCCAGATGTCCTCGATTGCTGGCCATGAGAGCGCCTACTACATGCTTGAAAGCCAGAGGGACCACACCATGCCTCCACGATGAGCTGAAGAGCACTGAAATTAATGGAGCCAACAGATTAACACAAGCGCGTAGCAGACACCTAGGGATCCCATCACTGCCTCTGGCTTTGCAGGGATTTATCCGTTCCAGGAGGTTCTTGACCTCACCTGAGGTGGCTGACTGGGAGGTCAGCATTGAGTTTGGAGCTGTGCCAGACGGGACGGATCACGTACAATGCTGTGGAAGATGTCCGAGACTTCTGTGATGTCGCACATTGGCTATTAGTGTTGACGAGAACAGCCAGTGACAGAGTTGATCATGGACCACTTCATCCGTGGGTTGGAGGAGTGATCACGACCCTGCTGTTGGAAGTACTGATTGTGTTTTCGCCGGTAAGCATTTGAGGCTTCTGCACGGGCTCTCTTGTACTTCTCATGTCGATGCACCTTGGTTTTATCTCGTAGCCACTTTCGGTGAAGTCTATTCTTGCGCATGTTCAGTTGGAATAGATCACGGTTGGACCATGGCGGGGAGTCCTCCGCATGGATATTCTGACTTCATGCAGGGGAGCGTGACTTTCGAGAACCGACATAAACTTGGCATGCCAGCTATTCCACATCTTGTCTACAGTTGCAGCAGGCGCACCGATTTCCACTGCGCGGGTGTTGCGAGGAGGGTAGAGACAGGCTTGCAGGCACAAGGAAGTGATCACTGATCGTGCCGGGTACAACTTTACAATGACTTATAGTACCCATAGTGGAGATCACTAAATCCAGCAGTATTCCATCGGGACATCGGGGTGTGGCTCGTGTGGCAGACTGGACGTAGTTGCGGAGCCCGTATGATCCGATCAGGTCCCAGAAGCGCTGGTGAGGGAGAATAGCCATGCATTGAGCAAGATCGATGTTAAAGTCACCCACCAGTGTCATTGATGGTGTGATTGTAGCAGTATTGCGGAGGACTGTGTCCAGGTGGCCCCAGAAATCAGCAGTTGCATTCGGCGGGCGATAGAGGCAGCCCAACCGGACGAGGTGCTGGTGTGCCTTCCACCAATAGCTGTCCAGGTAGCCTCCAGGTGACTATGATGCAGATCCGAACGATAGGTAACTGGGAGTGATGTCCTGTAGTAGAGGCATGTGCCCCCACCCTGGCGATCTGACCGGTCACAGCGAACAACACTGTAGCCGGGAATACAAATTTTCCCATCCGAGATTGTGTTATCCAGCCAGGTCTCGGCAACGCCAACAACGTCCCAGTTTAGTCTCTGAGGCAAGTGCCAGAAAGTGAAATCGCCTTCCACCCCCCCCCCCCTCTTTTTTAACAAATCACGAACCTAATTTACCTTCCTTGACGCAAAAGCACTATATACCACTCAGGGACGTAACGTAGTCCTATTCAGGGTGCTTAAGAAGGGTCATGCGACGCGCCATAGTGTACACAATTCACCCTATTTTTCATTTTTCCAGTCAAGGATACTGGCTCAGCCAGCTCATCTTAATTGGAATTTTTGCGGTGAACTGCACAAGAGAGAATTCAGCGAGTCTGATTCAGCAGTCTATACATCATTTTCCTTTGATCTTGAACAACATGTACTATCAGCTGCTTCTTACAAACATTTTGCTGAAGGCTTCGACATCTTGACTTGCAAACAAACATGCTTCTTTTCCTCGAATGGCAGGAAGCAGCAAGTTGGAACATCAATCGCACAGTGTAGTCACTTCACACCAGGGAGCAGTAAACCACCAGTATGTAATTGTACATGCTACTCCGGCTCCCTGTTTCACACTGCGCTGCTCCACATGCGCGTTTGAGTACAATGCAGTAATGCACTCTTGTGCTCACGACGGGACTCTCAGCCTGTTTTGGGTTTTTCGCGGACATGGTACGGCAAACTGTAGCTACTTTGTTTGCGAAATTGAGATACGGCGCTACGCGCCTGCCATTGATTCGACGTTATTCCCGTAGCTATGCAAAAGACGTTACTTCAGTAACGTCTGGCGCTGCCAGGGTCCACACAGCTTTAATTCCATGCCTTGTTTTTGGGCCGTCGGCATGCCTGGTGCTATCCCGTACCTGTCCCGTACCGCTATCAAAGACAGCTAGCCACAATATTCAAATAGGGCTTTCAAATGCAAGATCATAACATGAAACAACTTGGAAGAATGAGTATGTATGCGAAGTGTATCGGGGAATGCATGCAGGGCGATAGTGCGGGTTCGAATCCTAGGTTATGTCCTGAAAAAATACAGCGATACTTCCTCCACGTCATCGAACTTGTCGCAGTTTGACTTTTGATATATAATGGGGTGTTTACTCACCAGCACTCGTACCAGAGGCAAGGAATCGGACATAGGCGATAGTCATCAGTGTAGGGTGACGGCAAAGTTCTATTTTTTTGTTATTGGAAGCTGACATTTTTGAACTAGACGCAATTTCTTCGCTGATGTTGCTGCGATGGTAATTTCGACTTGCTGAGATCAGTCAGGCGTTGCAGCCTGCACATTTCTCGTGCTTATGGCCATTCACTCAAGCCTCATCACTGTTTTACCTTAGCTGGGGGGAGAATGACTTCGTGGAACAAGTAGCAGTGCTTGGAGAAACATCGAGGGGTCAAACTAAATGCATGCAACAGCGATAAAAATTGTCGCTCTGGCTGAGACACTCAGTACAATGATTGTTCCTGCAAGAGCCGTGTAGACTCTACACGTAGTGCTAGTGATGCACGCGCAGGTGCCGTACCAGTGATGCTGAAAAAGAGGGCGCGCTGGACGCGATAGTACACTTACCTGCATGAGCTGTGACCACACAACTAAAATAAATGGGCATGCCACGGCTAATAAAAGTTCATTTCAAGATCGAGGTGATTCCGCCGACGGTAATCAACCGACCTCGCAACGATTGTGTATTCTTACTAGACTTCGTTGGTGGTGAAGTAGAAATCATCCAGAGCTAGCAGACGACAAGCATAGCAGCTCTTGTCCTGTGGAGAAAGTCAAAGCGTTTGAGATTAGGCGCGACCAACTTTCAACCTTCCTTGAAATATTTCGGAACGATATTTTTGCGTCCATTGACATCAGCGACGACGAGGACTTCATCTCTGCATGAAAACTCTCAGTCCAACTGTCCTGGAACGTTACTCTAGTCTTTAGACTATCATACTGTGTAATAAGTTTTGAATGGTTTAGCTTATGGAGTTGTCAGTAACAAGTGACAAGTCACTAGTCAAACTGCGACAATTTTGATGAAGCGGAGGAAGTAGAAGAAACTAAAAATTTATAACATCCCTATGCTTTTTTGGCCTAGGTCATCAAGGTGGCAGACGGTGTCGTATTACCCTCGAATGCAAAGAGAAAGTTTATTTCTTTCGCTCAGGGCCCTACGCTATGCTTTTTTGCCTAGCTCATCATGCATTTTATTCGAACAGATGGAAACTTTTTGCAATACAATAACATGCATGATGAGCTAGGCAAAAAAGCATAGCATAGAGCCCTGAGCTTCCAAGTTCTCTCGTTGTAGCACAGTAGGTATCGCTATTGGAGAGTTAACGATTCTGGGCCTAAATCAACGACCCTATAACGATCTAACTATTCTAAGGTCGTAAGGGAGATCGATACCAAGCGACATATCTCCTTACTGGACCTTCCGGTACGCTGCGGTGATCACTGTGAATAGCTGATGTCTACTGAATCGTGATAGCTGTCTTGTTTGTGAACACCGACCAGAACGTTTAGCAGAAACATGGGGAAGCTGCCAAGCTGATGGAAGAAAGGTTTGTGCATCATTCTTCCCGGCGACCAGTTCCGAACGTCGCTGCACAAGACATGAACAGTTTGCGCGGTGAGCGAGTGGTTGTGACACAAGGAGTCGCGGTGGTGGCAAAGGGAAGGTGAAATGCAGCCGCCAACAGCACCGTCTAGAATCCAGAAGGAGGATTGGAGGGTCACTGGTCAATGTCACAAGGTTGCGAAGATGAAACTTGCGCCTGTCTTTTGTCAGTGACATTTCTCAACATAGCTCGCCAGGTAAGAGATTTAATTTCTTAGATATAATAATTTCGAGTTACAAATGGGAGATGGCTTTCTATAAATGTAGCCTGCCGGTTTCCTCAGAATGTATGCTGGGACTTATTGTAATTTATGCGTGTGTGTGTGTGTGTGTGTGTGTGTGTGTGTGTGTGTGTGTGTGTGTGTGTGTGTGTGTGTGTGTGTGTGTGGTGCACGCGTGCAGTGGTGTATTTGTGCGTATGCAAGTGCACTGGTGTTTGTGTGCCCGCGCTCGTGTGTGTGTATGTGTGCACGGGCGTGCACTGGTGTGTATGTGTGTGTGTGTGTGTGTGTGTGTGTGTCGACAGGACAGGACAGGTGTGTGCGTGTGTGCGCGCGCGCGCCTGTCCGCGTGCAATGATGTGTGTGCCAGCTACAGTCAACTTCGCTAATAACAACTGCGGATATAACGACAATTCGCGAATAACGACAGAATAACCATACCCAGAGCAGAATTACCCGTATTACCCAGAGCAGAATTACCATACCCAGAGCAGAATAACCATACCCAGAGCAGAATTACCCGTATTACCCAGAGCAAAGTCCCATCTAACTGTGTACTTTTAACTTCTGAATAACGACTCCTATCTGAATAACGACTCCTATCTGAATAACGACTCCTATCTGAATAACGACTCCTATCTGAATAACGACTCCTATCTGAATAACGACTCCTATCTGAATAACGACTCCTATCTGAATAACGACTCCTATCTGAATAACGACTCCTATCTGAATAACGACTCCTATCTGAATAACGACTCCTATCTGAATAACGACTCCTATCTGAATAACGACTCCTATCTGAATAACGACTCCTATCTGAATAACGACTCCTATCTGAATAACGACTCCTATCTGAATAACGACTCCTATCTGAATAACGACTCCTATCTGAATAACGACTCCTATCTGAATAACGACTCCTATCTGAATAACGACTCCTATCTGAATAACGACTCCTATCTGAATAACGACTCCTATCTGAATAACGACTCCTATCTGAATAACGACTCCTATCTGAATAACGACTCCTATCTGAATAACGACAATTCACGAATAGCGACATGATTTTAGTGCCCCGAGGTCGTATTTACTGCTTGAATAACGACTTTCTGGGCTTTTGACAACTATTTCAAGTACAGTACGTATCGCCTATAAGGTTGGCGACTATAGTAATATAGCGGCTGTAGTGATCAATTTCTCAAATTCATTTTCATTCGCCATAACTAAGTATACACGGTTACTGCGTATAGTAATAGTCGTCTATACAAGAAGTAATATATCGTCTATACAAGTAGTAATATATCGTCTATACAAGTAGTAATATATCGCCTATGTTATGTTCGCCTCTAGCTCCACGACACAAGGCCCAGAAAAACCTAGAGCCGACGGTCCTATCCAGGCCCCGACACATGGCCGCACAAAAACCTTTCCTGAGCCGACGCTCCAAAACTAAGCCGCACCACAGGGCCACACAAAAACCTAGAGCCGACGCTCCAAAACTAAGCCGCACCACATTGCCACACAAAAACCTAGAGCCGACGCTCCAAAACTAAGCCGCACCACAGGGCCGCACAAAAACCTAGAGCCGACGCTCCAAAACTAAGCCGCACCACAGGGCCACACAAAAACCTAGAGCTGACGCTCCAAAACTAAGCCGCACCACAGGGCCACACAAAAACCTAGAGCCGACGCTCCAAAACTAAGCCGCACCACAGGGCCACACAAAAACCTAGAGCCGACGCTCCAAAACTAAGCCGCACCACAGGGCCACACAAAAACCTACAGCCGACGCTCCAAAACTAAGCCGCACCACAGGGCCACACAAAAACCTACAGCCAACGCTCCAAAACTAAGCCGCACCACAGGGCCAAACCAAAACCCCAATTACAAGACTTGCTTGTTACATTGTTATTATTGACATTACGCAAAAAGCAGACTACTCTGGCAGAGACGTCACAAGAAGACTGACAAAAGGAC
>NC_088644.1:12119523-12149523 GCF_964019385.1 Sycon ciliatum
CCGGGTCACGGTCAAGCTACTCCGCAGTTCCTTGGCCAGTGGACTATGTGTGCACCACAGCAAGCCCCGTATATGGTTCTTGTACAACCCACTATGAACAACACTGCTTCACCTATTCCAACCACTCCACAATCTGGATCCCCAGGCACACCGGTGAAGATTCCCAGCTCTCCTCTATACATCCAAAACTCATCACCCATTGCACCTCATTTCCCCCATCAGTTCTTGTCAACTGGTCAAGGCGTAGCGTTTTCCCGAACCGGCAATACCCCCGAAGGACCTCAAGCCCTGCAGCCTGTTAGTTTGCCAGTACTGAGTACCATGTCAACATTTGCCTCACCGTGTGCATTGCCACTGAACTCTTTCGAAGGCAAAGCTGTCGCACGCCCACCTGGCGGAGCAAGAAGCTCAGCAAATAGTGGCGAACGCACGTTGAGCGCATCATCCCGCCCGCAGCCATACACTGGCCGGTCACTGAGCATCAGCTCCAACACCAGCTCCGTCACCAAGTGCTCATCGGAGAGCGACGACTGTACGACACCCCTCCCACCACTCATCTCCGCCTCATCGCAACCAGCATTGGCTGACAAGGCACCGACACTGCCTGACAGGCCATCCCAGAGCAATCGCTTCCTCTGCCCCTATCCCAGCTGTGAAAAGTCCTACACCAAAAAATCACACCTCAAAGTACACATCCGATCGCATACAGGTCAGTTCAGAGCAAAGAAGAGATTGTTATTTTACTTAGGGCACGTTCAGACTACCGATGAAAAGTGACCGATTGGGAAAGTTTCCAAGGTGATTTGATCACGTGACGTTACTGGCACGTTACAGGCGAGTTTCCAAGGTGTTACAGGCGAGTTTCCAAGGTGATTTGATCACGTGACGTTACTGGCACGTTACAGGCGGAAAGGTTTTCCGGCAGTAAAATGTGCTCAGGCTGGGAAAAAGGGAAAATCCCTTCTCAGTGCCGCGGTGAGAGCTGCAAAACTTACGTACCGGTAACGTTAGTTTACCGGTAGTGGGAATGTCCTTCGCGGATTCTCACTATTCACGGTTTGACGGGATTCACAATAGTCTGAACACGCCCTTACTGAAGTAAACACAGTCGGTAGAAGGGAGGAAAAGATCGGTCACTACTCAGAGATCCATACCATTTCTCCAGCACAGGGACCACACACAAGTGTGAAACTCCTGATATTTGTGGATAATCTGTGACCATAGCTATGCTGATTCTGTATAGGTTCCTGCATCTGTACTGTACTTTTAAGCCGCCTAAAATCAAATTTTCACCAGTTTTAGTCTTTGGGGTGCTGAGTCGAATGGTCTTGGTCCGAGGAAGCTGAGACGCTCCCTCCCTCCCTTATCAGTTCCCAATTGAACTCGCGCACTTCCACCAAAACTGGGTGACTGATAGCAGCGTGAGTACGTGTAGAAGTAGGAGGCAAATTTTCTAGCTCCTACTTTTGGCTGATTTTTTCTTGTTTTCTACGGGTTTGCCATGCCCATGTCAACCAGGTCTAAAGAAAGCGGAGAAGATAGCTCTAGTACGATCCCGCTTGCCCAAAGTGGTTCTCCGAGCACTGGTATCAACGGTTCTGTTGACGTCACGCCTTTATTTGGCGAAAACGGCTCTGCTGGATGCCAAATTGATGTGGCCTCGTCTAACTTGCCTGCTAACCATAAGTGCTCATGCATGTGTCATGACCATAGAATATAGATGTTGCGGTGACGAATCTTTGATGGGGATCATGAGTAGTTCGGTCAAGGAATTGGCTGCCATGAAAAAAAGCTGTTGTTGACAACAATTCCCTGAGGATCGAAGTGGCGGCACTCAGGGAGGAAGTTCAAAAGTTGTGTACGCCTACATGTACCCCAACAGGCCAGTCCATGTCCTCCACGGCCACATCAGTGATCAACCTACGCACATCTGACTCAGGGCCTCCTACACGCAACTTGTATTCAAGTGTTTGCAGCTCAGGGGTCACAACTGACACAAGTACACCACGCGAACCAACATGTGCTCCCGTACCGGTCGAACCTGAGTGGGAGGACTTTGATCGGAGAAAGCTGCGAAACCCTACACGCACGTTGACAAATAGGACTACCACTACAAGCCGTGACGTAGCACACAAGCCAGGCCAGTGTCACCTCGTATTATCAGCAAAAACCTGAAGCTCCTGCAAGTTTTCGTGGAGCCCCTCGGATAAAATGCCGCTCAATTTACGTTGGCAATAGAGAGGTTCTGCACAACGAAAATTCGAATGAAGTTTCGATACAGGCCTTGCGAAAATGTGTACAAATTTTCGCACGAACTTTGTGCTCTGCACATTTTCGTAGTTTGCACGCGCCAAGTGCACGTACGACATGACCCAATCTCACGAAACGTCCTACGAAAGTTCATTTCGCGTTCCCTGCAAGTTTCGCGTCCAAAGTTGCGAAAGTTCGTGCGAAGTTTCTCACTATGTGACGTAGAGCGAAAGGTCGTACACATTTTCGTTTTGCAGAACCTCTCTAATGTCCACATGGGATGTAGTGCTGATTCCATAGTAGGTTGATGAGAGAAAAAAGACCTGCCAGTCATGAAGTGCAGTGTGTCAGAATCCCGGTACTTCGGACTGGCGTACGCACATGTCGTGATCCCAGCAGATCAAATCGACAAAGCCCTGCAGGAAAACTTCTGGCCAGCGGAGGTGCATGCACGCGAGTGGAGATTCGCCTTGGATAAGATAGCTTCAGCTTCAGCCACATCATGAACGCCGACACCCGACTAAACCCTAATGCAATCCCATTTCATCCTAGACCACACAATAAAAAGCATGAAGTTGAGGATTTCACACTATCTCAAAACATTGACATCATGATACTGGCGGAAACCTTTCTATCTAGCTCTACCGCAGACAGCTTGCTCAGCATACCTTACCATGCACTTTTCCGGAGGGATCATCCCAGTCATGGAGGTGGTCTAGCAGCCTATGTCAACAATCGCTTTCAAGCACGAGTGGTGGGTGACCACACCAACATAGAACCTTTGCTACTGGAGATCAGAAGTCATCAAAACCGGATTCTCCTAGGAGGAGTGTATCGACCTCCAGGTGAGCCAGTACAGTTTTGGCGGGACTTGTCCAACGCAGTAGACACAGCAGCGGCGTCAATGCCAACGTCCCCGCTGATTTTAACGAGCGACTTCAATGTCGACGTAAGCCAGCGCCAAGCCCCTCAGCTCGACGATTTACATTGCTTCTGCGACCAGTTCAATATCAGCAACAAGGTGCAGGACACTACCCGCATTGCCCCCCACGGCAGCAGAACAACACTGGATCTCGCTCTAGCTGCGGATGGAGCGATAACCTCCTGCACGGTTCTCCCTTGTACCATCAGCGACCACTTTGCGGTCGTAATTGACCTACCTTTCACGTGCACTGTGGAACCTCCTGCTGTCAAGTGCATGCGTAACCTAGCAAGGATCGATATGAACCGATTTGCTAATGACTTGCATCATTGCGACCTGGAGAATTTTTCAACCGCTCAGACTGTGGATGCCATGTGGTATTCTTTGACTGACAAGATTTTTTCTGTTTTAGACGAGCACGCTCCTGTCCGAACGTATCTGCCTAATCTTCCTCGCGCACGTCCTTCCTTGGAAATTACCTTCCCTCCACGGCGCTATTCTATTTCGCAACGCAGCACATCGTCGCTGGCGAGCCTCGCCGACTGACATGGATCTGTGGACTGTATCCACATCAGCATGAGTCGAGGCTAAGCGAATGTCCAGACGCCTCAGGGCCGAGTACTACAAGAATCTTCTCACACGGAGCCAGGCAAATGCACGCCTCACTTGGAAAACAATAAACCAGGTCAGCGGCCGGACCAAAACTTCCACTCCACCCTCTGTCAGTATAGCAGCACTCAGCGAGCAATTCAGTGGAGTAGTCTCCGATCCAAGTAGACCTGTGCAGCTATCCCTACCTTGCGGTCCATCACCACGGGATCCTTTGCGGGAATTCCAGGCCACTAGTGTTGAGGGGTCTTCACCTTCCTAGTGAGACTCGATGCTCGTAAAGCTGAGGCCAGCGACAGTATTCCTACATTCATCCTGAAGCATTGTGAAGCAGCCCTCGCCCCATCGCTATCCATATTATCTAATGCATCCCTTTCGTCTGGCATTGTGCCCGTCTCCCTAAAGATTGCAAATGTTCGACCCCTATTTTGGTCTGGTGACAAGAACGCATCTCGCAATTACCATCCCATATCTTTGCTGCCACTAATAGCATCGAAGATCTTGGAGAAGATAGTCCACAAATGCCTGTGTGACTTCGTATCAACCCATTCACTTTTGCCCGCCAATCAGCTTGCGTACCGGCCACAACACTCCACGGAAGATGCCTCGACCTTGGCCATGGACCGCTACCTGTCGTCAGCAGACCACCAGCTACATACTGGCGCAGTACTAGTGGATAAAGTACGGCACCAGCTCATGATTCAAGATTTGTTTGCTTTGGGAGTATCTTCGACTGTATTGCGTTGGTTTGCGAGCTACTTCACGGACCGTCGACAGAGAGTAGTTCTGGCGAGTGGGCAGTGCTCGGGCCTAACTGCATGCGAGTATGGAGTCCCTCAGAATAGTGTACTGGGTCCTTTGCTGTTTTCACTATATACCATGGACCTTCATAGCGTCACTAGCCCAGCACACTCCCAGCTGTTTGCGGATGACATCCTTCCTCGACACCGCAAGCAGATCCGTAGCAACCCTAAATCAAGTCTTGTCAGTTGCTGTGTCAAACTTTGCTGACTACCTACACGGGAAAGGCCTGGTTTTAAACCCCGACAAGACGCAGGTCTTAGCCATTAATGCATCACGCCGTGGTACCCTGGAGCTCAACGTTAACTGCAACGGGGCGCCTCTCATCCAGACCACCACTGCTCGCTTTCTGGGCCTACAGATCGATTCCTGTCTTCGGTGAGACGCGCAGGACTCCAGCATAGTACGTAAAACTTCCCAGAAGTTAACCACCCTGAGAACCATCCGCCCATCGTTATCTGAACGCCAGTCGCTCCTCTTCTATTCTGCCCTTATACTTCCTGACATGCTATATGGATCAAACGCGTTCTTCTCTGCACTCACAGCTCAGCAGCGGCACCAGCTCACTGTCCTCGACAAGCGATGTGTTCGCTGCGTAGCCAATCTGCCCTTCCCGTCCCATACCACTCCTATTATACACTCGCCTTTCCCTGATCCCTGTAATTGAACGTGCCAAATGAAAACTCCGTTTCCTTATGTACCGTGGCCACACCAGCAGCATCAGCCCTCTTCTGAAAGATAGAGTAGCCCTACAACCTCCCAGTAACACCCGTGGCAATGACAATTTCAAATACGTTGTGCCGCTAACTCGGCAAACATCTGGCGACAGCTGACCATTGGTGTCCGCCGTGAAGCTTTGGAACACCCTGCCACAGGAACTCACGTCCAGCCCCGTTTAAAAGATTGCTGAAGGTGTTTTTCTACGGTTTATATGGCCGAATAGTACCTCCCTCTGGCATAGGTCCTCATCTTCCTATTTCTCTCTGATTGTTAGTTCGTTCGAACTTGACTTGTAATTACCGATACATATACTTCCTATTGACTGTTTTCTCTTTTTCTCAAGTACAGCTTTATCGAGCCACACTTTTTATTCTATTCCCATCATAATATTGGGCATCAATACCTGTTTGGCTTGCGATGTAAACTAAAACTTCAAACAAACAAACAAACTGCGCCCTACTAGTTGGGGATTTGTATGCGAAATGTCACTAAAAGCGCCATTTCGTTCTTATAAAAGCACGGATGACCGTGATTGGCCCATATGTTGTAGTCTTTTGGACGCTGAGTCGACTGGTTTTGGTCCGAAAAGGCTGTGATGCAGCGTTCGGCCCTTATTCCCAATCGAACATGGTTGAACAAGCGGTCACGTGCTCCTGCGTACACCAGTCACCTGGTCACCGCGCCAGCAGGCGACAACTTTCACACCAAGGTTCAACTCGAGTGACAGGACTGCACCCAAACAGTCGGTAAGTTGTACCCTGCAGCCACGGTGACTGGTGTATGCAGGAGCACGTGACCGCTTGTTCAGCCATGTTCGATTCGGAATAAGGGCCGACGCTGCATCGCAGCCTTTTCGGACCAAAACCAGTCGAGTCGGCATCCAAAGGACTACAACATATGGGCCAGTCGCGGTCATCCGTGCTTTTATAAGAACGAAATGGCGCTTTTAGTGACATTTTGCATACAAATCCCCATCTAGAAGGGTGCAGTCACCCAGTTTCAGTGGAAGCGCGCGAATTTGATTGGGAGTAAAGAAGGAAGGGAGCGTCTCAGCTTTCTCGGACCAAGACCCTTCTACTCAGCACCCCGAAGACTAGTGTGACAACTGGCGAAAATTTGATTTTAGGCTTAACTTCCCCTTTCAGTATTTACGTGAACAACTGCTGGCGTTGCTATGTATCTGCCTGTTGCTGACGTTGCCCTTGCACTTTGAACATCAAAGAAAATCACATTGAGATCTTTCTTCAGAGAGGGTGGCTATCATTAATGCAGTACGAGCACAGTATATCGTACCTCCAAGCGATGTGCTTTGGCAAACTCAAAAATTTGTAATGGAACAAGTCTAGATGTGCCTCTGGAATTTCATGTCTATCAACAGGAGCCTCTTTTACGGGCCAATAAAAAATAAAAAATCCGATCTGAAGAGCAATGTCAATAAAGCCGCTCATAACGCTAAAAATCAAATCAATTCAGGAAAATTCAATTCAATTCAAAGTCGTGACACATCCGGTAAAAAACAGCAAGAAATAATATCTCGGTGCAAAAGAAGAAAAAGGAAATAAAAAGCCATCAGCGACTTATTTTTGTTTAGTATCTAAACTCTAAGTTCGGGCCTGGTTTAAATCTGGCTTTGGAAAATTTGCAAATAATCGACGACGCGGAGACAGCAATTTAAAAATAGCAATTAAGAGAACAAATTCTGCTGTCATCGCCACACTGCAACGAAGTCATGAAAGTTTTCCAAAATCGATTTTCCAGTCACATTCATCAGTGGAATGTCGTGACTGAAGAGATCCGTGCCGAACAGTGACTAGATAATAATGTACTACGAGAACAAAATAAAGTGCTAAAATAGAATGAAGAAAGGTGAGACAATAGAAGTGAAGTGGGAACTGAGTGCAAAGTGCGGCGAGACGCTAATTATAACGCTGGATCTTCGTAAGCAGAAGAAACATGTACCGTATTTCCTCGATTAATGGACCATGCTCGAATAATAGACCATGCTGAAATAGAAGACCCTCCTAGAGGCCTCACGGAAAAGTAGTAGATCATGCCCGAATAAGAGACCCGGTCTCTTGTTTGAGTTCATCGCTTTGCGCATGCGCACTAAGAAAGCACGTGGTGGATCAAAAAAGGACGCGATTTTAGGTTGCGCAACTACAATTTTTGTAGTGGCTCGTGCTTTCTTTCATGATTTGAGCACGGTCCACTATAATTTTCATCGGCACATCGCTGGAAATGGTGGATTTTTAACACGTCATAATATATTCAGTTGGTAACCCCAGGGAGATATCGGCAGGGGGACGTGGTAGAAGAAGAGGCCGGACATCACGCAGCGCACCCTCAAGGTACACAATGAAAAGAACAGGAGACAACGAGTCACCTTGGGGTGTGCCGCGGAGAGTGGGGAATGACGGGCCCTTAGCGGATGGGAGTACAACCCGCAGTACGGTGTCCTGGAGGAGGTAACTGATCATTCGGATTTCATCCGGCTGCAAGAACGATCCCAGCACCGAGATGAGCCGTGGCCTGCTTATACAGTCAAACGCTTTTGACATATCAATGCCTAGGATATCCAGCGCACAACGATAACGTTGGCATCGAGCCGCCAACCATCGGTATGACCACACAACATCTGTGGTGCTTCTGCTGGGGCGGAAACCACTCTGTGTGTGTGCAACGAAGTTGTTGACGTCCTTGTTGATCCTCCGCAGCACAATCAATGATAGAATCTTCCTGAGCGCTGTGAGTAAAACCACGGGCCGTAGGTGAGCGACTGGTCCCCTTGATTTGCCAGGCTTTTGTAACGGAATAAGCGACCCACTACCGATGCTGTTCAGGGGCAGGCCTGTCTCGATGGCAGAGTTGAGGACCTGGGCGATATTGGAGTAGACGAGGGTAGGTGAGTACTTTAGCAGCTCCCCTGGCATGTTATCTGGGCCACTTGACCTGCCATTGTTCAACTTTCCAGCTGCCTGTGTCACCTCTGCCTCAGAAATGGGCCGCTCAAGCCGGCGGTACTGAATAGCGCAATCCTGGTCGGCAAGGCCCGGTCGCCGCAGCAACAGTGCACCAGGCTCCGGTGTGTACAGCTTAGAAAAGTGGTCGGTGATTTGGATGGCTACTGAGACTGGCTGTATTACTTGTCTACCCGCTTCATCATGCACAGTGATAGGCTGTTGTTTTTGTCGCTGGAGTAGATGGACTGCATGAAACATCTGTGCTGTATCCTTCTTTGCTTCTACTTCCCTCGCCCGAGCGTCCAGCTCATTCGATGCTAGTTCCTTTGCTCGCAGCCGGATTCGGTGTGAGAGGGTGTTCCGCCGATGCTTCAGATCAGCCACTTGCTGTGGATCCCTACTTGTAGTTATCAGCAGTCGTAACCGTTTTTTCTCTTCCGACCAGGAATGTAGCTGATCATCCATGAAACGCTGTTGCTTCTTTGGGGGCTGTGCCAGTCCAATGGTATTCTTTGCCGTTTGCTGGATGAAAGACGAGATCGATGTCCAGTGTGCTTCCGGTGTGGATGTGTCTACTGCGCCGTTGGCGATCCGATGGGTGAGTTGGGACTGGAAGTTTTGCCGGCAGGTGTGCTCGCTCAATCTATGAACCTGAAACTTCTGAGCTTTCGCGGTTCTTTTTTTGTTGTTGTTATGTGCCCACAGCCCATAGATCCTGCTCAGACGGGCGCGTGCGACAACGAGCCGATGGTCTGATTTCACCAGTGTCCCAGCATAGGATCGGGCATCTGTGAAAATCTGCTTCTGGTTGCTGCTACTCAAAATGAAATCTATTTGATTGTATATAGGGATAGAGCAACCGCCGTTTGGGTTGTGCCTCCAACCTGTCCAGGTTGTCAGATGCCTAGCTGGATGTTGAAAGGCAGTGTTACATGCAAAGAGACCAAACGACTCGCAGAAATCCGCTAGCATAGCTCCGCTGTAGTTACGACGTCCACGACCATATCGTCCGGTGCACGAGCCGCCTGAGTCATCCCTCTGGCCGAGTTTGGCATTGAAGTCGCCAGCGACGAGAACGAGCGAACTGGACCTTACTGAACCCAGGCAATCTCCGAGCGCTGAGTAGAACTCGTCGAGATGGACATCATCTGCCGCTACGCGGGTTGCCGTTGGCGCATACACATTGACGAGAGATAAAGTACTTCTCTTGGACAAATTGATTTGTATCGCAGCTACTCGGTCTGATACTGACCATATCCGATGAATACGTTCAAACAGGCTGTTGTGAATAGCGAACCCAAGCCCATAATGCCTGTTCGCCGTTGGTAAGCAGAATATCCTGTAGTCACCAGCTAGTTCGTCGCAGCCGTCCTTTATTTTAGTCTCTTGCAAACTGCAAATTTTAATTTTGTATTTCCGAAGGTCATCAGCAAGCTGCTGTTTCTTTAGGCTTGACGACAAGCCGCGGACATTGAATGAACCCACACCAAAGTCCTGTTCTGTACTACTGTCATTACGTTGAGACGCAAGCGTTCGAAGTGAAGAAGACATTGAGCTCCAAGAGGAGCCTGAGGAACGTCACCTCCTCATCCAAAACTTAGTACCGGACAAATACGCCGACGATGTGGATTTCGTGACTACTGATGGTGAGAGGCTGAGGACCCTCCTTCCAACCATATCCAACAAGCTCCTCGAATGGGATTTGAAAGTGAATGAGACCAAAACAGAGCACACGCACATCGAACGGCACACTGATCGCATCGAGGAGGAGTGGCGAACCACCAAGAAACTCGGGTCCCTATTAGGTGATGCCGAGGATATGCTACGGCGACAGCAACTGGCAACTGTTGCCTTTGGTAAACTCTGGACGCTGTGGATCCGTAGGTCGCTAGTTTCGGAGGATCTCCGCATCCGGCTCTATAATGCCTTTGTACTCCCTGTACTCTGCTATAATTGTGCAACATGGGCACCAACGAAACAGCAGCTGAGCCGTATTGAGGCCTTCCACCGAAAACAGCTGCGGGCGCTAATCGGCATTGTGTTCCCGAATCGGATTAGGAACGAGAGGCTCTATGAGCGTACCGGCGCGGTTCCTCTCGGCATTATCATCTTGAGAGCTAGGTGGAGGCTCTTTGGGCACGTCCTCCGGCTCCCGGCTGACTCCCCACCATCACTGGCCATGGGAGCGTACTTCGCAGAGCCTCGCCCAGCGGGCTGGAGGGGAAGACCAAGACACACACTACCAACGCTACTACAAGATGATGCCAAGCGGATTGGACTTTCCTTGTCAAGCAAAGTCGATCTGGAGGCGTTCCGTGCCCTTGCTGCTGACCGAAGCGGTTGGGTGGGCATCTGTGCCCGAGTGGTGTCGGCACCCTAGTTTTTTGTCTTCTTTTCGCATATTTCTTCTTTTTCTGAAACTGTTATGGTCTTTTGTATCTATTCGAAGTGGCTTATGCGAACATTTTTGGCTGGTTTGCATGATTTGCATGCCCATTAATGCAGCTGCAGGCCATGCTGATGTCTACGCGAACAAGCACATAATAATAAATAATAATAAATAATAAAAATAATATAGAAGTTCTATATTATGACGTGTTAAAAATCCACCATTTCCAGCGATGTGCCGATGAAAATATAGTGGACCATGCTCAAATAATAGACCATGCCCAAATAAGAGACCAGGGGTCCAACCCTCTTCAAAAAACAAAAGACCGGGTTTATTAATCGAGGAAATACGGCAGTTGTGTTAAGATTGTTTTCGTAGGTGAACAGCATGATTGTTCGTCTCACTACACAATTCTAGCGTTATAATTAGCGTCTCGCCGCACTTTGCACTCAGTTCTCACTTCACTTCTATTGTCTAACCTTTCTTCATTCTATTTTAGCACTTTATTTTGTTCTCGTAGCACATTATTGAATGTATATCTAGTCATTGATCAGCACGGATCTCTTCAGTCACGGCATTCCTCTGATGAATGTGACAGGAAAATCGATTATGGAAAACTTTCATGACTTTGTTGTAGTGTAGCGATGACAGCAAAATTTGGTCTCATTTTCTCTGTGCTGCGTTGATGAGTCCACAAAGGACGAAACAGCTCTGTCTGCAGATTGAGTAGTTATTCTAATCTCTATATCTTATAACCGAGAGGTGCTCTATATCAATTGTATGTATGTATGGATGGACGAACCCAATCCCAAGCCGTACCGCAATTCCGCTGACACAGCTCTGAATTGCAGTACGACTTGATACGGGGTTAGTCCATCCAGAGCCGCGATGAAACTGCAGGAAGGGTCCAACCAGATTCTCGACTCTTTCTCGCCCTCTTGGAATGGGTGGCCATGGGAGAAAGGTTGAGTCAGTGCAGCGTGAGTAACAGGGTTAATGAGATTGGGTTTGTCCACGCATCCACACCGTTGAACATGAACTGCAGGAAATATCCAACCAAATTCTTGATCCCTCTATATCCGAAGTCAAAGGACGGACAACATGTATACAGTGTATTGAAAAGTACATGTATGCCACCAAGGATACTGAAATTTCCGCAGCGGTGTCCAACGAAGTGAATCGGCACTCCACTTTGGAACCTGTTTACATGTGCATGTGCATGCAAGTCCTACTAGACCCAGGCGGGTAAACTAAGTGCTACGCACACACTGGACATGTGAGTTGTCAGCCAGTATGCAATCGTGATCTCTTTCTTGTCGTGATCTTCTATCCTGTGCAGGCGAGCGTCCCTACCACTGCACGTTTGAAGGCTGCGATCGCTCGTTTGCACGCTCGGATGAGCTGAAGCGTCACGTGTGTGGGCACACGGGCGAGAAGCCGTACTGCTGTCCAGTGTGCGAGCAGCGATTTGTTCGCAGCGACCACTTGGCCAAACACATACGCCGGCATATGGAGGCACCCAAGGTCCCCGCCTGGAAGCGAGAGATTCAGAAGCTGTACTCGGTGATGAACGGAGCAGCGTCTTCGCCGGCAGGGGGCTCTGCGGCAGCCAGTCCGGTTCCGTTGACCTCTTCTGGCTTCCAAACTGTGGGCGTCAGTCCGGTTCCGTTGACCTCTTCTGGCTTCCAAGTTGCGGGCGTCAGTCCGGTTCCATTGACCTCTTCTGGCTTCCAAACTGCGGGCGTCAGTCCGGTTCCGTTGACCGCTTCTGGCTTCCAAACTGCGGGCGTCAGCAGCACTATTCATGGAGCTGTAGCAGTAGCTTCAACCTCTCAGCTTGGCGGATCAGTGCAACACCATACAGTTCCAACCACCAGTGACAGCAGTAGAGACAGCATTCCAAGGACATTTCACTTTCCGCCAGTATGAGGTACGGACCAAGCTGCGTCTATTAACAATCCTATCACGGATTCTGTAGGCCATCAACCAATTTTCTGTGTCGATGCTGGTTGCGTTCGGCACCAGCTTCAAGACACATGCATGTTAGGGCTGTTGTTTGAAAGTATGCATTGCTCGACAATCCATGCCCATAGGCTGCATCTTGTTAGGAGCTGGCAACGATAACAACTCTAGTGTAGAATGTCCCGCGGTCTCAGGACATTAAAATCAAGCAGGAAAGCCTTTCCAGACTAGATCCCGGTCAGCTGAATAGTAACTTGTAAATAAAGCCCGTCGTTATTCCAGTGTCATTGCCAAGTAGCTGCTTTACTCATCAGACTCGGCCTTTCCACCATTCACTCAGGATCCTAAATTATTCATATCACTGCAAGCTCCACACGCTGGTTGGTCACCCGGAGCTCCATCAACGCAGGCATGGAGCTGATGCGAGCGTGTGGCCAAAGTTGCGCTGACTAAATAGCGGCGGCTAGCCGAGCTCCATGACGTGTGCGGCCTCATTAATGGAACTGCAACCCCAACACTGGCAACGCCACGGCTGCAGAATGTTGGAGTCTGCCTTGTTCGTTCTGCCAATGTGTCATGCAAGTAATGTCTTTTCCTGAACGTTCGAACCTTTTTGCAATTTGTCTTTACATGTGAAAAAATTCCCGCTGTTAGTAGCAAGTAGTCTCGTCAAGTTAGCAGTTAGTACTTAGTTTCAGGAGTGTCCTATTAGGTAGGTTACAGGTTACAGAACTCCCTCTGTCATTCGCTGGCGTTACTTGTACATGTGGTTTTGATAACGCTTCGCTCTTCATTGAGATATCTACCATTCTCTCTCTCTTCTTTCTCATTATGTTCTCCCAACCCTCCTTCGCTGTAACACAATAACATATTCGCTGCCTTGTCATTGAGGATTTGTGCTCGTTTATAAAGCACACAAACAAACAAACAAAATGGTTTACCCATGTTGTGTAGCTTTCGACTACGTGCTTCCTGTCCTGGCTGTAGTTCATGTGTAGATTTGTACTGTCAGGTGTACTCGTGTTATGTCGCTTTGCTCCCAGGCTCTGTGCCGTCAGCTGTTATGATTGATGCATTCATCCGTTGTAGTTGCGGTAAGATTGTTTTCGTAGGTTCACAGCATTATTGTTTGTCCCGCTACACAGTTCCAGCGTTACTGTTAGTGTCTCACCCCCCCCCCCCCCCCCCCAGTTGCACTCAGTTCTCACTTCACTATGGAAAAATCTATGGGAGTCAATACTAAGGGAGTGATAATGCTACACTGTCCCTGCGGGAATTTGCGGAAAAAATCCTCGAAAACTTGCGCAAGAAATTGTGGCAGAAAACAACAAAAAATGCGGTGAAAAGTGCGGAACTTGCCAGGGACTCGCGGAATTATTGACAGAAAATTGCGGATTTGGGCCAAATGACGAAATTTGTTGTATCCTTAGAATCGCTATTTGCGTACTGTGGAAATAACCTACGAGCAGGATCATGGAAAGCACTGTATACCAGGTATACTGCGTGAAAAGTGCAGAAAAATGTCAAAAGAAATGCAGAAAACAACATAAAACTCGGGAAATCGCGGATTTTTCAGAAAATCGCGAAATTTGTTGCGTCCGTGGAATCGCGATTTCCTGGAGGGACAGGCTACATAATAATTATACAACGGGCGCTTTCGATTACACGTTAACACAATTCTGGAACTGGTTTTTTTAATTCTGGAATGACCAGAATGAGCGGATTCCGGCCTTGTAAACAAACAACTGGAATTCACAACGCATTTTATTCATGTCATGTCACAAACTTGATGAATCGTAAAAAGAGATCACGTACACCCTCGCGCGCACGTGGACCCAGCATTGTGCACACGCCGGCCAGGGAGGCTCTTCGCGCGCTTGAGTCATGACCAGACCGGTAACACACCGACTGTGCAATTCTGGCGCCAGAATTAGAGAAATTCCGCCCTCTCTTCAGAATTGACGGATTCGACGGAATTGGATAAATCAATTCTAACGACGGAATTTGTCACTTTTTGTGTAATCGAACTGTGCATCAACAATAACTAATTCTAGAATTGACCGAAATGCGTGTCATCGATAGGCACCGGCGGATTATGCCGGCATAATTATTGGCATAATTTGGTGATTGAAAATTTGGAGCATAATTTGGCATCCTCTCGGAGGTAGGAGCATAACTACACGATTATACCACAGTTGTAGTATGTAAGCTATACAATTGTGGACAATGCACCTGATCAGCGCTGGTGGTCTGCATGGTAATGGGTTCGGAGGTCATGCAGACAGTGTTTTCAATGAAAAGCAGGGTAGAAATCATGGCAATACAGTCATGGTATTGTATGCTCGAACTCGTCTTCTTCAAAGTTCTTTCTCACACTGACACAGTACATGTAGCAGAAGATGCGAGTGAATCAGCCTTCATCAGGTATCCCATAGCGGACGAGATAGTGGCGGGTAGTCCGCAAAACTCCGTGTACATGTACATTGCATTTGTACATTATGCATGTTACGGAGTCATGACCTCTGGTAGTCTGGATTTTAGCAGCCATGATATGACTGCAGGGTATGGATATTGCTCGAAATTGATGTACATGTATAGTTGATGTTCGGTCATGATGGAAGGAGAAGTGGAGCTACGGGAGAGATGAGCTGATTATTCGCAGGGTGAGGCCGGTGACATCGGTTGGACGAGTCACATGATGATGATTATGAAGACCGTGAGTTGAACATGATAATCTTCAAAGGTAACTCAAACTAATTTGGCAATGAAATAATATTTTTACTGAAGTACAAAGAAATCAAGTAATGCAAGTGATGAATAGAAGAAGTAATGTTTTCTCTTTTCCATGTTGATCTCTAACATGCATGGACACCTTGCAGCTTGGTATGGGGATGCTCATGTATTTTGTTGTACTTATGGCCACATGTACCTTGCAAGTACGAAAAAGGCACAATTTTCCGAACTTTGAGGCTCCATGAGTACAACAAAGAATATATATCCCCGGGTGCCAAAGCATAATATGAGGATTTTACGAGCATAATGCGAGAATCCATGAAAGCATAATTCCATGATTTCGCGAGCATAATCCGCCGGAGCCTAGTCATCGAAAGCGCCCAACGTACATTTATCTGACCACATTGCTACATAAAGACGTAACTCGTTATGATTGTAGCGATGTGGTCAGGTAAATGAATACATGTACAAGCCATGAATGTAGCATGCCCAGCCGAGAGTTACACAAATCCGGAGAAAGATTTATTTAGGTTTTTTTTACTTGAAGTAGAATAATGTAGAGGCATGGAGGAGACGTAAGCGAAGTGAATATCAAACAGACGAAGAGGAGTTTTCTGGTTGTGCCATAGGCTCTGGCGATAGCGTCTCTAGCGATACTAAAGTAGACACTGATGCATTGATAAAATTTAATTTGGACCAGGATGAAAGAGCGGCTGTAAACAGAAAGAGCTCGTTCCAAAAGAACTGCCTTTGCAGGGTACAGCTGAGAAGGCTCGAAAACTAGAATTTCTCATGGACTTAGTACTAAGTCGATTTGAGCGCTCCGCAGCGCATATCTTACTTTCCTGCATGGTGAAGCACGTACAGTTACTAGTTAGTTAGTGGTGGATGGTTGTAATGCCAGGCCTACAGTCAAATCATATCAGAAAAGAAAAGTTTCCACTCACAAAGCAACTGTTCAGTACATGGGGCAGTGGTCTACCGGAGCAGTCACACTCACCGACGTAGTGGTTTTCCAGAAATGAGTAGAAGCAAAAACCACACTCGCAGCCACATAGCCGAAAACATCCAAATCAGTCAAAGAACCGTCAGCAAGCGGGAGAAAAGGCCGCAAAATCAAGTGAAAACAGCATGGCCAGCGGTGACTGGGCAGCAGGGGATCGGGAGCGCCTGAAAACACTCCTAATCCTATGTCTATGATAACATAATTATATTCCTAGCCACGACCGCTCAACCGGGCTAGCTAGAGGAAAAACATGCCTTTCGGCCAAAAAGACCGTTTTCACACGAAAAAAAGAGAGAAAGAAGTCCAGTGCAGTTTGGATTTGTCGTGACTCAAAGTTTCATGCCACTGCAATCAATTTCGTGTAGATAGATACATGTAAGATAGATAGAAAAGCAGATGGCTGAGCTAGGTCTCTACACCTTGAGGGAAGTTGCCAGTAAGTTGGTTATGCTCTTAGTCTCTTGTAGTCTCTTGTTATTGGTATAATCGCTTTACACTGCCTACAAAACCAAGGCTATTTCTAAATTAACCAGTCACATCAAGTCAAAGAAGATTTATCATCAAACAGTAGGGGTAAAACAATTATACCGAGTACTCGAGTGCTCGCTCGGTTTTTATTTGAAAAATAATCGTATTCAGAATAAATCAGAATACTCCTTCATACATGGTGCATGCATTTACCACCGAAATCTGCAGTTTCAGAGTAGCGGGCAGTAGATATTGATCAGTGTGCAGACTGTGTGTTGAACATTTGTACATGATTAGAGAGTTCCCAAATGAGACCCACCAATCAGTTTACTCAAGAAAATGCACTGCCACTCAGTTTAATCAGGGCTGTATCATGTGAGTTTCAGACCCCTGATGTGCAATTTGATGAAGAATACTAGAATACTGGAATAGTCGATTGGAGAAAATTAGAGTATTCGAACTCGGGATCTCATTGCCTACCTTCACCCCTATCACTGAAAAGGAATGATTTCAATCTTCACGTACAAAAATAGCCGTATAGTTCTGAAGTATCCGGCTTATCAGACACAATTGTTTGTAGAAGCTGCTAACTATGTACTTCAAACTGCACGTGTCCAACACGGAATGACTCGATCTAGCATTGATCAACCATAGCAGTGCGCAATACGTGCTGTGTGAACTCAGTCCTGGTCATATTGGCACACTGCGAGTGGTCACTGGAGCGGCTCGTCCTCAGCTCGCACAGGATGCCTTTGCGGCACTTGTCGTCGCAACTCTCGTGCAGATGGCTGTGGTATTTGTAGTGGTTGAACTTCTGAGTCAGAGTGACGTCCGTTTGCATTCGTTCCAGAGCCTGTGCCCACATTGCCGGTTGTATGGTGGCAATGCCGTACGCCTCACTTGCTTTGTACTCTAGCTTCCATGTTGGGTTGGTGCTGATGTGCGGGTCGCTGATGTTCAGGATGTACGTTTCGTGATCGAGCAGCGCGTGCGTGGTGTCCTCGTGATCTCCATCCTGCGTGTAAATACGATACGCTGGATTCAATCCTTCGCCTCCGCCGTTCGTTGTCAAGCTGGGCCCAATGTAGTAGGCTCCAACAGGGAGTGACTTATCATCCTCATCAAAGACTATTGACATCTGTAGGGCAAGAATAACACAATACTTTCTTCAGTTAGTTGGTTGATTGTTGTATAATTTGCTTTATTGAAACTTGAGCAGTGCAGGGTTGTTTGTGCTTGTGCTGGTCTTCCGCTCATTTCCAATTTTTGGTTACTCCAAAATTCCGCGACCATAATGGCAAACCTGCCGACTCCCAACCATGGCATCATTCATGTGACCTCTGTAACCACAGTGGTCTTTCATTGCTGGTGTGTTTCAATACATGCATGCATAGTCTTCTAGTACTCAAGAATAGTCAGAGAGAAGAGATGACCTGATGATTTGGCAGGAACTTATATAACCTCAGCCAAAACTCTCCAAGGAACCGAACCTGTGGGCAGGGTATGCATTGACCAATTAGTTTGAACCTGTGGGCAGGGTATGCATTAACCAAGTAGTTTCACACAAAAACAAAACTAAGGTAGAGTAATTGGCTCACAAACATTCATGTACTTGTTTACTTGGCGGAATGTAACATGAAATTTGACGTGGAACTCACCTTGTCGACATGAGCGTGTCCAAATATCTGCGCAGTGACCGTGTTGGCATAGCGATTGACAATCTTGTGATACGCCCAGCTGAATGCTTTCATCAGTCCATTGGGTGGCTGGTGACCGATGATCTGTACCTGTTAACAATGTGTATACATACATATTACATACACACACATACACACACACACACATACACAAATACACACATACACAAATACACACATACACACACACACATACACACACATACACACATACACACATACACACATATACACACATACACATACATGCATACACACATACACACACACACATATACACACATACACATACACGCACACACACACATACACATATATACACACATACTTGTACTTGTACTTGTTGCTCACTGCCAAAACTGGTCACGTGGGTCTCCCTGGGAGAGGAGAGAGAGACTCAAAAGGAATCTTGGAAAGATGACTCAATTGGCTATTGAACCGCCCAACGGCCGACACCCCCTGAAATCCCCAAAACTCTGGGTGGACTTGAAAATGATCCCACTTATGGGCTCACCACACCTCAGTAAGTGGGTGAGGACAAGGTGCAGAAAAAGGATTGACGGCATCAGGGTATCCGTCCTGGGATCCAACTGCAGGTACCCCTGCCCCCAGTGAAGGTAATACTTGCTACTAGTGTGGGTGGCTAAATCAGAGTGGATCTGATACAAGCTTCACTAGCACCATGATTACACAAGAGTTAATCTAGCCAGAAGTAGTCCATGATTAACAGGTATGTATACTTCAAATAGAAAGTATATGAACCCTGAAACCAACAAAGGTGGTAGGTACAACATTACACCTTCAAGCAGCTGAGCCCGTTGGCTACAGACCCAACACTATCCGGCATAAGTGTACCCACCAACCGAACTAGCTGGTACACACATACACACACACACACACATACTTGTACTTGTACTTGCTCACTGCCAAAACTGGTCACGTGGGTCTCCCTGGGAGAGGGGAGAGAGACTCAAAAGGAATCTTGGAAAGATGACTCAATTGGCCATTGAACCACCCAACGGCCGACACCCCCTGAAATCCCCAAACTAGGGTGGATTTGAAATGATCCCACTTATGGGCTCACCACACCTCAGTAAGTGGGTGAGGACAAGGTGCAGAAAAAGGATTGACGGCATCAGGGTATCCGTCCCGGGATCCAACTGCAGGTACCCTCTGCCCCCAGTGAAGGTAATACTTGGTACTAGTGTGGGTGGCTAAATCAGAGTGGATCTGATACAAGCTTCACTAGCACCGTTGATTACACAAGAGTTAATCTAGCCAGAAGCAGTCCATGGTTAACAGGTATGTATACTTCAAATAGAAAGTATATGAACCCTGAAACCAACAAAGGTGGTAGGTACAACAATACACCTTCAAGCAGTCAAGCCCGTTGGCAACAGGCCCAGCACTATCTGGCATAAGTGTACCCACCAACCGAACTAGCTGGCACACACACACACACACACACACACACACACACATACACACACACACACATACAGACACACAAACCTTTGGACCTTTGGAAAGCCCATCGCCGAAGGCAATGACAGCTATTAGGCGAGGCAGTAATTATTGTGTCGGGATAAGTCATTCGGACGGCGAAAGTAACGCCCGCAGACACAGATGAACAAAGAAAGTCTCTAGCTCCTTCCTCGACTTCCGCATCGTCTTCATCCTCATCCACAGTTATTCGAAATTTTGGAAATTTTTCAAACAAGAAACACTGCCTCGTCTCACTTGTGCTTGTGTACCTACTCCCAGCAGAGCGCAAATCCACTGGGACATGCTGCAGCAACCATGGCCTGGTCTACACCACACAGCCATGGCTGCAAACACACACACACACACCAATTTCTCCTAGAATGAAGTGGAATCAAGTCCACAATACCAGTTTTTCATGAAGATCAAAAAAAGTAGCCCGGAAAGTTGTCCCATTCAAATAATAGCCCCAGGAAAAGATAAAAAATAGTTCGTCTGTCACGCTCCTGAACTAACCCTAAATACAATACGTGATATGAGATCTTATCTTGCTAAAATTCAACTCAAGTCGTGTTAGTTATTCTGCGAGTTGTCATGGGAAACGTAGTGTTCGAAATGCTAACATTTTCCAGATATGAATCGAGAGTAGTCGGCACACGACGCCGTCTCCTGTTCACACTCAAAATGTTGCCCTTTTGTATGCTTGCGTCCCCGTCTACGGTATGAAGAGTTGAACTGATCGAACTCTTCCCGTCCTTCCCGATCCGTTTGGGAGTACGGTTGCATTCCCATTCCTGGTGTTCACATTGTACGCCATCAGACCGTCCCGTCGATCCTTACGTCGCGTCCCGTCACGCTCCGCCCCGCCCCGTCGCGCCCCGTCGAATGTGAACTAGGCTTAAGATGCATTCACATTCCGTGGGGCAATGTGGTACTCCCGTAGTATTGTCAACCGCTGATCAAAATTAATGGATGTGACTCCAGAGCTGTATACCGTAATGCCACATATAAACGCCAGGCCTACATGATTGTATTCCTATAGGAGCCAATGCCAGTGATAGGCTTCTATTCCGATCAGGCCTGTATTCAAGCCAGGTATTTATATGTATGTTAACCAATGCATGTTAATAATATAACCAGGCTTATGTGCCGCCTAGTGCACCTTGAGATTCAGGCTTGTATTCAAAACAGGCTTCTAAGTTCTATATGAGACAGCATGGTAGTCCCATGGTAGTGTTCGAAGCCATCTGAAATGAGTGCCCTAGAAGGACAAGGGTTTTATATTTGCTTACCTTCTCGCCTGCAATCTCAGCCTTCTGCAGCTCGTCTCTCAGCCATGCCAGTTGTCCTGCAGGGTCAGTGCCGTTAATGAACAACCACCAGTTGCCACTGTCGCCATAGTTCATGTTTAGTGAGATCACACGCAGACCGGCCTTCACCAGGGCACTGTAGAATGCGCCTGAAAGTGACGGGGGATGAACATGACATTGTGCAGTCACATACCACAAGGGGGATGAACATGACATTGTGCAGTCACACACCACACCGGCACAATACGTGTACACGAGTGCAAACACACACACGCACACACATGCGCACACGCATATACACACATACATGATACACGTAACAATGGTTTTTGGAAGGTGTTTTTCATAAGAAGTCCATCTGTGATAAACTGCTGCATGATGCAGGAATGTTCCCAGACTCCTGTACATGTATATTATAATTATTATTACTCAATCTGCGGACAGAACTGTTTCGTCCTTTGTGGACTCGTCAGCGCAGCACAGAGGAAATGAGGCCAAACCTGATAGCAATGGAAATAAAAATTTCCAATCAGGCCCGAACGTACCTTGCCAGAGTGCTCAAACTGACAAGTCAGTGAGCTCTGCATAACGCAAACAGCAAAGGCACTACCCCATGCAAGAGTGCTCAACTGCTACAAGAGCAGGAGCGAAATACTCATAATACTTATTATTATTATTATTATTATTATTATTATTATAAGCACTATCGCGATGTAAGCGGGGATGCCTACTTCACTTGTGCCATTCAGGATGATGATAAAGAGAAAGACAAACAGAAAGCTCAGAATCTTGAGGAACAATGCTGTAGAGCAGAATAGCCGGTATCGATTGGATGCACTACAGAAAGGTGAAAATTATTAGTTCATTGATAATAGCTGGTGAGTTGTCTCGTCATTTCTGAATATTCGGTCTGGAGTGCTTGCGGATCGGACTCCTCGGGCACGTTCTGCGCTCACCAGTCGACACCCCGGCACAACTCGCTATGGGTGCATACTTCCGCCGGGCCAGTGACCCGGCTGCACAACGCTTCCGCGGCCAGTCGCGTACCACCCTTGCAACCACCGTCATCGCCGACCTGACCAGCCATGGTATCCCTACCCGGACGCAGACCGATCTTGAGACCTGGCGCACCAGAGCCCAAGACAGAAAAGGCTGGCGCACCCTGAAGGCAACTTACTTGCTAGAGCCAAACTGTTCAAACGACTCCAGACCGAATATTCAGAAATGACAAGTACATGTATATGATAAGAAAATACTCAACCTTCGAATAAGAAAGTATAATTATACTCCTTTACTTTCTATGCTTACCTTCCTTGATGGTGGTCTGTGAATCTTCAGGCAGCCACTCTTTCCAGTTCTCAGCCAGTGAATCTCGCAGCCATTGGTGCGAGTCTTTGCCTGTGATCGATGGCGGGGGAAAGCTGTTCACAGGTGAGCTCTCATGATTGCCGACAGCCGGGAAGATTTTGGCTCCGGGAAAGTACTTCTTGAAGAGGTCGCACACGAACGTAATGGCCGATGTGATATCATCCCTGGTCTGATTCCACACATTATGAGCAGGGACATCCCCGGTGAAGATGATGTAATCAAACTTCTCCTCCTTCGCCACATGCTCCAGTGCATTCTGGAGCAGAGCCAGCGGTGCATCGCAGTAATAGCTGCCGTACGGCCCGGCATTTCCCGGACCCAGATATGCGCGACAGCACAGGGGCTCACCGCACACGTCCAGTGTGTTGACTTCATACTTGCTGTCGTAATGAACATCGGACAGGTAAAGGAAGCGTGCTGTAGGTGTGCCCGCTGCTGGAGGCTTCACCGGTGTGTATGGTGGCTTGGTGTTGTTCAAAATCGGAACAGTCCAGTTTTGCGAGTTGAAGTCCGGTACGTCAGCACATGAGTCACCCAGTATTAGGCCACAGATCTCGTCAGCTGACAAAGCTGTTGCCAAGAGAACGGCGATGATTTCCTCACGAAATTCGACAGTGATTCCGTCGCACACGCGCTTGTCCTCGATTTTTAAGTCGATGCAGATGCGTGTGGATAGCTTCACAATTTCTTCTTCAGTGGCGTTCTGCTTGACCAGTGCCTGCACAGCCACTATAGCCACTTTGCACACATCACAGCTAATCGATTGACTACTTCCCACTGCAGTGGACTCCTCTACACCATGTACGCTCGCAGAGTCCACTGACATTGGTGTTCGCTGCTTTTTCAGCTCCCCCTGCTGTTTTTGCATCGTTTTCGCCTCACCTTTATTGGCTGGGCGCATCATGTCACCAATCTCTTTCATTGGCTTAGCCGAGGCCACACTGAGAAAGGCGACGCTCAGTATCACTGATAACAGCAATTGTCCACGCTTCATGGCTGGTGCTTGCCTCTGTTCCATGCTTCGCACAGCCGCAAACATATTCCTCGTGGGCCGCGTTCCGGACTAATTACCTCCGCCTTGGTGTAAGGGCTTCAACAAAATGTCTTTCTTCTTTGGCCGTGCAATGCTGCTAGCTACAATCAGCACATTGTACACTGCAGCCGTGGAAAGCAGTCTTTGCTAGAGTTAGGACGTTGCTGTGCCGTAGTTGGTACCAGCCAGTCCAAAGCCACAAAGACTGATGGTGGGGAATAAAAATTTGAAGCAGTACAAGTCAGTTCCGCAAACAATTGAATGGATTGACGATTGTGCGATGCACGTGAGAAATTATGACAGGCAGTGCGCTAGTCACGCGCGTACCGGTTCAGTGTTGGGCTCATTTTACGGAGGGTATCATGTATGGTAGAGTCTACACGGTACGATCGCACGACTCAGCACATGCAGGGAAAAATACCGCTGACAATGATAGTACAGTGCCATCGCCATCGCCATACGCCAGCCAGTTACTGAGTTAGCATGGCAACGCGTCTAAACGCGAGCACAATATTTGAAGATTCCAATACTGGCATTACTATTACGTATTAGCACCAAGAACCATGATTATCCCTCCCTTACTGGCCTTAGTATTGACTCACATAGATTTTGCTATCCTAAGCAGTCAAATATTCCTGCATATTTCACTCATTAGCGCGATATTGACTGCTTATTATATTGACTCCTTTTTAGGGATTGAACACTGATTCATGCTTTGCCTAGTCGTGATAAATCTAATATTGGCTTCGTACTCGGTCAATATAGGAAATAAAAACCTCGTAAAAGACCTCGGCTTCGCCTCGGTGATACATGTACGGTATGTACAATTATTTTGTGGAATACGGCATGGGGGGGGGGACACTCTCAAGCGATAAAAACGGCAATAGCCACATGATTACAATAGTGTTGACAGTCCTCACATAATGTGAAAGTCTAGGGTGGTGATAAGTACAATTTTTAGCACCCACAAATTGTACATATCACCACCCTAGTCTCTCACATGATGTGAAGACTATCACCTATCACTATCGTGATACGAAATTGACTTGGTGAATCAGCAAGGCGGACCGATGCCGGAACTGAGTTCCAGCGGTCAGCGGCTAGTAAGTAGAGTAAGAGCCCCATCTTCAAGAAGGCGGCAGGTGCAGATGGCATATCCCATGAACTCCTAAAAGCCCTGTCTCCTAGCTATCCCTCTCAGCCTAGTTTTCAACCAGTCCTTCGCCACCGGAATCTTCCCTGATGTCTGGAAGGCAGCTGTGGTTGTGCCTATTTACAAGAATAAAGGCAGTAAACTGTCTGCATCCAATTATCTTTCAAAGCTCTGTGAACGTGTGGCATTTGGCCACTTATACCACCATGTGAACCCGGTCCTTGATCCGTCACAGTCTGGATTTCGGCGAGGCGATTCGGCCGCCTGGCAGTTGCTGAGGCTTGTGCAGAAGCTCTATGAATGCAAGGATCAGAAGCAATTTAGCCTCCTATGTTTTTTCGACCTGAGCAAAGCATTTGACACTGTCTGGACAAGGGGTCTCTTCCATAAGTTAGCAGCGTTTGGCGTAGCCGGGACGTGTCTGCAGTGGCTCACCAGCTATCTCACTGAACGTCGACAGAGTGTCCGAATTGGACATGTCCTGTCCGCCCCTCTAACAGTCCACTCTGGAGTGCCCCAGGGCTCTATCTTGGGGCCTCTATTGTTCATCGTATACGTTAATGATTTGGCAGGTTTGGATCATACCTCACTCTACGCGGACGATACAGCGCTCCATATAACCGAGCCAGGATTATTACAAGCCTGCGACTCGCTACAGTATCACATTAATCAAGTTGTGCGCTGGATGTCGAAGTGGAAACTCCGCCCCAATGTGTCGAAAACGGCAATCCTTTGTATCCCCCCACGACCCTCCAGTGACCTCACCCTCTTTACGACTCGGCTTTTTACTTTCCCTGATGATCCCATTGCTATCAACATTGTTAAAAATCACAAACACCTTGGTATATTTCTTGATGAACACTTGTCCTGGGATTCGCACGTAACCTATATTGAAAAGCGAGTTTGCTCCGCGATAGGCTGCATTTCTCCTCACATCTCCCATCTACACCATGGTTGTCGAATACAAATTTATCACTCTTATGTTCTTCCTTTGTTTGATTACTGCTCTCTCGTTTGGTCCTCCGGTCTATCCTCCGCTCTTATGCATCGGTTAGAAGTCACCCACCGTAAATTACTTCGATTAATATTTCGCATGCCCCCTCTGACCTCCTCTCAGACGCTATACATTTTGGCTTCCTCTTCCCCTCTCTCAGAACGCTTTCCCCACTCGGCATGCAAATTCATTCACCGTATTAAGCTTCAACTTGCTCCTCCTCATGCACTTGCGCATTTAAGCTGGTTCAATAATAGCTCGCGTACTAGATGTTCTCTCCATTTCCCACTTGCCAGATCATCGATCCTTTTAAAATCCCCTCTGTTCAAGTCCTATTCTCATTGGTCTCGGCTTCCGCAGGAGGTAAAGTCTCGTGACACCTTCGCTGCATTTTGTTCAATTCTGCCCGCGCCTAAGTCGAATTGAATTGAGTTCGTTGTTTTCCATTGCTAGCCTAATCTTCATACTGCTCTCTCCAGGTTCCTATAGTACTTCTTTTGTTTTGTTTTGTTTTCTCTTTTTTTCTCCTTCTTTTTCTCAGTTGTCCCCACCATGGCTGGTTAAAATCGCCCGCATCACATGCTTATTGGCACTATGTCATCGTGATTGTGGAATAATAATAATAATAATAATAATCTTTCATCGTTCATCACTTCGACCAACCCACATGTTGTGTGTCCAGTAGTAGCTTCTGCGACTCTTCTTCCACGTACCTTGGCGAATCAAGTGTGAGGCCAGACTCTCATTGATTCAATTTGCTTGACGTGATTTTCGTAGATGCATCAATAGCACCTTCTACTCATCAACTCACTCATCAACTCACCAGGCAGGCACAGTGGGTTGGTCAAAGACCATGATTGAGATACGAGAGGTACCTGGTTCAAGTCCTGCCTGGGAGCGGTTTTTCCAGCCGTGCTGCTACCCACAGTCAACTGGGAACTTGTGGCCAGGCACAAGGGGTACATGGATGCAGCTAGTAATGGGGTCGTTTTCGGCACTTGTGCCAGTGGTTGTGAGACTTACCCACTCACCCCCACCGTTAGGCGCTGCATCTGCCGCCAGGGTTTATCGGGTGTTAGCGGCCGTCGTGAGTTCCCTTCGGGAACGGATACGATAATTTACTTTTTTTTTACTTACTCATCAAAAATCATTCCATTCCTTTTCTTGCATAACATTTTCTTCATAATCCCACACATGTACAGTACGAAAAGGGTTTGCTCCCCACACCGGAGCTCGCGCTATTCCGCCGACTTTACTTGACACTTGACTGACTCACGACTGCCATCCAGAGCACACGAGAAGTCCATCGAACCTTCGACTCGGCAAACCTGCAAGAAAGCACTCGTGTGCTCTGGATGGCAGTCGTGAGTCAGTCAAGTGTCAAGCAAAGTCGGCGGAATAGCGCGAGCTCCGGTGTGGGGAGCAAACCCTTTTCTTACAAATCATCGCCGAAGTCGCAACCACTACTTCGTACATGTACAGTACATGTACATGTATTAATTAAAGTAGGCATAGTCGTTTGATGTGATTCATATGAACGTGTTCATTGAAATCTTGCTAGTCTCCTGGTCAATCTGGGTCAACCACCGTTCATGCAGCGTTCCTGTCTTCCCCCGGGTCCACTAAGTGCCAAGAACTACAGTCAGAAGACTACGTAGGTTGTTTCACTTCAATGCGACTGAAATGTCGAGTTGTACAAAATAGAAGGAAATGGAACCGGAATTTCAGCTTGAGTCCGCAGCATTCCGTCATGTACAGGAGAGTTAGTAGTCACTTAGTATGCATTATGCACTCAAGTAGAGAGTACACGATCATGCACATACACAATTCACATACATTCGGTGTTCACGACAGCCTACAGGTGGTCCAGTGTGCCAATAACGTGAGCATCGACATGGATTGGACCACTAATCACTATGCTGGATGACATGATTGTACTTCTTGCATATCCAATCACTAGTACTGGTACCACAGACCACTTCGAAGTACTAGTATCTAATCCTCATGTGTAACCCAAGGATACACGTACATGTATAATCTAGGTACCACAGGCTACATTACCGTTACGGGTACAGTCAGTGCTGGTACATGGCATGCACTTAGTGCTAGAGCTGGCGTGTACGCGTATCTCGTTCACACTTACCCACTATCTTTGAGGTCAATCGTGCATGTCGCCTGGTGTGATGGTGCTAAGCCTGGCCTGGCCTGGGCACACACACCCTGCTGACGTGACCCACACTACGCTGTGTGCCTACAAGCGCAGCGCTCCAAAATGGCAACTAATTTAAAACTACACTACATCATGTACTCCCACAGACTCAGTATAGTCGTTAGTCGTTAGTCAGTGAAACAGCCAGTGAACCCGTACGTACGTGCGTGCTGTCAAGACCGCACAGTTAAAGTAGTACTAGTAGGGCTATCTAGCCTTGCTGTGTTTCGGCTTCTCCATCATGGAGGCGCAAGATCACTGTGAAAATGTATTGTTGGGTGCCTGGCAGCTGGGCTGAGCTAGCGACGTGTACGGAGATTACAGCATGGCTTGCCACTCGTACACACACCATACTCCATAGGTTGCCTGCATGGGTTAGTTTGTGGGACTATTATTACTATTAGTATTAGTATAATGACGAGGGACAGGCTCCATAACAGTCATGACAGTTGTGTGCGTTTCGCCGCGTAAAGAGTGGAAATAGAACAGCACAGCGAAAGGAGAGATCCGCTAAGGGTATAAGGTGGTAAATGCATGCCATGTACATGTAGCTCACTCGACCACTCCATTCTGCACTCTTCTTACTAGTCTTAGACTTACTCTCTTGAGTCTTAGGCTTAGGGCTAGTTAGGCACCGTCCAACAAGAACGATTTGCACAGGACATTGAGCCGAATGACAACCATAGGCGTGGGCTTGCGTGCGAGGACCATCAATTATTTTCACTAACGATACTGACTCTGTGTCGTCTGCAGTTCTGGCGACAATGACGATTGTTTTGGCTAAAAGTTGGAAGGTGGAGTAGAGGGAGCGAGAGAAATCGTTCTTTTTTGTACTGGATCATTGTGCACTAAACTCAGTGTTTAATGACTGGTATTAATGAAATGGGGTAGAACAAGTGGATGCCAGGCCCCTGGCCAGGGTCTCCTGGTGCCGGGACAGTATGACCTGCGCGGACACTGCAATACTACTGTACAGTGTTGGCTTACAGCAGCCGTGACGAGAAAGCTAGACTAGGATAACGATTTCCCAGGAGGCTACACGCTCTGGATCTCGCTGAAGAGATATGCTAGCCCACGGGAATTGCTAGTGGACAGGATGGCTCAAAATGGTAGGCGATGTTTCGCCACCAGCACAGTAACTTGAGTAAGTCAGCACCCGTCTCTTCCGTCGGCTTTACACAATACTGTCAATAGTACTAATAGTGAGGTTGCCCGGCACACGTAAGTACAGTATTGTGGTGGGAGTCGTGAGGAGAGCATCTCGAAATAGTAGGCGATGGTTTGCAACCAGCACGTCTCTTCCGTCGGCTTCAGACAATAGAGAGGTCGACGCGCGTAGTAAAGTACACATGTAGTGGGAATCGTGAAAAGAGTATGGGAACATTGCTTGATGCTTGAAGGCGCACATGCCATGACATGGTCATTGTGGAACATCATTCTACAAAACTCCATATAATTACAGTCATGTATTTTGAAGTACTGGCTGTATCTTTCTGAAGATTGCGAGTAGTTTGGAAGGGTGAGACGAGGACTCAGGACAGAAGTAGAGGAGGGCATTCAAAGTCTTTGCTTAGCAATACCATGTGGATAGCGTCTTTCACCGCCGTAAGCTGCAAGCATGCCTCTGACAGCGCGTCGCCCAGTGGCGAAATTCGCGGTGGCTGATAAGCTCAGAGGTAAAAGCAATCGAAAGCCGCGGAAATTCGACGGTAAAAAGGTACGTTAGGGTGGGAGAAATACATGTATAGTTTTAAATTACTTATGCACATGTCGGAAGTATATGTAACGGTAGTACACACAGACCAGTACTGGTTACCATGGTAACTCTTCATCAGCTCACTGATCATGGAAAGCCACTTTTACGGGCAAAGAATTATATTATATCTAATTGCGATACACGGAGCAGAGAGCGATGCAATGAAGCAACTCAACAA
>NC_088644.1:12152023-12397023 GCF_964019385.1 Sycon ciliatum
CCTACACAGTGGTTTGCGGAAGTGTGGAGACCCACCACGGAGAACATTTACTATGGCCCAACGACTTACCGTCAACCAAAGTCCAAGAGCAGTGAGCCTCGTTCAGTCAAACCTAGGGGTTCAGCCATCAATTCCAGTCATAACAAATTCAGTAGGCCCTCTACATATCATCCCTATAGCCGATTCTCCAGTAGTGTTCCCACGGCCACGTCCAAAAGTGCCTACACCACCACATCTAACCGTGGCTCGTCTAGTAACCGTGTCCACACCACATCGTCTAGTCGTGGCAACACTTCCACGTCCAGCCGTACCAATACCGCAGCTTCTAATAACCGTATCCCCACGGCCACATCTAACCGCCCCACTACTGATCCCTCCAGCCGTCCTTCAGCCCGTACTTCTAGCCGTCTCTCCGCCCATGCCACCAGACATACATCAAGTCGTGGCCAAAGCAGTCGCTCTTCTTCTAGACAGGGTCACGACCTGCGGAAACGCAGGAAAGTCCCCTTTCCCAACCTAACAAAATGCAACCTACTTCCCGCAATACCGGAACTCGACGAGACGTGCGAATTCAATGAGGACTCTGAAGATGGCAATAACGAGGCTGGAGCCAAGCCAAGCACACCAGCACCACCACCAGCACCACCACCAGCACCACCGCCATCACCTCCAACTTCCCTTCGGAACAGAGAGGAAATACGGTGGGTACCCTACCCGCCATATTTGGTCAGACTTGACCAGCCATGTAGAGAAGTACGGAAACTGTACAAAGATTTATGCGTTTCAGGCAACATCGCCACTCTTCGAAAAGCTTACAAAAACCCATCCTTGTTCGTTGGAGTAAGACCACCACCTCCACCTCCACCATCACCCTCGCCAGAGGAGTTCTCGACTCCTGCTTCTAGCACTCGCAAATTTGCACCTTCTCCAACTGGAACACCAACAACACCAGTAACTCGCCGAGGCTTGCTCAAACTACCTGGGGCACTGCTGCAGGAGGTGGTTGGCAATGATGAGAAGTTCCGTTCAGCTCTGTGTCACCATCCCGGGGAAGAAATCTTGACTTGGCAGCGTGACTCGCCGCAGCCTGACTGTACTATCTACTTTGGCAAAGCAGATTTAGGACCAGCTGAGAAAGACTTGGAACCCAGGACAATTCCAGAAAAGCACTCACCAAGCCAGCGCAGCTCACCACGTTTCAGCCCTGGACGACCGCTAAGCATTTCAACGGGTCTCCGCAGGCTTACACTGTCTCTACCCGGTGAAGAAAAAGAAGTGGAAAAACCAGTGCGCAGCTTCTCGTGGCCACGCTCTACCGCCAGCTCTCGTAACACTCAGGCTGGAAGAAGTGGAAGAGAAAGGGACCATTTTACTAACAGGAAACACCAAGAAAGAGCTAGCTCACACCTACCTAGCCTTAGCATCTCACATGAGATGACCACCACTCCGCCAGCAACAAGGCCTACGCCAGTGTTCGCAACCGATCTCCGTATGCCTAGTTCAAACCGACAGTGGGGTTTTCTTGCTCCGTTAAAGGTACCTACATGGCCCTCACTGGACGAAGAGGAAGATGAGTCGGTAGAAGACTGACCTAACAAGAATGCAGTCCATTATCTTCAGCATAAATCTGTGCTTCAAGAAGAACACATTCTTCAGCACTCAGCACTTTTCAGTACTTCAAGAAGAAAATTGAAAAAACTTCCTAGATATCAATGATGCCTAATATTATCCGACGTGAATCTGCCCTTCACATATTAATATTATATTATTTATGAACGCGAACATGAATATAATAAAAAAACATTATACTAGTACGTATTTTGGTAGGAAGCTAAACCTATTCTTATGATAATACACGATTGAAACTTTTAAAGTAGTTCCACCTTCACCACATGCGCTTTTTGGCCGACCTCATTCACACCAGCAACAGGAAGTTGAAGATATTGACAATTTAAATATCCCCCATGCAGCTCTGTTTCGACCATTAAGATCTCATCAGTGAAAGTTAATTAAGAACACTGGATGGCTAGATGTACTCAAAGTCTTTACCAGCAGTCTAACGCTGCAGACGTGCTATTAAAAAGTGCTAAAACACAGAGAATAGGTGCAAAATGACACTGCTACGCGCCGTTTGTGTACTGCGAACCTACATAATTATACATTGTAGATGCATTATGATACAGAAGGTCCAGCTGATTCTAGCACTCTGAAATACATGCACAGTAACATGTGGCATACTACATTGTACATGTTGTTAGTTAGACAGCATGAAACAAGGCGGAGGACACTGTGTTCGGAAACAGTGACCTTACTACAACCATCCACGGTTGGCAGAGCCCCGGTCCGTTGGGACCATCTGAACCATATGGGTGTTGAACCCGGTTCTGACCCTCATCAACACCCACTCTGGTTCAGATGGTCCCAACGGACCGGGGCTCTGCCAACCTTGGATGGTTGTAGTAAGGTCACTGTTTCCGAACACAGTGTCGTCCGCCTTGTTTCATGCTGTCTAACTAACAACATGTGTGAACTATAACACGGTTTATCTAATATTAGTATTGTCCGCAGATTGAGTAATACTAGTATTGTACTAGTATTGGGTTATATAATACATTGTACATGTAGGGGTGGCAGTTCAGTTGTAACGTTAGTTGGGCTCCAACACCTTACCCCAAGTCATGTTTAATTCAAACTACTGTAAATATACAAAATTTCGGCACTTCACGATTTTTGACATTTCGGCGGTGATTTATTTTCGGCGTGGGGTAGAGGGCATGGTATAGTGCGGCAGATGCTGTGAAAAATTTCGTCGGCGTTTTAATTTAGGCGTTTTGGGTCGGTGCCGAATATAGCCGAAATTAAATAGCTGCCGAAATTTTGTATATTTACAGTATTACTTTTCACTCACAAAGCGACTGTTCAGTACATGGGGTAGTGGTCTACCAGAGCAATCACACTCACCACCGTGGTGGTTTTCCAGAAATGAGTAGAAGCAAAAAACCACACTCGCAGCCACATAATAGATAAATAGTCGGAAAACATCTAAATCCATCAAAGAACCGCCAGCAAGCGGGAGAAAAGGCCGCGAAATCAAGTGAAACAGCATGACAGTGGTGAGCATGGGTGACTGGGCAGCAGGGGAGCGCCTGAAAAACAATGACTCCCTACATTACTGCTGCTTTATTGTTCCAAGTATCAGTTTAGTTTAGTTTAAATATCTCTTATTATTATTATTATTTATTTTTTTCTCACCCCAAACCCCTCTACCCTGTTATCGGCCCTCTTAAGAGTTGTGTTCATCACTGTTGAGGCTTCCGATGGAAAATAAAAGAATACTACTACTACTACTACTACATTCCTAGCCGCGACCGCTCAACCGGGCTAGAGGAAAACACGCCTTTCGGCCAAAAAAACTTTCTATTTCATTAATTCCTGCCCCGCTGCCAGTCAGACCCAAGAATAGAGATAGCAAGAAATGGTATGTAATAACCGGTGTATGTCATAATCATAAGCCACACACATAGGCATAGATTGTCAAGAAGAACAGCGGACGACTGCCATGAAACCAGGGTGGTTGGGCGGGCAACTTCAACTACCACGAGGAAAAACAAAGACCACGATGGCAGGTTCAACGGAGTTGCGCAGAACAAGAGCAAATGCACGAAAATATTTGTGAGTGAAAAATACGTTTTTGCACTATTTCGCTACGCTCAGCCGTGACAAAACAAAACTTGATGATAAACTGGTTCGGATGTGATGTGCAGCGCTATGGGAATGGGTGTGTCCACCCGAATTCTTTTCACAGATGAAGCTGCAGGAAGCCTCAGGCCCTCAGCCCTTCTTCTAACTTGATGACACACACTTTTATTGAATCTTTAGTTTCAGTTGTCTTTGACCACTTTGTGGTGGGTCTGATCTACTAGTACTCACCACCCATCGCTTTATGAGCTGCACTTGAGCCATCAATCTTGGGGGTGGTGACGTTCCTACTACGCGGATGCGGCAGAAAACTCAGTCTGACAGAGCTCACGCAAGCCATGAGAAGTAACTTACTTCTGTGGTTCAAGACTCTGTCATATTCAAGTATTCAGGCAAAAAGAGACCTGAGGGTGAATAGCCGATTGTCTACACGTCCATGTATTTCGTTCTGTGGAGAAAGTGATTCATTCACTGATCTTTAGTTAACCGTATTTCAGAATGTTTGGCCACTTAACGTGGGGTAGCTACAGTGCCCTGCACGTACATGTACATACACTGATGTAGGAAAGAGCCCACGGGCATGGTCAGAAGAGATACCGGTACATGTAAAATTCAATCATTAAATTTTACATTCATGTGTTTATACTAAATGGAGGAGCATCGCCATAGACTCTTGCTACCGCATCAGCAGGCTAGCTTGTAGCAGATAGAAACTGATAAGCAGAATGGAACTCAATCCCGGATACATGTACATGCACATGTACATCATTCCTTTGCCTCAGATATCGCCACGCAGAAAGAATCGACTACAAATCGACTAATATAACAATCGACTACAAAATACAAACTCGTACCTACTGCATGTTATGTGATTGTCATCATACGAAAGGATGTGAGTCTCGGACAGTATCCCTTAGGCTTTCTCTAACTAGAAACATTTTTTCTAGCTAGAGAAAACCAGCGGATTGTTTCTAGAAACATTGTTTCTAGTTAGAGAAAGACCAACGGATACTGTCTGAGACTCTCCACTTCACTCCAAGTCCAACAGAATATTGGACAAAGAATGTTTCGGTTACTGAATTGCATCGGAAAACACTAATGCTACAATGCCATCCACACTAAAACAGTTTTGATAGACTACTACAGTCCTGCATTTCAAAACTAGAGACGCGTACCTAGGCAAAAACCGTTATGCCAGCATCTATACCACATAAAATCTGTGATAACTTTGTGCATAAATTGGGCGTCTGTTATCCAATCGTTTAGAAACTCTATGAGAGTAATTGTGGAGCGATCCTGAGCAATATTCCGAAAACTATTCTCAAAAAGTTCCAGCCAAATTTGAAATATTTCAAAAACCCTACGCGTCTATAGTTTTAAAATGGACTGTAGTACTCAGTCACAGTACTCAGTCACAGTACTCAGTCACAGTACTCAGTCACAGTACTCAGTCACAGTACTCAGTCACAGTACTCAGTCACAGTACTCAGTCACAGTACTCAGTCACAGTACTCAGTCACAGTACTCAGTCACAGTACTCAGTCACAGTACTCAGTCACAGTACTCAGTCACAGTACTCAGTCACAGTACTCAGTCACAAGAACCTGACCAAGCACAATGAATTTCAAGCAGTGGTGGTGTGATGACAACCGCGCGAAGAACAGTAGCCCGAAACAACATGGGAAGTACACAACCTCATCAGGCTTCGAAGTGACGCAATCTCAGCCTGCGATCTTTGCACGACTTCATACACATCACGGGAATGGGGCTGTTAAGTGTGACGTCACGGCTCCTTCGATACGCATAGCAACGGAGAGCACTGGGGACAAACAAAAGTCGCGTCCTCTGGATGGAACCAGATGTCAAGGGCAACAGCATCTAAAATGACTGGAGAGACAGTTGTTTTTCTTTGCTTTTTCTTCAAGCGATTGTTGTCGCTCTTTACTCCTTGTTCTTTCCTCTACAAAACTCCTGTAGTCGTCGAGTGCCTTCATGATGGCTGTGAAATTGGCTGTCCACAGTAAAACTTCGTGTTTGAGAGTGCTTTGAAGATGTTTCGCGTCCTGATGGATCAAATTATGAGCGCTCCTTGTGTATTCAATTATATATCGGTGAGTTGTTCAAGAAATCAGTGTCTTCTTTCTGTCTCTGCCCTCACGCTGGCACAATATCAGCCTCTATATCCATGACAGCTCGCACCTCCCGTAAACTGCATGACTTAGATATATTTTCGCCCTCCGTGGTGATCTAAGACCCATGGAAGAATTTATTATGTTCAGAATGATGTCCTAAGAATATAAAATATAATAATTCTAGGGAATTGTCATAGGGTATTTTTGGAAGGATGGAGACAGAGAGAGCACTGTTTGAACTGTTTGTCTCACTGTAATTACTCCAGATTATTGAATGTTGTATGATCTACTCTATATTTTCCATAATGGTTTTTCCTGATTTGCGGGATCTCTTCTTTTGCTGTTTGCGTGTTTACAGGAAGTGGCTGTCTGGTGTAACTGCACCAGATCCTGGGGAAATTAAGTCAGATGCAGAGGCAGGGTCGTCCAGTGATGCAACACTGCCGTTCTGTGTGCAGTGTTACCGCTAATACCCCCGGCGAAAACACAAAGACAAACACGTGAAAAGACTACAGTATTGACCGTTCTGCTAATAAATGCAGGACTGCTCCGACAGTCGATAATCGAAACACAGAGCACCAGCATGATGTTTTCATATAGGGAACCACACAACAGCTCAATTCTCAAGCCCAAAAATTGATGAATACAAATACAGAGCGACGCAACAAGAGATCATCCGGCAACCGAACAAACCTGGGTCTAATGCACTGAATAGTCCTAAAATACGCAGGCCAGACAAAGCAGTGCAAGCACATAATGTTACAAGGTACATGCATTGCAGAACAAAGTGTAACCAAAGATACACAGGGTTATAGCTGCACACTTGTGCATGTGCTCGCTCAGCCCAAGAACACACGATCATGATGATAGAAACAATCCGGGGGAAACACGCTAACACCGAAGTAAGCATCAACACGTAAATAGTGCAGCTCTGAAAAAATTACATTGACATGAACATTGGTGTGTCGAGTAGTGTCAGGCTTGAATAATCATCCAACCAAGACTTCATCAGGTCCCAGACGCTGAGATCGCACGCCGAATGTGAAGTGCATCTAGCCTTGAACCTGTCGCACAAGGCACACATATAATGGCAAAATGACATCCACTCTGATTATTTCCAGAGGCCAATCATGACAGAACACAGAAATGAAACCACGGGCTCAACCAAGTAAACGCAAAGGAAGTTAGTCAAAATAATCCATGCAGTGCTCTTTTAATTGCAGCGCTGATTGCAGTGTTGCGTCATGGCCCGATACCAGCTGAGCACAGACACAACTCCATTCGTCAGGGGCCAGGCATACTCTTTTGGAATAAAGTCATAAAGTACAGCGTTCCAATGACATTACGGGCACCTCGTGTAATTGCATGGTCTGTTCATCTGGCCGACTCGGCCACGCATGAGAGTGTGTGCATGTACATGCGCGCGCTTGCGCGCGTGCACACACACACACCATGTATTCGGTGCGTATGGTGTACCAGTTGCGGGACAATGAAGATAGAATCATTATCATGATGTTACATGTACATCTGCAGTGTATGTTTGAGTGTAAAGTAAATTTTATTTTATTGCACATTTCTTCGACACAACTAATTACTTACTTCACATGTTCGCATTTCTCATAATCGATCCACCTGCACTCCGTACCAGTCGAGGAAAAATTCTCCCAGATATACACTAGTCACCACAGCCATGTGATGACATTGGGATGGGCCCCAAGCAGTGCACGATTGCACTCTCTAGTTACAATAAATTTGGCCAGATTATCTGTGAAGACAAAATGCAATGCATAGCGGCAATCGATGGATGAAAAGAGAGTTTGTAAATACCCATATCTTTCCACTTGTTCAGGAGCTTACCTTTTGGAGTTCACATCGTTTACACGATCTCTCATGCTGTCTTGCACCTTGGTTTTGTTGACCATGGATACGCCAACCTAGAAAACATTCTACAGGAGCTACTAATGCAGAGCGTTTTTCACGCTCGATCTCGGCGATCTACCTTGTCACGCCAATAAAATCCTCCGTGATACTGGCTACAGTCACAAGAGACGTCTCAGTAAGGTAATGAGCACGACAACATCGTCGAGATCAAGGACAAAGAGAAAACAAAACACTCACTGAAAACAGCAAAGAAGAAACGAAGAAATGTACACGATTCCTATATGTTGCCACTGACAACTGGGTCGGTGGAGACGACGCTACTTTTGTTTGTCCCCAGTGGGATCGTTGTTATGCGTATCGAAGGAACTGTGACGTCATCACTTAACAGCCCCATTAAACAGAAAGTGAAAATGTGAACATACCAAACAAGAGCATGTACTGCGACAACAATAGACAACCAAGGGACAAAACTAACGAGTTGTTGACGATCAATTGAAGACTCCAAGTGTGAATTTAGCGTTGACTACACCATCAGCACCACCACCACCACCACCGTTGGCGGGTTGACTACACGATCAGCACCACCACCACCACCGTTGGCGGGTTGACCACACCATCAGCCCCACCACCACCACCACCACCGTTGGCGCTGCGCTCTGTGGCTGATCACACACTGAGTGTATACGAGTCGTACTGAAAACAATAATATAATTCAGCGGCCGAATTCTGCTGCTCACCGTCTTCTAAGTGTGATTTAAATTGATTTTGTTCACTGAGGTTAGGCTTGTTCTTGTTTGCGGTGTTGTTATCACCTCACTTGCAATGCACATGTAGTACTACATGTACATGTACATGTATGTACGATTCATTGTACTTGGTCATGTTCTTTTTGCCTGTATTCCATCTGATGATAATGCGATAGGCCTGCGCGGATAATGCTAGTTATTTTGCGCGATAATGCTAATGGCAATGCCAGAAAAACTGTAAAGAAATGCTACTTGTAATGCTGCTGTTCCTCTGTAATACCAGCAATTCACCAGTAGTAAGTATGGAAAAATGGCTTGGTTTGGGCAGTATTGTGCACGTTTCGTAGTTCTGCGTAGACGGCATGGAAAATGCTAGAAAATCATGATCATAATGCTAATTTTATGCTGCTATTGCTCCATACAATCCCTTGCAGCTAGCTGTCTAGCGAGAAAAGTCTCGAGTGGAGGCCTCTCGTTCTGCTTGCTCATTCGCTTGGCATTCAGTAGCACTTCATCGCCAAGGACTTCAATTCAAAACAGTTTTCACACTGCACTTCAAGCCTTTTTCCTGGTGAACTTGCTGCAAACGTATACGCTAGCATTATCCGCCCAGGCCTATAATGCGATGATAGTACAAGGGAGAGACCTTTGAGGATGTTGATGATAAGGAGCCTGAATCATTTTCTTTTCTTGTATTTATTTACATTCTTGTCTCCGAGAACCTTTTCTCTATTTGCAAGAGACATGACATTGCAATGTTCATGTAGATTGATTGTCTCGGAAAAACTTGCGTCCAGGAAACGGCTTTCACGACTCCATACTTGCGGCTTTTCAGCATTGCTATAGTGTTCAGGGCTTCGCCAGCAGAGCATGGCGGCCGGCAGAGAAATTGGCAGAAGTTGGTACGTCTCTGGTATGTTTCATGAATCATGCATGCTTGGTATAGGTGTGTGGATAAAGATAGGGAACCGGATTCAAGGCAGTGCTTGCCATAATGCTTGTACAAGTACAAGTATGGTTCTGCCAATTTCACTGCTTTTCGAGCAGAATCTGCCAATTTCACTGCTTTTCGAGCAGAATCTGCGAATTTCACTGCTTTTCGAGCAGAATCTGCCAATTATTACTTTTTTCAAGCACAACTGTGTCCGCCAAGGGCGCATGTGGTAATGTACTATGTACAGTGTCTACTGTAAATGTATTACTCAAGTCTGTGGACAGCAAATGTTTTGCTCTGTTAGAGCTCATCAGCACAGCTCAGAGGACCGAAGCGCAGGTCTTCGCAATGAAATACGTTTCCGTAAAGCAAAGCATATTAATTTTATAAAGAGCAGTAAATGTATTACCGTATTTCCCCGTAAGTAAGTTCTCCCCAATGACTAAGTACCCCCTATAATATACTGAAGGCAGGGCCGTAGCAGGCGGTGCGGCAGGTCCGGCAGCTGCCGGACCAAAATTCGGCCAAAAAAAAAAAAAAAAAAAAAAAAAAAAAAAGCAGGAGCTCACACATGTAAGCAGCTCAGGATGTCCACCCATAATATGTGCAATAAGTAGAGGTAGTGAGGTATAAGTAGAGGTAGTACATGGTAATAGCAAGAGGATATACATGTACTTTGAAGTTTGAACTCTAGTAGTATTCATGTACATGACTGTCATGTACATGTTGTTGCGAATACCATGTACATAGATCCATGTGGGTGTTGTCCTGTACTTTATGACCTCCTGCCATTCCTCCATTGCAATGTCCTTTCTCCTCCTCCAAGGGACCAAAGGTCCATTTTTGGTTCTTTTATCACATACGTTTAGATACTGTTGCTATGCCTTCATAGGCTTTAACAAGTTCTGTTTGGACGGACACAACATGCTGATGCCCTTTTCCCTGACTCATGCAGAACATCCTTCTTCCTTTTCTCGCCCTATGTCACTCTGCATGGTCACGATTACATGCATGTACATACACGTACAATCATGTACATTTTGTACCTGTACACCGGCATATGTCACGGTAGGACTACTAGGAGTGTGGGCTCGGGGGGGGGGGGGGGCATCGAGGTCGGATCTTGCCGGACCAACCAAAATGGGGCTGCTACGGGCCTGTGAAGTATATTTTATTTTGCATAACTCCAAAAGAGTTGGCACCTATGAATTCAGGGGATGGCCCACGCCTGGTAAAAAGAAAAGAAAGAAAAAAGAATGCTTGGCACCTATGAATGCAGGGGATGGCCCACGCCTGGTAAAAAGAAAAAGAAAAAAGAAATCATAACAAAGAAAACTAAAGAAAAAAGAATGTTTGGCACCTATGAATTCAGGGGATGGCCCACGCCTGGTAAAAAGAAAAGAAAGAAAAAAGAATGCTTGGCACCAATGAATGCAGGGGATGGCCCACGCCTGGTAAAAAGAAAAAGAAAAAAGAAATCATAACAAAGAAAACTAAAGAAAAAAGAATGTTTGGCACCTATGAATTCAGGGGATGGCCCACGCCTGGTAAAAAGAAAAAGAAAAAAAAGAAATCATAACAAAGAAAACTAACTAATAGCGAAAACAATACAGCCCTATAACAGGAGGTGAGGGTTAACCCAGACGACACTCAGCATTCACTAAAGCTGAGGGGCACTCCAGCTGCTGCTCCAAAGGTGCTCGCCTGGATCGATGACCTCTTAAGCTTGCAATCGCCGATCTGATGAGGGCAAACCCTAGGCGGCAACGGAGGTGAGCCATCACCATGGAGAACGGTTCCTTCCGCTTCTCGGCCAGCATTGATGCACTGCGCTTGAGGAAAGCAGAGGCAGCCTTGCCTTGACCACCGGACGCACAAAACACCAAGGGGACGAACGATGCCTTCTCTACTTCCCTAACACGCTCTTCATAGTGTCGCCGTTTCTCCTTCTCGTGCTTAGTGAACGTGCTGTTGAGGGAGGGAGCGGTGTTCGATCGGACAAAAGGGTTAAATACCCGGACATCAAAGAATGTCCTCTCGAAACGGCCGCCCCACACCTCGCTGATTGCAGTACGATGCCTCATCCGTTCCCCGGAAAGTGGCTGGAGAGACGGCTCCACACTTACGTCATGTGCGACGCGTTATTATTATTGTTATTATAGACACAATCTCATAGCATGTGACAAGCATAGCTAATGCAGGGACAGAATCCCCTTAGACAAGGGCGTTGAGCCAGCGTGAAAGCAGTGAGGCGGTGATGTCTCGCAGCTCGTTATGCCGGAGTGACGGATACCCTCCAATAGGGCACGACAGGGCATGCGCGGTGCTGAATGCCTGACCACAGACGCAGGCGGACGGCAGCATTGGGGGGATCCAGCCGTAGCGAACATGGATGGCGTCGCGAAATATCAAAAATACACTCTCCACTGCCGAGGTTAACACCCCGAAAGACAGTTCCCCCCGAAAGATAGTAAGTTCGTACCCGTCCTACATATACAGACACCGTACAGTACATACATCATACATGTATGCACGGACACTAGAGTTGCGCAGGCTTCCCACTGCGTGTCATTTACCCCCGTTAAAAAGGTACTCCCCGAAAGATAGTACCACCCCCGAAAGTTAGGACCAGCTGACCAGCTCCCCCCATACCTGGAAGCAAATTGCAACATCACAGTTGGGACCCACGATTCAAACTCGTCTGCACAAATTGTAGATGCTACATATGAACAAGTGGTGCATTTTAGGCCTAACCTACTTTTCCTCCCTTCCGGGTCAGTCGGATCAAAGTTTGTGAAGCTCCTTGCAACACTCTACAAACGGTTTGGTGACAAATGTGCAGGTGAAGGCAAGTAAGTCTCTGAAAGCAGCTGCAGTGGCCACTCAGCTGCTCCTGCAATGTCCGCACCGCTCTGCAACCAGACAGGAGCACATCACCTGTCTACAGCGCCGCATGCTACTCTGGAGGAAAGCAACATCAACGAACTGATGATAGAAGCCCGGACTATCCAATCTCTAGTGCAATTTTCCACAGCCTTCCAAGGCAAGGCTCAGCCGCAGGACCAAGCTCGTACCTTTGCCAACCTCATCACCACAGGCAAAACCAGTGCTGCAATCCGCACGTTGTCTGAAGACCAGAAGGGCGGAGTACACTCGGTGGGCACCACCATCAATGGCCAGACAGTTCTGGACATTCTCAAGAGCAAACACCCTCCCGCGGCCCCAGCAAATGCGACGGCGATGATTACAGGCGATGTCCCTCCGTCACCGCATCCAGTGCTCTACCCCAACATCACCCGGGAAGCCATACGCGAGGCAGCCCTCCACACACAAGGTGCTGCAGGACCCTCTGGACTAGACGCTGCGTCGTGGCGCAGAATGTGCGCAGCTTTTCACGGAGCATCTCATGATCTCTGCGATTCACTGGCCAGCTGTGCCCGCCGCATCGCCTCATCCTATGTTGACCCCACAGCATTGGAAGCTTTCTTGGCCAGCCGCCTCATACCACTGGATAAACAACCAGGTGTCAGACCAATTGGGATCGGAGAAGTGGCCCGTCGCATCATCGGGAAAGCCATCCTGCGATGCGCCTCATCTTCAATACAGAAGTCAGCTGGCTGCCTACAGCTATGTGCGTGTCAAGAGTGTGGCATAGAAGCAGCAATACATGCTATGCAGGCGCGTCGGAACGACTTTGGAGTTGGGGCGGCCATGGAAGGGGGGTCCGGGGGTCGTCCCGCGGGCAAAAAATTCAAAAATTAAAGCCAATTGCAAGCATTTCCGTGCATTTGGTGCCATTTCAGTGTACGGTAACTACAATGAAAGACTTTTTGATTCTGCAAAAAACCAAGAAGATGCTACGATCGGGGACAAACATTACCCTCCCCCGGGAAAAAACTTCCAAAAATTGAAGCCAATTGCAAGCATTCCCAGGCAGTTGGTGCCATTTCAGTGTACATGGACTTTTGATTCTGCAACAAACCACGATCGGGGACAAGGATTTGCCACATTTGCGCTGAGATCATCGCGCTTTGTTGCAGTGTGCTAAAAAAAAAAAAAAAAAAACCGGCCGAAAAAGTCGCCGGGGCGGCCATGACCGCCCCGGCCGGTGCGGTTCCGACGCCCTTGCTATGCAAACAGCATTTCAGGAAGACGAGGCGGAAGGCGTTCTGTTTGCAGATGCGTCAAACGCATTTAACGCCCTTAACAGTGCTGTCTCACTGCACAATATCCAGCACACCTGCCCCACCATTGCTCCGGCACTCATCAACGGCTACCGCAGCCCGACTCGGCTGTTTGTGGATGGTGAATGTCTCCTGTCTTGTGAAGGCACCACGCAGGGAGATCCACTAGCCATGGCTATGTATGCCCTGGCAACCGTTCCTCTCATCCAGGAAGTGTCTCAGAGCGGAGCACTCCAGTCGTGGTATGCAGACGACTTCACTGCCGCTTCCACCATTCGAAAGCTGCATCACTGGTGGTCACTGCTTAAGGGGCAGCCTACCCATAAATTTCATATGTCATTCAATTGACCGTAACTTTGGTGTTTCTCAATGGATTTGAGTGAAATTTTGACCACACACTTCTGCTACTATGCTGGCCCTCAGGACATGATTAACAAGTTCTTGCGCCTCACTGACAGGCTTTCCAGGCCGGAAAAACTCAAATTTCCGGCATAGTGCCACGGTGTGCGAGCCACCCAGGAGCCAAACAAATGCATTTACAAATTTTTCACATTTTCGTGCCCATTCTGTCCGTGCGCGGGACCCAAACCTAAACAAGTCCAGAAGCAGCCATGGGTGATGGGGTAGGGCCCCTCAACGTGGCCCTGGAATCTGTCACAACGGAACGAGTGGGCGTTCTCTCACAGACTCACACAGACCCAAGTCAATTTTTGAATTTTTTTAGATTTAGCACGTGCTACGAGGTCGTACCTTTGATACAACATCCAGTGCTGGGACCTCCACAGCAAGCCATTTCCACAGCGCTGCACACCAAATCCAGGATACCCTCAGAAACCGGCAAAGACTACCACTCACGTTTCACTACTGCCTAGTACTGAATGCTACCTGACTTCTTGACACGACTCAAACTTGCCAAAGTCACTAAAATAATCAACGTCAACTACAATAATCAAGCTACATATCTGCAACGTCACGAGGGTGCTGGCAAAAGTCCTGCTGCACAATACGCGGTTTTAACGTGATTTTTTGGATTTTTTTGGACTTGGAGCGAAATTCTGCACACTTTCGCGTGTTTTCATGATACGACAAGCTGCGCACGGTCTGCTCACATTCAAATACAGTGCTGCCAACAAATGACAGCGTGCAACAAAAAAATCTTTCCTTGCAAGGGCACATTTTCGGCCATAACTCTTGAACGGCTGGTCAGATCGGGACACAATTTTCAGAGAATTTGCAGCTATTCATGCTCTTTCAACTGACGTAGCACTCAATATGAATTTACAAATTCGATTTTTCAGCGAATTATAGGGGTAGTCTACCACCTTTTAAAGCAGCGAGGCCCAGCATATGGGTACTTCCCCAATGATGCCAAGTCGGCCCTTGTTGTGAAGCCGGAGCATCTTCAGGAAGCAGAATCCCTGTTTGCTGACACGGCAGTCCAGATTCGCACGGATGGCTGGCGGCATCTCGGTGCGGGACTTGGGTCTCCCGAATTCTGCAAGCAATATGTCACAGAGAAGGTAGAGACATGGGCGCTAGAGGTTGGACGACTGGCTGACTTCGCCACCACTCAGCCACAAGCGGCATACGCTGCTTTTATTCATGGCCTCCGCCACAAGTGGTCGCTTGTGGCCCGGACGGTCCCAGGCATCAGCGGACTGCTAGACCCGCTGGAGCACTCCATCCGACAGCGGTTCATCCCTGCTCTAACCGGTCGCCCCGCACCTGGTGACGAAGAGCGCGCCATACTGTCCCTCCCGTGTCGAGAAGGTGGTCTTGGTCTCATTGACCCGAGGTCTTTGACGGAACAATACAATATGTCTGTCGCTGTCACCAACATCCTCGTGAGCCGGATACTGGACCAAGACGCCAACATGGACGAAGTGCCCACCACCATCCATGCTGCCAAGCTAGCTGCAGCAGCAGCAACTAGGAGAGCCGCTCGAGACCGAGTCAGTCAGCTCCTGGCCACATGTGATGCGCCCACCCAGCGAACCCTGGGGATGGCGGCCGAGAAAGGAGCGTCAAACTGGCTCACTTGCTGGCCCCTGAAGCAGTTCGGGTTTGTCCTCCACAAAGGCGCCTTCAGAGACGCACTCTGTCTGCAGTTCGGCTGGGTCCCTCCCCGCCTGCCATCCACTTGTGTGTGTGGCAAGGCGTTTAACACCAGCCATGCTCTTTCGTGCCCAACTGGTGGATACCCGGCTCTCCGCCATAACACGATCCGCGACCTGACAGCCGACCTACTTCGTGAAGTGGCCACGGATGTGAAGATAGAACCTCCTCTGCAGCCCTTGGAGGGTGAAAGGCTCCGGTATCGCTCTGCCGTCTTGATGTGGCGGCATCCGGTGTCTGGGGAAGTCGTTTTGAGCGCACGTTCGGTGATGTTCGGGTTTTTAACCCTCATGCGCGCTCGAACACTTCCTCAACTCCCGCGTCCACCTATGCCAAGCACGAACAGCAGAAGAGAAGGGCCTACGAAGAACGCGTCAGGGAGGTGGAGCATGCTTCCTTTCTCCCACTGGTATTCAGTGCATCTGGTGGGTGCGGCAAGGTAGCCCACGCTTTCCTGAAGCGTCTTGGCCATTATAGTTTCGGAGAAGCGGCATGAACCCTACTCCTCCGTCATGTCCTGGATCCGCTCCCTTGTCTCCTTTGCTTTGGTTCGATCCTGCAACATGAGCCTCCGTGGTCATCGTGCTTCTCCCTACCGCAGTCGTTTGGATGCTGCCAGTCCTGTTGTGCTGGCAGTCAACGACTGTTAGTTGCGTGACTGAGACTCTTGCGGAGTAGCCGTGTCTAGCCACACTTTTATTATCCGATGATCTTGTTTTGTTTGCTATGATTCCGTGATCTTCTGTTGGTTGCTTTTCTGCTGTGCGAATAAATGCAGTGTCCACACATAAAAAAAAGAAAAAAAGTAAGTACTCATGTGGCTGCTAAGTTCGAAAGTAACTAGTACGTACTAACTAATATTACTTACGGGGAAATACGGTATGTACAATGCCTACTGTAAATGTATTACATGTATGTGTGTGTGTGTGTGTGTGTGTGTGTGTGTGTGTGTGTGTGTGTGTGTGTGTGTGTGTGTGCGTGTGTGTGTGTGTGTGCGTGTGTGTGTGTGTGTGTGTGTGTGTGTGTGTGTGTGCGTGTGTGTGTGCGTGTGTGTGTGTGTGTCTGCTGATGCACACCAAGCGGTGCGTATTCAATGCTTGCGTTCTGTCCCTGCTGTTGTATGGCTCTGAGTGCTGGACGCCCCTTCAACATGACCTGCAGAAGCTCTCAACCTTCAGCATGAGGTGCATCCGATCCATCCTCGGAGTCTCTCGAAGCCGGATGTGGGACGGACACATCACCAATGAAGAGCTGCTGGTGCGCTGGGGAGACTCCGAGACGATTAAAGACAAAATTGCACATCGGCGGTTGGAGTGGTTGGGGCATGTGGCGCGGATGCCGGACAACCGCATCCCAAAACAGGTACTGTTTGGCTCCTTCTTGCAGCGTCGCCCAGCACATGGCCCACGCCGCAGATGGAAGGACTGTGCTGTCCGGGATCTACGTGCCCGTGGCGTGGAGGCATCATGGTATGATGTTGCATGTGAGTCCCGCGCGGAGTGGCGCAACACCTACCAAGAGCCTGACAATGTGCCTGAGCCTCCGCCCCGAGTGGTATGTACGGTATGCGGACGGGATTTTGCACGGAAAGGAGACATGGCTCGGCATAAGTGTCTGGAGGAGCGTGCGCGGCCTGTGTCTGAGCAGCGGGGCGCCAGTCAGTGCGGGCGGTGTGGGCGGTGGCTGAGAAGCCGCGGTGGCTTGGTCCAGAATGTGTGTGCCTCAACGGTGGATGCCGCAGTGCCACCTGGAACTACCGGAACGTTGGCACCGGCGGAGGGATGTTGTGCCGCGCATTGTGGCAGGTGTGGTCGCTGCTTTCGCGGTGTCCGGGGACGGGGAAGGCATCGCTGTTCAAGGGTGGCGCATAGACCAACAGCAGAGGAGCGCACAGCCTTTCAGCACGTGTGCATATGCGGCAAGCGGATGCGACTACCCGTGCACCTGGAGCGTCATCGGGCGTCGTGTCCTCTCTCTCTCTCTCTTCTCAAGTTTCCCAGTGATAGGATCACGTGACCCTTTTGCGGCAGTGACTCTACAGGACAGGACAGGACAGGTGTGTGTGTGTTTGTGTGTGTGTGTGTGTGTGTGTGTGTGTGTGTGTGTGTGTGTGTGTGTGTGTGTGTGTGTGTGCCGGAATACGGTCCTTACAAGATGCCCGATCTGGCCTCAAGCCAATCCCAAATATGGCAATCCTAGATGAGAATGGCAACATCTGTACTTCTCCGGCGGAGCAGGGACAGCGATGGTTGCGCCACTTTACCAAGGTCTACAACATCCCCAGCACATTCGACTCCGGTGTTATCGATCAGGTGGAACAGCAGGACATCGTCGAGGAGCTTGGCGAACCACCGAACCTTGCTGAGCTTCAGCGTGCGGTGTCAGCCATGAGCAATGGGAAGGCGGCTGGCGGCTCTGACATCTTACCTGAGATGGTTAAGGCCGGTGGCCCCGCTCTTATGTGTGCCCTCTTGGACCTCGTGTGTATCGTGTGGGAGGCCGAAGCAGTCCCTCAAGAGTGGGTGTGTAGCAATCTGATCCCCATCCCGAAGAAGGGCAACCTTGCCAAATGCGATAATTGGCAGGGCATTGCTTTGTTGGAGGTGGTTGGCAAGGTCGTTGCTGCCATGATTCAGCGCCGCTTGCAATCTTTGGCCGAGACCATCCTTCCCGACTCCCAATGTGGTTTTAGGAAGGGTCGGTCATGCACGGATATGGTTTTCGCCGTTCGGCAGGTCGCAGAGAAGCTCTACGAACATCGGTGCAAGGGTTTTCTAGTCTTCGTAGACCTCTGTAAGGCGTATGACTCTGTCAGCCGCCAATGCCTATGGATTATCCTCAAGAAGGCAGGTGTCCCTGAGCGCCTCATCAATATCATACGCTCTTTCCACACCAATATGACAGCAACGTTGAAGATCCCGGGAGTTGATGCGCCACCAATTGAGGTGCGGAACGGCCTTCGGCAGGGTTGCTGCATGGCACCGGTACTTTTCAATCTGTTGATGTGGGCCGTTTTCCAGCAGTGGCATCGTGCTGTTGCCGACATTCCTGGCGTTGGTATTCCTGTGGCAACAAACCCTGGGGGCAGTCTCCTATTCAGTCGGAAGTCAACAGACAAGAGCAAGGTCCATCGCGAGTGTCAATTTGCAGATGACTCTGCTCTGCTGGCTACCACTCATGATGGTGCACAGCGGGCCCTTGACCAATTCATACATGTAGCGTATTCTTTCGGCTTGACAGTCAACCTGGACAAGACAAAGGTGATGGCTGCTGGATATGGACTCGCGGAAGCAGACCGGCTGCCCCTGGACGTGGCGGGTGAGGTGGTCGAGTGTGTAGATAGTTTCCGTTATCTTGGCTCTCTCCTCCACACGAATGGCCGATCTACCCCAGATATCAGCTCGCGCATTGCCGGTGCATCACGTGCATTTGGAGCCCTGCGCCAGCCGGTTTTCACTGACAGCAACCTCTCACTTGCTACGAAGCGGCTTGTGTACGGGGCATGCGTGTTGTCTCTGCTTCTGTACTGTGCTGAGTGTTGGGTGCCGTTGAGGCCCGACCTTGATGTACTGTGCTCTTTCCATCTGCGCTGCATCCGTTCCGTGATGGGTATCAGCCAGCGGAATGTCTGGGACGAACGACTGACCAGGGTTGATGTTCTGGAGCGGTGGAATCCGCGTCAGCCCCGTGACATCCCCAGCCTGCTGACATCGCGCCGCATGGAGTGGCTTGGGCATGTTGTGCGAATGCATGAGGAGCGTGCCCCGCGTCAACTACTGTTTGGCACCCTACATCCTGTCCGTCCAATGTGTGGCCCGAGGAAAAGGTGGCGCGATGCTGCGCGGAAGGATCTGGCGGCGTTGGGCATCGACGAATGGTATGACTTGGCCCAGGATAGACGGGAATGGCGGGCCGCTTGCAGTGTTCTGCCCCCGCCCGAACCCGTTTGTGAGCCCCTGCGGATACCTTGTGCCGAGTGTGGCCGTCTCTTCTCCAGGAGTGGTTTGCCTTGCCATAAATGCCTCGATGAGCGCCGCAAACCTGTATCAGAACAGAGAGGTAGCCGACAATGTTCTTCCTGCGAGCGCTGGTTCCGCAGTGCCGGAGGTTTGGCGGTCCACAAGTGCCCCAACTCCCGGATGCTCCCCGCGACATCGTCTCGGGCTCCGTGCCGGGCGGCGGTGTCTACCATTACTGCTCAGGCGACTCCTCCGCCGCAGCGTGTGCGGCTCTCTCTCTCATGCTGCAAGGCCCACTGTGGGGCCTGTAGCCGATGCTGCCGCTCTACTCGTGGATTCCAAATCCATAGCTGCCGGAGATGGCTCTCTCGTCGTGCCGATTGAACATGGTCCCTGATCTCTCGGCAGACTGCCGACTTTCTGCCGACGCGCGTCGTTTTCCATGTTGTCGGCCCCGCGAGGGGACACGTGACCGTGATGGCAGTGTTTACCAGGACCAGGACCAGGGTGTGTGTGTGTGTGTGTGTGTGTGTGTGTGTGTGTGTGTGTGTGTGTGTGTGTGTGTGTGTGTGTGTGTGTGTGTGTGTGTGTGTGTGTGTGTGTGTGTGTGTGTGTGTGTGTGTGTGTGTGTGTGATGTATTGTACGTGTATTTGCAGCCTCGGAGTCAGACCTTCGCTCGACAAGTGCTCCTCAAGCCTCAACTGTTACATGTACGTGCTCAAGGCCGCCCTAGCTTGCGATGCCTAGGGCCTAGGCTGGCCCCTAGGCCTAGGCCCTAGCTTGCCATGCATGCCTAGGCCCTACATGTACATTAAATGACTAAATGAATAAAATGAATAAATTTTATACATAATTATGTACACTGTACATGTACACTCTAGTCATGTACATACAGTCAACTTCGCTTATAACGACATTCGGCGGGGCATCAAATAAGTGTTCTTATTCGCGAAGTGTCGTTATACCCGAAGTCTCATCATGTGTATTACAGTTGGATGGAACTTCGCTCTGGGCATGGAAAGTCTGTCGTTATTCGCGAATTGTCGTTATATCCGCAGTCGTTATTAGCGAAGTTGACTGTATGTACCGGTATCTGGGCTACACTCTACAGCCCACGTGGTGCGCGCCTGTTTTCGTAGCGCCTGCTCTCATGCTCAGCTCATATCGATCATACTCTCATTATCATAGATGATCTTAGCTCAGCAGATCAGAAGTGAGATATCTTGTCACGAGATCCTTGGCAGTTTGGGCTACTACTGACTCTAGTACTGAGTACTGTAGTCTGTATACCAGGTATACTGTAGTCTGTAGCAAGGGCGTCGGAACCGCACCGGCCATGGCCGCCCCACTTTTTCGGCCGTTTTTTTTTTTTTTTTTTTTTTTTTAGCACACTGCAACAAAGCGCGATGATCTCAGCGCAAACGTGGCAAATCCTTGTCCCCGATCGTGGTTTGTTGCAGAATCAAAAGTCCATGTAGATCTAATGGCACCAAATGCCTGGGAATGCTTGCAATTGGCTTCAATTGTTGAATTTTTTTCCCTGGGGAGGGTAATGTTTGTCCCCGATCGTAGCATCTTCTTGTTTTTTTGCAGAATCAAAAAGTCTTTCATTGTAGTTACCGTACACTGAAATGGCACCAAATGCCCGGAAATGCTAGCAATTGGCTTCAATTTTTGAAATTTTTTCCGGGGAGGACCCCCGGACCCCCCTTCCATGGCCGCCCCACCTCCAAAGTCCTTCCGACGCGCCTGTGTAGACTGACAGCTTGGCTTTGGCCCGCATGACCTGCGCAGCGTTTTGAGTGTGAGCTGCGCGTGCTCCGCTGAAAAATGAGATGAGTCGGCGATCAGGAACGCGTTACATCTTCCATGTAAACCATATGCATAGTAAACCGTACGTGCAAGGACATGTAGCTCATAGACATAGTCATAGGTAGTTTGGTGAGTACTGCACATACATGTATGTCATTGTGGTTTGGGAGCAAGAAAAAAGTATTGTAACACTCAGTCAAAGACACTGACTGAGCTGAGACAGTACAGTGTAGATTCTACATGTCACTCAGATCATGATGAATCTGAGCGAGAGAACCAGTCCAACTCCAAGTCGTTGCCCACGTGGCCACGTGGGACGTCGGATTATTCAGGGCCGTAGCAGGCGGTGCGGCAGGTCCGGCAGCTGCCGGACCAATATTCGGCCAAAAAAAAAAAAAAAAAAAAAAAAAAAAAAAAAAAGCAGGAGCTCACACATGTAAGCAGCTCCCATAATATGTGCAATAAGTAGAGGTAGTACATGGTAATAGCAAGAGGATATACATGTACTTTGAAGTTTGAACTCTAGTAGTATTCATGTGTCGTGTCCGTGTGTTTCTATCTGTATTGTATTCCGTCTGCTCCTACATGTATCTTTGTCAAGTGTTTGCCGTGGCGTCGATGTGTCTCGTCTATGAATAGCGTTGGGAAACCTATCACTATTCATGCTTTGCTGGCTTGCTGCTCGCTCGCTTCGCTCCTTCAGCTTGCACGCTACTATAATTATAGCAGTATATAGGTCGATGCTTTGCGTCGATGGGTTGTTGTTGTTGTTGTTCTTGTTGCTTCTCTGTTGCTTGGAACTTGGTCCTGGAGTGAAGCTTTGGTCTTCTTGTGTGGTGAGGGTGAGGAATGGGTATCTGGACTCCTGGTATATTTCCGTAAAGAACCTGGAATCGTAGAATCCTGATAGTATGTCTGGCCCACTCCCCGGTCATGACATTTGGCGACCACGCCAGGATGTCCAGTGCCACTAACATTCCGAACCCTCGGCAGCGAGAGGGAGCGCTGCCAATAGCCATCGCCACCATCACCAACGCGTCCGTCCTGGGTACGACGATAAACTGCACCCTGGCGACCGCGGTTGGTCACCATCACCAACGCGCCCGTCCCGGAGCATGACGATAAACTGCTGGACGTAGCCAGAGCTGGAGAGGAGGTACATCGAGGAAGTCAAGATGAAGGCAACACGCAAACGGGAGCCGCGGATTTCAAGTGAAGTTAGTTCGGGTCAGTTACCAGTTCCTGGACACGTTTCTGGCCTTGTCACCCGTCTAGTCTTGATTTGTCTTATTATAATAGTTCATAATGATAGTAACACAGAAGCAATCCCTGCAGGCTGACCAATAGCTTGTTCGAACGTAGTTGTAACGGCATAACCTATTTTTCTAACACTGCTGTGGCGGAGAGTCTGTGCAAGACTGGCGCATTATGTTTTCTTTGGTTCTTGGGTCGGAAGAGGTTGGTTCCTTCCTTTCAAGTTTTCAAGAGTTTTATTATTTTGCTTTCTTTTTCAGTGCCGTTACTTTTCTTCTGTTACGAGGACGTAACATGTTCGTAGGCGGGGGATATGTCGTGTCCGTGTGTTTCTATCTGTATTGTATTCCGTCTGCTCCTACATGTATCTTTGTCAAGTGTTTGCCGTGGCGTCGATGTGTCTCGTCTATGAATAGCGTTGGGAAACCTATCACTATTCATGCTTTGCTGGCTTGCTGCTCGCTCGCTTCGCTCCTTCAGCTTGCACGCTACTATAATTATAGCAGTATATAGGTCGATGCTTTGCGTCGATGGGTTGTTGTTGTTGTTGTTCTTGTTGCTTCTCTGTTGCTTGGAACTTGGTCCTGGAGTGAAGCTTTGGTCTTCTTGTGTGGTGAGGGTGAGGAATGGGTATCTGGACTCCTGGTATATTTCCGTAAAGAACCTGGAATCGTAGAATCCTGATAGTATGTCTGGCCCACTCCCCGGTCATGACATTTGGCGACCACGCCAGGATGTCCAGTGCCACTAACATTCCGAACCCTCGGCAGCGAGAGGGAGCGCTGCCAATAGCCATCGCCACCATCACCAACGCGTCCGTCCTGGGTACGACGATAAACTGCACCCTGGCGACCGCGGTTGGTCACCATCACCAACGCGCCCGTCCCGGAGCATGACGATAAACTGCTGGACGTAGCCAGAGCTGGAGAGGAGGTACATCGAGGAAGTCAAGATGAAGGCAACACGCAAACGGGAGCCGCGGATTTCAAGTGAAGTTAGTTCGGGTCAGTTACCAGTTCCTGGACACGTTTCTGGCCTTGTCACCCGTCTAGTCTTGATTTGTCTTATTATAATAGTTCATAATGATAGTAACACAGAAGCAATCCCTGCAGGCTGACCAATAGCTTGTTCGAACGTAGTTGTAACGGCATAACCTATTTTTCTAACACTGCTGTGGCGGAGAGTCTGTGCAAGACTGGCGCATTATGTTTTCTTTGGTTCTTGGGTCGGAAGAGGTTGGTTCCTTCCTTTCAAGTTTTCAAGAGTTTTATTATTTTGCTTTCTTTTTCAGTGCCGTTACTTTTCTTCTGTTACGAGGACGTAACATGTTCGTAGGCGGGGGATATGTCGTGTCCGTGTGTTTCTATCTGTATTGTATTCCGTCTGCTCCTACATGTATCTTTGTCAAGTGTTTGCCGTGGCGTCGATGTGTCTCGTCTATGAATAGCGTTGGGAAACCTATCACTATTCATGCTTTGCTGGCTTGCTGCTCGCTCGCTTCGCTCCTTCAGCTTGCACGCTACTATAATTATAGCAGTATATAGGTCGATGCTTTGCGTCGATGGGTTGTTGTTGTTGTTGTTCTTGTTGCTTCTCTGTTGCTTGGAACTTGGTCCTGGAGTGAAGCTTTGGTCTTCTTGTGTGGTGAGGGTGAGGAATGGGTATCTGGACTCCTGGTATATTTCCGTAAAGAACCTGGAATCGTAGAATCCTGATAGTATGTCTGGCCCACTCCCCGGTCATGACACATGTACATGACTGTCATGTACATGTTGTTGCGAATACCATGTACATAGATCCATGCGGGTGTTGTCCTGTACTTTATGACCTCCTGCCATTCCTCCATTGCAATGTCCTTTCTCCTCCTCCAAGGGACCAAAGGTCCATTTTTGGTTCTTTTATCACATACGTTTAGATACTGTTGCTATGCCTTCATAGGCTTTAACAAGTTCTGTTTGGACGGACACAACATGCTGATGCCCTTTTCCCTGACTCATGCAGAACATCCTTCTTCCTTTTCTCGCCCTATGTCACTCTGCATGGTCACGATTACATGCATGTACATACACGTACAATCATGTACATTTTGTACCTGTACACCGGCATATGTCACGGTAGGACTACTAGGAGTGTGGGCTCGGGGGGGGGGGGGGGGGGTCGAGGATCTTGCCGGACCAACCAAAATGGGGCTGCTACGGGCCTGTTATTTAAATCATTGGAGTCTACGATGAGTGGCGCCTGAGTCATGGTCCATGGACCTGTCGCGTGGAATGGCTACAGTACGAGGTGATTCGTAATTTTTTAACATTGAGTCATTTCTTAACAAATCGGTAAAATATCTCATTGCCAGCGCATGCAAAAAGTCATGCCAAATTTCTTTTTGCCATTGCCATTGCCAATGTTCTGTCAAGTTCGCCTCCAAAATTGAGACTGATATTCCTTCAGGAAGTGACATTGCAAGAGCTTTCAGTCTGCATGTGCGCGATGTTTACGGTAAAATAGAGTATAAGAGAGTCATAGCCGCTGGTTTTAACCTCCAGTGACAACACATTTAGCTGAAGAGGAAGCATATGATAGCTACATACTGGAAACGACGCCTGGGAAGGAGAAATGTCGATGTGTTGGCCCTGGTATTGGCCAAACATTGGCAATTACTGAATTTACTCACAGATGTTGATCACAATTGGATATGAAATCAGGGTGATACATCTATTGCTATGCAAGCTTGAATGGCTTGTATTTGGATGAACATATTCTTGATCCAGTCTTTCTGGACCATCCTGGACATGTAGGGTCCCTTTCTATTGAAAACTGACTTGAAATTGTGGTGCTAAGGCCTATTTTACCGTGATGTTAAGAAATGACCACAACAAATAATATGCAGAAAAATTGCCATTTTTCAACTGCCCCCTGCTTTCCAACACCAAGGATTATGTGAATGAACAACCCACCATTGCAATCTAAGGATACCAGTATTACATTTTTAGGGGAAGAAATTGAAAGGTTCGCACCTCGAACCCTACGGAAGGCTATTTTACTTTCGTGTTAAATAATGACGAATCACCTCGTACAGGCTAGGGATAGCGCTAGTACAGTCCAGACAGACGTCAGTATGACACAGGCATGAGACCACACAGCTAGACCTGTAATAGGCTGTATTGACTGCAGTGCACTGGTACATGGTAAGGGTAGGTCACCATGGTCACTTCTACTAATAAGTCTATACTCTACAAGGCTACATGACAGTACAGCGTGGTACTCCACGTGCACTCAACGATCCAGGCCGCCTGCTCACGTGACATGTCAGTCACAAAACGATCAAGTCACGTGTGCGAAGTGCACGATCATGTACGTCGATGATCGATGGGTCCCGTGACAGCAGCAATCACAGTAAATCGCACCCCCGAACTCCGAGTCCAGAGCTAGCGGACTGCACAGGAAAATAGAAAAAAGAAAAGATATCCGAAAACAAGAAAGAACTATAGCAGGTGGATACCCTGGCGGGAAACAGGACGCAACATCGCGGCAATGAGCTACTTTGCCCAGAACCGTGTGTAGGAATACCGGATAGCCCGAGCAGCAGCCGCAAACTTACTCTAGATCTGTGCGGAACTAATCATTTGGGAGATAAAGTTTTTTGAAAATAGTGTTGCCAGAACACCCCTCATTTGTTATCCTTGAGGGACATCAGAGTTTGTAGAAAATGGGCGATGAAGCGACCACGTCGCTGACCTTTGTCAGTACCTCTGCGTACCATGGCAGTGAAAATGCTCCCGCACAGGGCAAGGTCATAACTGCAAGAACTGGTTCGGGCACGGAGGAGTTTGGTATTGCAAGCGGTGAAGTGGAGTATACAGGCGAACGCAAACCACTGCTTGGCAAGGGAGCCGACACCGGTGCACCGTCGGATGGCAAGGGCGCGCTAGCCCGCGACCTCACGCTGATCAATGCAATCGGTCTGGTGGTGGGTTCGATCATAGGTTCCGGAATTTTCATCACACCCAATCAGGTCTTGGAGCAAACTGGCTCAGTGGGTGTCTCATTCTTTGTGTGGATTGGCTGTGGAGTTTTGGCCATTGGTGGAGCATTGTGTTTTTGTGAGCTGGGTACCAGTATACCTAATGCTGGAGCAACTTATGCGTATATACTACGCGCATTTGGAGGTCTGCCGGCTTTCCTCTACATTTGGACTGCGGCGTTTGTCATCCGTCCGGCATCGCGTGCGATTATCAGCTTGGCGTTCGCTGAGTATCTTTCTCGGCCGTTCTACGGTCCTCAAAACAACAACCTACCCAACTCGTCAAACTCGACACTCAACTTCACGTTGATGGAGGGCGGCCCGGATGATGATTTTGACCCGCGGGAGGGTCCAGCTCCCGTGTGGCTGGTAAAGCTACTCGCAGCACTCTGTGTCAGTAAGTTCGAGCACAACTCTACGGTCGTGTCTTAAATAGGAGTGCTGAACCCGCTATAAACACAGTTTGACTGGAGATTTTACATGATGCATTGCGCTTGGACCGTGTCGAAATCTCCGTGGGTTGATTCCATCACCCCCCCCCCCCCCACACACACACACACATGGAGGGTTGGAATCGAGAAAATGTGTTACACTACCTTTGTGTGTGTTTACACCAGCATTGCACAGCCTTGCACCGGCTTGCACAGCATTACACAGCCTTCCACAGCATTTCACATGCAAAATCCTGTCAAAGTAGTCATATGACCACACAGGTTTAGAGAGATGGCCTTTGTCGACATACAGTCTACTAGTATCAGTAATCGACCATGGTCAACTCTCTTCAGTGGTGGCCCTGTTTGTGCACTTTGCAAACATTTCAAGTTCCTGATCAGTATTCAGCATGACCAGCTCTTCACTGGCTCCGCTGACGTCTTCATGCTGGTACACGATACAGAGGCTGGAAAACGCAGGGTGATGACTAGCATTGAACTGCACAGCTTGTCGGATACAACCCACGTACTTCAGTACTCCCCACACACATCCTGGCCAGTATAAAATAGTCTCGGTCCAAAGAGGCTTATATTTTTATTTATTTAGTACTATGTTCACATGCCCAACTCGTGAATAATAATGAAAGACAATGGTACAAAGACTAAGATAAACATGACAACTACTGAGCTGGGGCTGCACCTAGACGCAGCAGTGATGGTGGGGCGTTGATGGCTCTGCCGACCTGCTGTGACCCATCATCCTGTACTGGGTATTCCCAATCAAACTCTCGCACACGCAGTTCACCACACTCTTCTTGTGACATATCTGAGACAGCAGCCAGAGATGCATGCCTAGATGGTGAGGGCACATTAGCCGAATTTGGAGGCGGTTCGAAATTGAGTGGAAACTATACGATGCGGAAAGCAAACTAAGAACCTAAGGGATGTTTTAGATAATGAATGCCCTGAAGTCATTATCAGAGACATGCTCCACAGATGCAATACTTATCTGTGTGTAGTCATGGATCGTACATTGTTCACACGTGCTGGCGAAGCAGTGTGCATTGTGCCTAAAAAATGTGTCAAGAAATCTCTATGGCACAATTTCAATCGCTGACATTTTATTGGGCAGCGGGAAGATTGAGCGGTGATACTTCACATACTATGTGTGATGAACGAATGGTGTGTTTTTGTTTTCTCCCCAACCTCTAGCTATCCTATGCCTAGTGAACATCTACGGTGTCAAGTTGATGGCCAAGGTTCAGGATATCTCCATGGTGGTGAAGCTGCTGGCTATTGTACTGCTAATCATCACTGGATTGATATACATTGGGCAAGGTTGGTTACAGAGCTTCCTACTACTAACTTTGTCAGTGCATGAACTCAGCCGCTTGATAAAATCTTCAATACATTTGGGGTCACACACGAAAAGGGAAGTGGTATCTTCAGAAATTAGCACCTCGTGAAAATTAACGTTGAATGCCAATTTTGCGCTACAATGGCGCTGTTCTAGAAGTAAGGTAAAGCCCTATAGATGCACCCGGTGAGTGGGGACCAAACGCTGTCGGCACATGTACCACTCCTGTCGCTCAAGAATCAAGATAGAAAGTTTCCCGGCCTGAGCCCTGGTGCTTGGGCTCCATAAATAAAATATCCAGCTATGAAGTATTTTTTCAAATAGTGAGAATGAGCAGTTCTGCTGAGATCATTGAAAGAAACCACTGTTGTGATTAGTTGCTGGATAACAGGAGCTATTTCTGGTGATAGAGTATGCGCCCGTCTCAGAATCTGGCATAGCTCAAAACTTGTCAAATTTCTCCCTCCAGTAAAATGGCTAAGGAGATATTAGTGTTGCTGAAGAGGCAGTTTTGTCAAAGTATGTCAACCTGGTATCACTTAGGTGTAGTAGTAGTAGTAGTAGAATTTATTATTTTACTAGGGAACTCCCAACAGGCGTTGCCTTTTTACTGGGAACCCTAGGAATGGCTTGGTGCTTGTGACAAATGCAGAAAGGTGCTGCCGGATATACTGTAATTTCACAAATATTTCGGTGTACTTTTATTTTCGGTACTTTCGGTGCGTTTGTTTCATACCTAAAATTCCAATGCACCGAACAAACATTAACACATATAATCCAATAGGGAACTGCTTCTCTGTACCAAAAATTTCTGTTCACCTAACCTTGCCTTTTGTCCTCATACCGAAAATATTGAGCACCTAAAATTTCCGAAATTAGAGTAGCTGCTTTCGGCTAGGAGTTGCTTTTCATACGGTTTGTGTTGGTGCTCGGGACACAGGGAACACCGAGAACATCAAGAACTTCATGAACGGCACTGATGTGTCTGCAGCCAGGTTAGGAAAGGCCTTCTATGGAGGACTGTGGGCGTACGATGGATGGTGAGTTGACAGAAATTTACGATGTGGTATAAAAAAGGCTGTGCAATTTTTTTGGTATAGGTGGTTGGAGCGTTGGATTTCCAAACGTGATGTGCAGCGGGTTCAATTCTGCTGGTAGGCGCACATGCTTGTGCGTCTGGCTCAAGCAAACTCATCTGCTAGCCGATTATGCTCATATCGTTGCAAACAAGATCCCCCGGGGTTAGGGTGCTAACATGTTCCGCTGAGCCCTACTTCAAGCACCAAGCTCCGACACAAACAAGCCATAGCAATACACAATCCGCACATGCAGACTTGCAGAGTGAAACAAGTGTTGCTTACTGCCAGAGATGGCCGTGGTGGAAGCTGTACAATGGAAGATTATTGTCACGGGCCTCAGCAGTTTCCTATAATATTTTCCAGAGTACAGCAATCACTTGCTGACTTGCTCGTTGGCAGTACTGAAATACCAGGCCTGGTGTACATAACGGATTGCTTTTTCTCAATGCATGGTTACCTTGGTCAATGCAGGGTTAACTTGCTCGGTGACTGGATTCCTCGCGGCTTGCTCTGTGTTCTTGTGTGACTGTGCCATGATATAGGGACACGTTATTCTTTGCAGCGGAAGAGGTGAATAACGTTGGCAAGTGAGTCCTACTGTACATAGATACAGTCTATCTGCTCTCGTATCTACTTGTTGAGTTTTTGTTTTTTTTGTTTTTTTTTGGTGTGTGTGTGGGGGGGGGGGGAATTTTCATCGGCCTTTATAGCTTTGGTTCAGTCAAATCGAAATGCCAGTGACAGGAAATGGGCAAGGTCAACTTTGCTCCAAGCAAGTGATGTTGAAAATTTCCTTGAATGAGGAATTGAATACAATGGTAACCTATGACTCTATGATGCGTCTAGTGTTGACCCACACATCTCATGTTGGGAGGAGACTGAGTACTCGTTACTTGCTAACAGAAATTCTGCACATGCCGGTGTGTGCATGTTTGTATGTGCGTGTGTGTGTGTGTGTGTGTGTGTGCATGTTTTACGTGTGTACATGTGCATATATGCATGTGTGTGTGTGCGTACATGTATTTGTTGCAGGATATTCCCATGGGGTATCAAGATCGGCATGGCTATAGTGATCTTTGCCTACATATTGGCCAACATAGCCTACATGTCACTGCTCTCTGCTCAGCAAATCATTGAAACAACCGTCATTGCAGTGGTGAGTAGCACTGTTATGTAATGTGTCTCTACTTCTATATCACTCTCGTGCCTGAGCCGTGTCTAACGTTCTGAGTCACATACTGGGAACTGCATTGTTCCAGCTATTGTAATGTAGTGAACGATGCTTCTTTAATCTTTATGCCCAGAGTTTCTTTGGATTAGACTATTTCAAATTTTTCATTTTGATTTCATCACCGGGTTTCATCCCTTGTATATTTGGTGTTCTTCCTTCTTTCCATGTCGTATTGTTTGGATAAACCCGTTTTATAAGCTTCTTTATGCCAACACTTGGATGAACACTGCTGAGCGAACAGAACAGTTTAGTACACGCAGCACCTATAGTAATGATTCCAACCGCCCACCCACTACTCTCCTCCTGGTTCATATCCTTCCTTACTACAGTCATCCTATTGTACTGTATGCATTTGTTTTTAGGATGCGGTGGATCCCGTCTTGAAGACCGCTGGCGCAGTCTACATCATGCCATTGTTGGTGGCTGTGTCCACGTTCGGAGCTACCAATGGTGCTACGTTCACGGCCGGAAGGTAACTTGTTAGCTTGTACAAGTATACCTGTATTTCTATCCCTCTACCCCTCCCTCTCCCCCCCCCCCCCCCTCCCTCTCCCTCTCTCCCCCCCCCCCCACCCCCCTCCCTCTCCCTCTCCTGCTCTTCCCTGTCTCTATGAATCATGTGAAACAACTACAAGGAGGCTTGTTGCAATGAAACATGCTCCCAATCACGCATAATTTCGTTCTCTTTCCCCACTGCAGACAAACGTTTTCAGCGGCACGAGAGGGAAGCTTCCCGACCTTCCTGTCCGCCGTACACAACAAGTACAAGACACCGATTTCCGCACTCATCTTCCAGGTACTGGAGTGAGCTGAAAATAGTACCAACCCGTGGAGTGTCTGTTAGAATGTTGATGCACAACGCCATTATTATGCAATTATACTTCAGAATTCTGGCAGTTTTCACTGCTGTATCCAGTAGTGCAAGCCTGATTTCACGCTGCCGCTGTACAGAGTCTCTACATCAATCTACATTCACACATGTGCTGGCGCTGGTTAGTTTTCTCACCAGTGAACTGGATGACTGGACTGCCGGGGTGATTTACCAGTTTGAACTGATATGGAATGTGTTCAACAACTCAAGCCCCTCTCCGATGTCTTTGTCGGTTTGTTCAGGCAGTGCTGGCTATTTTCTATCTCATCCCTGGCGACATTGGTAACCTGGTGGACATCTTTAGTTTTGCGTCCTGGGTCTTCTATGGTACCTGCTTTGTGGGCCTGATTGTCTTGCGATTCAGAGAGCCACACTTACATAGACCTTACAAGGTGAGCTAGTTGATGGTCTATACTCGAACTGTCCATGCAAGGTGCATTGCTGCATGTCTGTTTGGCTCAATGTCTGAGTCCCTCTCAGCGTCTCCCCCTCTTCCCCTCCTTCTCTCTCTCTTTCTCTCCTCTCTCTCTCTCTCTCTCTCTCTCTCTCTCTCTCTCTCTCTCTCTCTCTCTCTCTCTCTCTCTCTCTCTCTCTCTCTCTCTCTCTCTCTCACACACACACACACACACACACACACACACACACACACACACACACACACACACACACGCTCTCTCTCTCTCTCTCTCTCTCTCTCTCTCTCTCTCTCTCTCTGTCTCTCTCGGACCAAGTATTATTTGACCTGGCTCTAGAACATGAGTATCAAATCTACACACGCATTTGTTGACAAGCATAAAGAACAGCTGGAACAAGCTACCAGGGATGGGCGGTACTCTGGTAGTGTAGCAACGCTAAATTACAGCGTTCTGAATCAAGCCTATGCAGTGGACGGCTTCAAGTGACTATGATTGGGGGCAGAGACTGAACTGTTTCCAGTCTCTCTACATGATGTGATCAGTCAGCCGATACTCATAGCTATTTGAGGACTCTCCGAAGTTTTTTCCCAGGAGCAGGGCTGACTGGATCCAACGAATATTTCTGGCGAAAAATAAAATGTTTTTACGCGTTTGTGGGTAACAATCTCTGTCCATAGAATGGTTTGGAAGAAACTGTATCCATTTAGTCGAGGGGTCACTAATCCCTCTCGGTACATATTCTGATATAGTTATAGTGCCTGCTCTTTGGTTCTGTTTTTCTCAGGTCTTCATCGTCATACCCTTCCTGATGACTCTGGCAGCCGGATACCTGGTTATTGCGCCCTTCTTCGACGACCCGTACAATTCTCTATACGTATCGGCAGCCATTGCAGCCGGCGCTCCAGCATACTTCATCTTTACATATCCTCGCACCAGTCCGGATTTTCTACACAGCATCTCAGGTAAGATTAAACTGACAACACAAACAAATTGAACTGATGGCCTTTGAGAAAGTGCTTCTGTTATCCATTACTTCGTTCATTCAGACTATATTTGAAGGATTCTCCCAAAAAAGTAAATGGATACTTATCATGGGAGTTTCCTGGAAGGGTGGATGGGATGAAAGGGAGGTGAAAATTATGTTTTGCCGGATACAAAGCGGACATTTCTTGTTCGTCTCTCTTGGTAGCTGTGCTGTTGAGACAATGAACACCAATGAATACATCTTTATCAATGCTGCTGATACAGATGGAAATGCTAATAGAGAAAGAATAACTAAAACAAGTACAATAATTATACCACTAGTGCAGCCAAAGTAATTGTCGTACTATATGGGACCCTTTCCAGATGCCCCAAAATTAGTCGATTTGCTCGTGTGATAGGGTAACGTGGCTGGGGAAACCGTACCACTGTACTTCGAAATGGTCTTGCATATCCAGACATTCTGTTTCCCCGAAGAAGACCAGTATGTCGAAACGGGTTACTTCACGCGTGATCAGCTTTGTCTCGCTGTAGATGGGTGTATATCGGAAAGTTTAAGTCAAACGTGATCAGCTCCTTCCGCCTGTAGAATATCCAGTTACTTTCCTCTCGAGCATCCATTTCGCCTTATCTTTTGGGATTTTCTGTCAAAAGTAGAAAGGTCCTTGTCTAGACAGGTTTTCGGATGGAAAGTGATTTTTTGGAAATTTCTTACAAGTACAAGTATGCCTCTCGTAAAAATGAGCCAGTGTGTGAGAACCGTGCAGGGACCTCAGGGATATGTATGACCGTAGAAATGAGAAAACGAGCCTCGAGCTCGTGTCTCAGGCTTTGGATAGTAAGTGAAGTGAGACATTTTAGAGCTGGTCGGATAGCGGTGAATAGGAGAGTGTATGTCAAATTTGTTGAGCTGGATTTTCCATTGGGTTTCTTGGTTATCTGCATGAGTGACGGAAATTCGTTTAAAGCTCGAAATTGTCAACCATACTAGTGCTCTCCTGCTAAGCCACAGTCCCTTCTCATGTTCTATCTCAAATTCTTGGCCAGATGTGCTGACACGCTGGACCCTGATGCTGTGCCGATCCACTCTGCCCGCGGCTGATCTGGACTTCTAACTTTACCGGCCACACATCAAACACGGATAGATTTCAACACATGGATTAGATTTGATGCCTTTGAAGTTTTCTTCCAAATACTATACACTCAGTGTCTGATGAATTTATTTTGAATGGACATTTTACTTTCTTGGTCAAACGGAATTTATAGAAAGTTTATGCTTTTAAGAGTTATGAGTATCTAGCATATAAATGTTTGATGTGGAGTTGGAGAAATGAAGCATCAATCATAATAATATGTACATGTATTGTATGATCTGTTTGAGCATTACATTGTATATTATCCTTTGAATAATTCACTGATGTATTCGATATTACTCACGTTTCACATTGCCTATCATTTTCTTCATTTCCATTTCTACTTGTATGAATTGATAGAGAGCTGATTGTTTACAATCGGGCTATTTCTTTGAAATTCTTTGAATTTGAAGAATACGACTTACGTAAGATGGCTTGTTTTTCGAATGTTCCCTAATGTTGATTATAATATTATTCTGGATACTTACACCGGTGTATGAGGATCATTCCAAGGTGCACCTGCATGGTATGTATGTACATGTATGTATAATTTTATTTGAATTCTCAAGTACACACGGGCTACAAGCCCAATTACATGGAAGCGAATGTGATATGTACAGTACTAGTCAGTAGCTTAGCTTGGAGACCGTGCAGCTGGGGTAGGTGTGAAAGGAAAGCATGAGCTCCCGTCTGTTACTGTGTTAGTAAACAATCTTTTTGACAAATGACTTATGCCAGACTTGCATGTTCTTCAGTACGACTGTTACCATGGTTGCCGTAATCTCGCGCATACAAGACCATGAATGCGAGAGACAAACATCACATTGACATGTACATGATTGTGCAAGTACGCATATTATTGGTGAATGCCAGCACAATGCCAATGGGACCATGATGAACCTCGTGTAGTTTTGGGATTTTCATTCACTTATAAGTGCAAGTTCTTATAAGCGTGAGTGCTCTTATATTCGAAAATAAGAACATGTCCTTCAATGCGCGAGATCACGGTAAGTACATTTCGTCGAAGGATTTGGATCGTTGTTATATAGTACCGTATTATCTCTAATATAAGCACAGTCTCCAATAATAGTACACCTTGGGGCGGCATTCAAAAAATAAAGTGCTCAGTCACACACTGTCTATCGGTACCTGGTAAAATGCATGTACCCAAAATGCAGTACCGGCGAAAAAACCCTGAAATGTGTGTGTCTGACATGAATTTGGCACGGCAACATGCCTCTGAAATGAGGTTGAAATAATAATCATGATAATGGAACAGTCTCCAATAAAGGAACGTCTCGGGGTGGAGGTAGAGGGGACGGTTTCAAATAGGACACAGGTTGCAAACCGGAACGGACTCAATATTCACTTTCTCTCTTGGTATTTTGATTAGAAAATATATTATGTCACAGTGAGACTACGATGTGTTATACTCCGAGCCAAAATTTCATGGCTCTGCGATGACCAGAAGCGCCATATCAAGCAGGTGAGTTTTTGACGTGTTGCTTCGCACTGCGACTTGAGTTTTACGACTTTCGAAAAATCAACTTCTTGTCGCAGGTAAACAGCGGCTCGCCTCTCGCCAATAAAGCACCGCATACCAATCAAAACTAATGGAAGCACACACAAGGCTTATTGTTACTCTGTACTGGCCGTCGTGGAGCGATAGCAATTACCTAATTTCAGACCCAGAGTGAATTTGACGTGCACTCTAAAACGTGTCCGGTTTGGAGCCACCTCTGATTCGAACTTTTTTAAAACGAAAAATTGGGCAACTTGGAGGCAATGGGTCAACACAAAGGAGTGGCTGAGTTCGATTGACTCTGGCCCCAGAGCAAACTTCAACATGCCAATTTCCTTCCAGAAACATATTTCGAGTGAAAAATCAACGCTGATGATCGGTTTGGGTCTATACAAATTTGGCTGTCAAAGCGTCCCGGTATCGAGCCGTCCCCTCTACATTGAAAAATAGAGGACCGTGCTTATATTAGAGATAATACTGCAATGAGGTTTGTCTTGTAACGATGTCGTACTACTGCTCAGGGTGGACCTGTATAATAGGTATTAGGCCATCATTTTTTATATCCATGTTTCGCGTCGTCCGCACGCATACGTTTTGATTTTTTTCGGAAAAAAATAAAAAAATCAATCATGCACACAGTTTAGTGTACGATCGTGCGAGTCATCGGTACCGCGGTGTTGACTGCATGGTTGCATACGGCGAGACTGGGAGTCAGAAATGGCCTCGAGGCCAGCGTTGGTAAATCGTTTGTTCGGCATCTGCGAGCAGTATTCTATGAGCTTACAACAGACCGCATCGGTTGCCTCAAGCTGAGAGGATACGTCGTTCCGGAGCTCTTTGCACCGCTGCTGAAGGCTGAGTACAATAATCCAGCGAAGCAAGGGCACCAACGGTTGCCTCCTCTGTCCAAAGTGATGCAGATTTTGTGCTTCGATGTACGATTTTTCTTTCGAATGTACACCATGCACGATCTATTGAGTATTATGCTATGTACAGTTAATTCTATACACCTCTGATGAGCCTTTTTATTATTTTGCAACTTTTATTTTTTTCCACCTCTCGCATATGATTCTGGAAGTTGAACTGACGCGAAACATAGATATAAAAAATGATGGCCTTACCAGAACTTTGAAACTCCACTGGTGCATGGTGCCTTGTCATATATCCCTGATGATGCCCTCCTGGCCCTCCTGGGTGAACATTTGGACACTGCACGTAGTGTAGCCAAGGAGTGTTGGTGTGTTGCAGGGAATTGGGCCGGTATACTGAAAATTGTATTACCAATACATGCACAATGTCATAACGGTTATGCACTCTTGGTAATACACTACTGTTCCTACAATTACCGGCATCATATTGTAGAAGTGAGAACACTAGGCTGGCGGTGCGAGTAAGGCTTCGTTGACACTTTGTATCTCCCGATCCCAAGGAAAGGCGGTACTCGTAGTTCTGCAAATCTGGTGCGAACTCCACCTCGCCCATGCCCATCCATCATGTTGGCAACAATGCAAGAACAGGCTTGCTTGTTGTATCCTTGGCTCTCGGCCGTTACTTTATCGCCATCATAATATTGGGCACCATTGCCCGTTTGGTCTGCGATACAAAATAAAATTTCAACTGTGAGTGCTAATTTTGACGTTCCAAGTCAGCAGTGTGGTTCAAGTCAACATCTTATTCGACCACGGCAAATAATAATAAATTCTTGCACTAGTAGTAGTACTAGTAGGCTTTGCTGAGAGCGATGTGCGTGCAAACGTTGATAATGATGTATCCGTGACTCAGCAAGCAAGCCTTGATCATACCAGGTTGACGAGAGATGGTGTCTTATTTATGTTGCTCGACGCAATGATTATCTGGCGCTTCTAAGTTCTATGATGTAGTTTGCCAGTCAATAGGCATAGACTCGTAGTCATACTGCAGAAAGTTCAGAAGTGGACCAATGCAGTGCTGGAAAACCATCAGTCCATGCAATCATTTCTCCATGATGCAGTCATTGTCTGCTTGTACTTCACCATGTTCACCGAGCATTCCGAAGCAAAGTTGTTGTTCCCTGCAAAAAAAATGATCAGCGTTTGGGATTGGAACATAATGGAGATACCCAAGAATCAGATTTGACTCGAGTGATACGTGTACATGTACATGTAGCTGCTCTGAATGGAGATCGCTTGAGCGGAAGGTAAGCATGCACTGATACATGTACTCCCAATCGTAACCACGTACCTGTGGTAATTTGTTCAAATTGAAACTCTCCAGTAAAATAGAGGGATTCTTGAATTTATTGCTTATGTACTATAGGATGAGTTTTAGTTTAGTTTTAGTTTTAGTTTTGTTCCAAGCAATACATGGCTGGGGCAGCCAATGACCACTTTGCGTGGCGATTGCAGGGTTTTTATAGCTGGCCACGGCTAGAAAGGAAAATAATACGAAGCTATATCACATGACGGTGTATTGATGCAATAAACACACACACACACACGCACACACACACACACACACACACACACACACGCACACACACCACACACACACACACACACACACACACACACACACATGCACACACACACACACACATGCACGCATGCACACACACACACACACACACACACACACACACGTTCGCCTCTGAATGTAATCAATTACAATGCATTTAATCGACTACAGTGCATTTCCTACTATTTGATGAAACATTTGTTTAGCAAGCAACATGCCCCATTGTGCAGACAACCGTTGTAATCTCTTTATTAAATGGCAGGCAGTCTGTCTGCTTAGGTAGGATTGTACAGTCATATACATGATTGTATGTTGGGGCATGGTCTTATAGCCAGGGAGTAGAGTTTGAGATAACTAGCCTCAAACTACAGGTGATCTTTCTGCACAGATGACATAAGTAGGCACCGGCAGATTATGCCGGCTTAATTATTGGCATAATTCGGTGGTTGAAATTTGGAGCATAATTAGGCATCCTTTTGGAGGTAGGAGCATAACTACATGTCCATGCGCAGATTGTGTACATGGTTGTGCCACAGTTCTACTATGTAGGCTACCGAAGTGTGTACAATGCACCTGGTCAGTGCTGGTGGTCTCTATGGTCAAGGGTTTAGTGGAGGTCATGCAGATAGTTTTTCAATGAAAAGCAGGGTTAAATCATGGCAGTACATTATTGTATGCTCGAACTCGTCTTCTTCAAAGCTCTTTCGCACACTGATAGAGTACATGTAGCAGAAGATGCGAGCGAATCAGCCTTTATCAGGTATCCCAGGGCGGACGAAATAGTGACGGGTAGTCTGCAAAACTCCGCATACATGTACCATTATGCATGATATGAATTCATATCCTCTGGACTTTAGCAGCCATGAGACTGTGCAGGCTATGGACATTGCTCTAATATTAACTCATATCATAGGGGATTCATAGCATAATTCCATGATTTCGCGAGCATACATGTACATGTAATCCGCCGGAGCCTACGCATTTTTTTTGTGGCATAAGTCCATCGTCTGGCTCAGGCCGGCTGCCGGGCTGGTCACAAAGTTACCAGCGCACATTCTCGGGCCCAGTCCAGTATGAACTCTCCATGGTCCCTCGTGTGCGCGTACACATGACCCTTGCACCTCTTTCATGTTGAAAAAAAGTGTTTTGATTCTTGATCATTTTTCCATATTAGTGCTCGTATCTGCCTCCCTGCTATAGCACCTTCCTGTGTCAGCTACTGATCTGATATCTATATGAATCAGCACTATAAATCACATTGTGGAAAGGTGTAGGCATCATCAGCAAACAGGTACATGTACATGCAGAGGTCATGTATTTGGCTAGCTGCCATACCCACCCCCTACTACTAGTGCAGTCTGGATGCATGCTGTGTTTGTCCTGGACTCGTAAGCCCAAGCCAGCTCACACCCATCATCTGGAAATACCCTCCAGCCAATATGCCCTAGGCTAGAGTGTAGTCACCATTCTGGCTGGTGTGCCAGCAAACAGGTGACAGCAAGGAGGTGACAGCACGGACCTCAGTCATTACACATGCACATAGCCAGTCGCAGTACAGTCAGTGTAACAATGGCAATGCATCTAATTGTGTACCACTTTGACAGATCCACGTCAGGTGCAGCCAGATGTTCCTGCCAATGATGTTTGACAGAACTCGACTAATGCTGCAATATTTGACATGTTAGGTTCTCATCGCATTAACTCCTTACATGTATGGTTATTGAATGAAAGAGGAAACCCGGCACAGTACAAGTGGGGTGCATATACGGAGTCTTCTTTATCCATTGCTTGTCCCGTCGCATCCAGCATGAGAATATTTCCTCTGCCCATCCAGCACTAGGTATATCACTATAATGACATTGTCCATGTAGATGGCATTCAGATCATCAGATCATGGCGTGAATACATTATGACGTATTCATAACTCACAGCCAGTAGACCATCAGCGCCCTTATCAGTTTCTCTGTACATTATACTGTACATGTACATGTACATGTACAGTATAATGTACAGAATGTGCAGCAGTGGATTGTCGCCTCCTTCCCTTCTATTCACTGTTATCCGTCTGCATCTGAAGCTCATTTGCACGGTTATATTATATTTTTATGATCTATTTAGAGATACTTTCACCTACTTTAAACATCTGTTGTAGCAGTCGGTTTAGCCCTTATTCGGGCGTAAAGGTTACTTTAGGGCGTAAAGGTTAGTTGCTTTTAGAAGTTGGAGATTAAGCTGTAGCTGTCCATTTGTATTGGCATAGGCCCATGCATGATCACGTTTGGCCTGTTTTGTTGGCAGCATCCAGAGCCATAGAGCTGTGGTTGGGAGGGGGGGGGGGGGTGAACGAAGAAGAACAAACATTTTATAGGACCTATCAACATTCTACCTGCTTACCTCGAGGTCAACAAATCGCAAGGTGGTGCTTATGATGTCCAGATTGTTCATCTCGATGGAAGGTTCACATGATATGACAATGATACATTGTACATATACAGCCATTTACTACTTGAAGTACCGTATGATTACCGTCAGCAGTTTAAGTTGATTCGTCAGTGTTGAAGTTAGTTACGCCACAATGCCATTATGGGGCCATGCATACTCTGGCATTACACTAAGTCTTGTTACACATGTAAGTCGTAATCTGCGCACTCGCCTATACCCTGTAGGAAACAATAAGAATAACAATTACCGCCCATGAAGTGTAGATGCAAGAGGTGGTCTGGATCGTGATGCAGGAGAAATAGCAAGCTCTGAAACGGACCATAAATGGACTGTCTTTTAAAGTAAGAAAGGGTTTGCTCCCCACACCGCGTACCGGAGCTCGCGCTATTCCGCCGACTTTACTTGACACTTGACTGACTCACATCCAGAGCACACGAGAAGTCCATCGAACCTTCGGCTCGGCAAACCTGCAAGAAAGCACCACTCCCTGCTCGATACACAGTGTTTCGGGGAATTCACCCCTTCTTGCAGGTTTGCCGAGTCGAAGGTTCGATGGACTTCTCGTGTGCTCTGGATGGCAGTCGTGAGTCAGTCAAGTGTCAAGTTAAGTCGGCGGAATAGCGCGAGCTCCGGTGTGGGGAGCAAACCCTTTCTTACAAATCATCGCCGAAGTCGCAACCACTACTTCGTATTTTAAAGTGTATACTAATTGGTATCTACATTGTACGTACCACATGTGGTACGTATGATAATGCCTATGGTGAATCCCAACCTGAATCAGAAGAGAGCATACCTGCAGAGGGTAATACATGTCGAGAGAGGTGCATTCACGCCCTTGGTTTTTGCTACCAATGGTACATGTATGTTTAGTTTTTATTCTATTTATTTCTGCACCTCGTGTGCCGCCAGGAGTGTTCACGTGCCCTGAAGAATTTGGTTGGCTTAATTATCAACAAGCATTCTGATTTACATTATTCGAGCGTTATGGCAAGATTGAGGTGCTGCATCTCTTTCTTGCTATTAAAATTTAAAATGGTTTGTGACGTGTTTTCGTGGATGCAGGGCTTCCTACTTGCGTCGCCGAGCACGCTCATCAATTCTCCATCAACGTCGCTTGCATGATTTTTAGGCTGGCTGCATCAATAATAGTGTGGTCTGCGTCGTTTGCAGGTATGCTTGGTAAAACATTATTTTTTTTCCTTGTTAATAATAACGACTACTTCTTGCGTAGGGATGAATAATCCTATCCACGATGGGAATTAACCGTATTGCGTGACTGATCCTTTCAATGTTCTAATCTTTCAAGTGACTTTTCCTTTTCCACCTGGACTCCTCCTGGCAAAGTTTCCCTTTTTTCTCTAGCTCCTCTCTTGTACCTTCTTGCTATTATTCACTTAAATGTGGGGCTTTGAATAAATCAAGTCGAGTACCCTTAAATCTGACATGCACGCACCGCTCCGACTTCATGACATGCAAGCACCGACTACATTACATGTATAACATCATGACATGCAATGCTGGGGCAACAGTAACAGGATATGGACATCCACTGACTGGAGTGGAGTCAGTTAGTATTTGAAGGTCCAACATCAACCCCATGGTGGCATGTCCTCACGTATATGGCTTCAAAAATAGTCGCGCTATGTGACAAGCAGTGTTTGGAAGTCATGGAGTCACCAGTGCTCATTACTCAGTATACATGATAGGTTCCAGAACTCCAGATCAGTATACAGATCAGTATATGACGGCGTTCCGGGCTCATTGAAACGACATTTCTCGCTGCGTGATGCGAGTACAAAAGTGACCAGATTTTGTGTTGGTGCCGAGGGGAAGAAAGATGCGCTGCGTACTACTGGGCTTGAAGTTAAAGATGTTTCCCTTGGCTTTGTCCTTGGCGACCCTGTGTCTGCAGGTCGTTCAGTCCTACGAATCGTGCATGTGTGATGCGAATGAATCACGGTGCTGGGCTCACAACACAGCCAGTCTGGTCAGGAGCACTGAGTCCACGAAGAACGCTGAGCAGCTGGACTGGACGACAATACGGCAAGTGTTCCGCCAGTCACACATCACAGACGAACAGTCTTGCCAGTCACTGTTGACCAAGCACGATGGCGAGAATGGCATCAGCACTTCGGATATCTCCCGTTTCATTCAAGGCCTCCATCAAGCCACAGCGATCAACGAGAAGATGGCAGGAATGGTCAAAGAACTGCTCGAAGCTAATGTGTCCATTGCTGGATCTTTGCAGCCTCCGGTTAACATTCTGGCCAGCATTACGAGTATCTTAGGTGAGGCAGACGCACTTCTAAATGCTACTACACGTATAAGGCATGAAGGTGAAGAACAGTCTGCCGAAGCCTACCATCGTGTCGCTAACGGTCTTGACTACACCTTATCTGCTAGTATTGCTAACAGCACCTTACACAATGCGCTATTGATCTGTAGCATAGCCGACTGTGTGTCTGAGAGCTCAGGGGACGATATGAACCTAACCACCTTCGTCGCTACTATTCAAACTGACCTCGGCTGTGGCAGTTGGCGCAGTGGGACGCCAGCACAAGCTTGTCTACCAGAACTGTATGATGGAGAGGCTATGAATAGAACGACTACAGAAGACTGCTTTCTGGATGGCTCTTGCCTTCATCAGCTCTTCTGTCACCAAGAATATCTCAGTTCCAAGAGGGTTTTGTTGGGAATGCTGAGTTCGCTATCTGAGACAGAGGCACTACTTCTCCGTTTCCAGCAAAATCTCGCGCCAATCTTCAAATGGCAGGACACCTTCACCTGGAATGTGTCACGAGAAATTTCCCTGGTCGTTTGCACATCGATTGCGGAGTCCAATGCGACTCAGATCAACTCGTCTCAAGCTCTAAATGAGATTCCACGAAGACAGGGGAGCAATACCCACACGCAGATCTGCGCCAGTCACTGCTACAACACGCTGCAGTTGCTCCAAGCCTTATCCACCATTCATCCGCCACTCCTCACCATGGGATCATCAGCGCAGAGCAAGGCTTTGGAATTTCTCCAGAGCGTTTTTGCCAAGCATTGTATGCAACCAACGCCGGAGCTGGACAACTCGTCTGCACCTTTCGACAAACAAGACGTTGGTCCGTGCATCATACCCACTCCACAGAATGTATCTCCAGAACGTCAAGCCTCTCACGATTCCCTTCCGGATATGTACTCATACTGCGCCTCTGCACTCTACCTCAATATCACGTGCCAGTATCCATTTGTGCCCGTTAGTAGTGCACGGGCTGAAAAGATGGAATGGCTAGCTGGAAAACTAACTGATGCAGCTTGTGCCGCACTGAACAGTTCTGAGCGCTGTGAAGTTTCCGATTCACTGCTACGCTGCAATATCATTTGCGAAGCAGTCTGGTTCCGAGATTCGCTAGCCTCGGGGCTACTGCAGAAGTGGCTGTATGTTCTCCTGACGTTTTCCATCGTGGCGTGGACCTCCTCCATTGTTGCCTTGGTTACATTTGTGCGACACCGTCATGTCATTACATCACCAGCCCGTCGCACAGGGGTGATCGTAAACCTGGCAACAGCGGTGTATCTACTTAATTACTTGACGATAGCATCCAGATCTGCGGCGATCTCGATCAATGGAGCGTGTACGGCAGACAATTCTCTAACGCTGGGGCAGCCGATTGGTGCCAGTGCATGTGGGTTCAGCGGATTTCGTACGGTGTTCACTGTTACCTTCATCATTCCTATAGTAATGTGCTTTGGACATTCTTGGTATAGACTAGTGGTCAAGTTGTCAACATCCAAGCTGCTGTCAGATCCCAAGAGAATCGTGCAGGAACGCCAACTTCCCGTTCTGTATCTGATCCTTGCTCTGGTTTTCGCTGTTGTAATGTCCTCCATTGCCTTGGCAAGGAGAGGAATGATTGGGGAACCTCCGTTCTACTGGTGCACGGTAAATCCGAAAACATTCTTCCACACGATCACTATCCCGTACATCATTGGCGCGAGTCTAGGACTAATTGGGCTCACCATCAGTATTCCTCGCCTCAGGACTATTCTACGCACACACCAGGTTCTCACATACCACTATTCAAGACCACGGACGGCATCCGCTCCAAATCGCTCTCTTCAGAGGTGGGTGTCCAAGTCGAACTCCACTAAAGGTCTCCTGCAGCTCCTCAAATTGCTCACGGTATACTTGATTACCATGGGCATTCACGGTGCAGTTGTCATTGGCTACCGAGTACCACTCTACATACGACAGTTCAACAGCAATGTTAAGGATATGGATGCGGACGGCACGCGTGCACACAGCATGTGCCTGATGGTGAATAGAATCCCCCATACGTGCCCCGAAATCCACCAGAAAAACCTTACAGCTGCAGTCGCCTATCACGTCTCTACCATCTGCGTTTGCTTCGTGTTCACCACATGGGCATACGATTGGAAGTTCTGGGAAGACGTTTGGCCACTCAACAAGTTCAGCGAGCTGCAATCTAGACCACAGAGAAGAAAAGTTGTGCGGTCACCTGTCAGCACTGTTGTATGGTATTGCCAATCAAGTGCTGCTACCACACCTTCGACTGCGACTTGACCACTGTTTTACTTTCAAGATATTGGTGACAGCCATGTTGACATTGAATATTTATCGCACATGCACACATGCCCAGTGATGATGAGAATCATGAGTATTCAAGTTGAGCGGACTACTTGAACAGCATGAGCCAATGCCCATTGAGTATGATTGTGCGCCTTATTCATTATTGGGCATGCCCTGAATTATTTATACTCAAACTGTTACAGTGCGTTTTTAAAATTACATGTACATGTACATGTAACAGCAAGAATAGCTTCCCACATCATGGGGACTTGTGTAGCCCTTGGCGGATTATGCGGCTCGGTAAATTGCTGAATTATCTTTTCCATTATGCCCAAATCATGCCAGTGATTATGCTACATTATGCTGGAATTACATGTATGCCAATGATGGTGCCATACTATTATTATTATTATTATTATTTGATAACCGCAATCAGTAATACAAGCTGGATCGACATTTGTGTACACTGTATTCAGCGTTAGATTCAGAATATCTATCTGAGGCTGGGTGTATCTCGATTTAAAATATTTGAACAAACGGCGAGGAGACAACAATTTGATAACCGCAATCAGTAATACAAGCTGGATCGACATTTGTGTACACTGTATTCAGCGTTAGATTCAGAATATCTATCTGAGGCTGGGTGTATCTCGATTTAAAATATTTGAACAAACGGCGAGGAGACAACAATTTGATAACCGCAATCAGTAATACAAGCTGGATCGACATTTGTGTACACTGTATTCAGCGTTAGATTCAGAATATCTATCTGAGGCTGGGTGTATCTCGATTTAAAATATTTGAACAAACGGCGAGGAGACAACAATTTGATAACCGCAATCAGTAATACAAGCTGGATCGACATTTGTGTACACTGTATTCAGCGTTAGATTCAGAATATCTATCTGAGGCTGGGTGTATCTCGATTTAAAATATTTGAACAAACGGCGAGGAGACAACAATTTGATAACCGCAATCAGTAATACAAGCTGGATCGACATTTGTGTACACTGTATTCAGCGTTAGATTCAGAATATCTATCTGAGGCTGGGTGTATCTCGATTTAAAATATTTGAACAAACGGCGAGGAGACAACAATTTGATAACCGCAATCAGTAATACAAGCTGGATCGACATTTGTGTACACTGTATTCAGCGTTAGATTCAGAATATCTATCTGAGGCTGGGTGTATCTCGATTTAAAATATTTGAACAAACGGCGAGGAGACAACAATTTGATAACCGCAATCAGTAATACAAGCTGGATCGACATTTGTGTACACTGTATTCAGCGTTAGATTCAGAATATCTATCTGAGGCTGGGTGTATCTCGATTTAAAATATTTGAACAAACGGCGAGGAGACAACAATTTGATAACCGCAATCAGTAATACAAGCTGGATCGACATTTGTGTACACTGTATTCAGCGTTAGATTCAGAATATCTATCTGAGGCTGGGTGTATCTCGATTTAAAATATTTGAACAAACGGCGAGGAGACAACAATTTGATAACCGCAATCAGTAATACAAGCTGGATCGACATTTGTGTACACTGTATTCAGCGTTAGATTCAGAATATCTATCTGAGGCTGGGTGTATCTCGATTTAAAATATTTGAACAAACGGCGAGGAGACAACAATTTGATAACCGCAATCAGTAATACAAGCTGGATCGACATTTGTGTACACTGTATTCAGCGTTAGATTCAGAATATCTATCTGAGGCTGGGTGTATCTCGATTTAAAATATTTGAACAAACGGCGAGGAGACAACAATTTGATAACCGCAATCAGTAATACAAGCTGGATCGACATTTGTGTACACTGTATTCAGCGTTAGATTCAGAATATCTATCTGAGGCTGGGTGTATCTCGATTTAAAATATTTGAACAAACGGCGAGGAGACAACAATTTGATAACCGCAATCAGTAATACAAGCTGGATCGACATTTGTGTACACTGTATTCAGCGTTAGATTCAGAATATCTATCTGAGGCTGGGTGTATCTCGATTTAAAATATTTGAACAAACGGCGAGGAGACAACAATTTGATAACCGCAATCAGTAATACAAGCTGGATCGACATTTGTGTACACTGTATTCAGCGTTAGATTCAGAATATCTATCTGAGGCTGGGTGTATCTCGATTTAAAATATTTGAACAAACGGCGAGGAGACAACAATTTGATAACCGCAATCAGTAATACAAGCTGGATCGACATTTGTGTACACTGTATTCAGCGTTAGATTCAGAATATCTATCTGAGGCTGGGTGTATCTCGATTTAAAATATTTGAACAAACGGCGAGGAGACAACAATTTGATAACCGCAATCAGTAATACAAGCTGGATCGACATTTGTGTACACTGTATTCAGCGTTAGATTCAGAATATCTATCTGAGGCTGGGTGTATCTCGATTTAAAATATTTGAACAAACGGCGAGGAGACAACAATTTGATAACCGCAATCAGTAATACAAGCTGGATCGACATTTGTGTACACTGTATTCAGCGTTAGATTCAGAATATCTATCTGAGGCTGGGTGTATCTCGATTTAAAATATTTGAACAAACGGCGAGGAGACAACAATTTGATAACCGCAATCAGTAATACAAGCTGGATCGACATTTGTGTACACTGTATTCAGCGTTAGATTCAGAATATCTATCTGAGGCTGGGTGTATCTCGATTTAAAATATTTGAACAAACGGCGAGGAGACAACAATTTGATAACCGCAATCAGTAATACAAGCTGGATCGACATTTGTGTACACTGTATTCAGCGTTAGATTCAGAATATCTATCTGAGGCTGGGTGTATCTCGATTTAAAATATTTGAACAAACGGCGAGGAGACAACAATTTGATAACCGCAATCAGTAATACAAGCTGGATCGACATTTGTGTACACTGTATTCAGCGTTAGATTCAGAATATCTATCTGAGGCTGGGTGTATCTCGATTTAAAATATTTGAACAAACGGCGAGGAGACAACAATTTGATAACCGCAATCAGTAATACAAGCTGGATCGACATTTGTGTACACTGTATTCAGCGTTAGATTCAGAATATCTATCTGAGGCTGGGTGTATCTCGATTTAAAATATTTGAACAAACGGCGAGGAGACAACAATTTGATAACCGCAATCAGTAATACAAGCTGGATCGACATTTGTGTACACTGTATTCAGCGTTAGATTCAGAATATCTATCTGAGGCTGGGTGTATCTCGATTTAAAATATTTGAACAAACGGCGAGGAGACAACAATTTGATAACCGCAATCAGTAATACAAGCTGGATCGACATTTGTGTACACTGTATTCAGCGTTAGATTCAGAATATCTATCTGAGGCTGGGTGTATCTCGATTTAAAATATTTGAACAAACGGCGAGGAGACAACAATTTGATAACCGCAATCAGTAATACAAGCTGGATCGACATTTGTGTACACTGTATTCAGCGTTAGATTCAGAATATCTATCTGAGGCTGGGTGTATCTCGATTTAAAATATTTGAACAAACGGCGAGGAGACAACAATTTGATAACCGCAATCAGTAATACAAGCTGGATCGACATTTGTGTACACTGTATTCAGCGTTAGATTCAGAATATCTATCTGAGGCTGGGTGTATCTCGATTTAAAATATTTGAACAAACGGCGAGGAGACAACAATTTGATAACCGCAATCAGTAATACAAGCTGGATCGACATTTGTGTACACTGTATTCAGCGTTAGATTCAGAATATCTATCTGAGGCTGGGTGTATCTCGATTTAAAATATTTGAACAAACGGCGAGGAGACAACAATTTGATAACCGCAATCAGTAATACAAGCTGGATCGACATTTGTGTACACTGTATTCAGCGTTAGATTCAGAATATCTATCTGAGGCTGGGTGTATCTCGATTTAAAATATTTGAACAAACGGCGAGGAGACAACAATTTGATAACCGCAATCAGTAATACAAGCTGGATCGACATTTGTGTACACTGTATTCAGCGTTAGATTCAGAATATCTATCTGAGGCTGGGTGTATCTCGATTTAAAATATTTGAACAAACGGCGAGGAGACAACAATTTGATAACCGCAATCAGTAATACAAGCTGGATCGACATTTGTGTACACTGTATTCAGCGTTAGATTCAGAATATCTATCTGAGGCTGGGTGTATCTCGATTTAAAATATTTGAACAAACGGCGAGGAGACAACAATTTGATAACCGCAATCAGTAATACAAGCTGGATCGACATTTGTGTACACTGTATTCAGCGTTAGATTCAGAATATCTATCTGAGGCTGGGTGTATCTCGATTTAAAATATTTGAACAAACGGCGAGGAGACAACAATTTGATAACCGCAATCAGTAATACAAGCTGGATCGACATTTGTGTACACTGTATTCAGCGTTAGATTCAGAATATCTATCTGAGGCTGGGTGTATCTCGATTTAAAATATTTGAACAAACGGCGAGGAGACAACAATTTGATAACCGCAATCAGTAATACAAGCTGGATCGACATTTGTGTACACTGTATTCAGCGTTAGATTCAGAATATCTATCTGAGGCTGGGTGTATCTCGATTTAAAATATTTGAACAAACGGCGAGGAGACAACAATTTGATAACCGCAATCAGTAATACAAGCTGGATCGACATTTGTGTACACTGTATTCAGCGTTAGATTCAGAATATCTATCTGAGGCTGGGTGTATCTCGATTTAAAATATTTGAACAAACGGCGAGGAGACAACAATTTGATAACCGCAATCAGTAATACAAGCTGGATCGACATTTGTGTACACTGTATTCAGCGTTAGATTCAGAATATCTATCTGAGGCTGGGTGTATCTCGATTTAAAATATTTGAACAAACGGCGAGGAGACAACAATTTGATAACCGCAATCAGTAATACAAGCTGGATCGACATTTGTGTACACTGTATTCAGCGTTAGATTCAGAATATCTATCTGAGGCTGGGTGTATCTCGATTTAAAATATTTGAACAAACGGCGAGGAGACAACAATTTGATAACCGCAATCAGTAATACAAGCTGGATCGACATTTGTGTACACTGTATTCAGCGTTAGATTCAGAATATCTATCTGAGGCTGGGTGTATCTCGATTTAAAATATTTGAACAAACGGCGAGGAGACAACAATTTGATAACCGCAATCAGTAATACAAGCTGGATCGACATTTGTGTACACTGTATTCAGCGTTAGATTCAGAATATCTATCTGAGGCTGGGTGTATCTCGATTTAAAATATTTGAACAAACGGCGAGGAGACAACAATTTGATAACCGCAATCAGTAATACAAGCTGGATCGACATTTGTGTACACTGTATTCAGCGTTAGATTCAGAATATCTATCTGAGGCTGGGTGTATCTCGATTTAAAATATTTGAACAAACGGCGAGGAGACAACAATTTGATAACCGCAATCAGTAATACAAGCTGGATCGACATTTGTGTACACTGTATTCAGCGTTAGATTCAGAATATCTATCTGAGGCTGGGTGTATCTCGATTTAAAATATTTGAACAAACGGCGAGGAGACAACAATTTGATAACCGCAATCAGTAATACAAGCTGGATCGACATTTGTGTACACTGTATTCAGCGTTAGATTCAGAATATCTATCTGAGGCTGGGTGTATCTCGATTTAAAATATTTGAACAAACGGCGAGGAGACAACAATTTGATAACCGCAATCAGTAATACAAGCTGGATCGACATTTGTGTACACTGTATTCAGCGTTAGATTCAGAATATCTATCTGAGGCTGGGTGTATCTCGATTTAAAATATTTGAACAAACGGCGAGGAGACAACAATTTGATAACCGCAATCAGTAATACAAGCTGGATCGACATTTGTGTACACTGTATTCAGCGTTAGATTCAGAATATCTATCTGAGGCTGGGTGTATCTCGATTTAAAATATTTGAACAAACGGCGAGGAGACAACAATTTGATAACCGCAATCAGTAATACAAGCTGGATCGACATTTGTGTACACTGTATTCAGCGTTAGATTCAGAATATCTATCTGAGGCTGGGTGTATCTCGATTTAAAATATTTGAACAAACGGCGAGGAGACAACAATTTGATAACCGCAATCAGTAATACAAGCTGGATCGACATTTGTGTACACTGTATTCAGCGTTAGATTCAGAATATCTATCTGAGGCTGGGTGTATCTCGATTTAAAATATTTGAACAAACGGCGAGGAGACAACAATTTGATAACCGCAATCAGTAATACAAGCTGGATCGACATTTGTGTACACTGTATTCAGCGTTAGATTCAGAATATCTATCTGAGGCTGGGTGTATCTCGATTTAAAATATTTGAACAAACGGCGAGGAGACAACAATTTGATAACCGCAATCAGTAATACAAGCTGGATCGACATTTGTGTACACTGTATTCAGCGTTAGATTCAGAATATCTATCTGAGGCTGGGTGTATCTCGATTTAAAATATTTGAACAAACGGCGAGGAGACAACAATTTGATAACCGCAATCAGTAATACAAGCTGGATCGACATTTGTGTACACTGTATTCAGCGTTAGATTCAGAATATCTATCTGAGGCTGGGTGTATCTCGATTTAAAATATTTGAACAAACGGCGAGGAGACAACAATTTGATAACCGCAATCAGTAATACAAGCTGGATCGACATTTGTGTACACTGTATTCAGCGTTAGATTCAGAATATCTATCTGAGGCTGGGTGTATCTCGATTTAAAATATTTGAACAAACGGCGAGGAGACAACAATTTGATAACCGCAATCAGTAATACAAGCTGGATCGACATTTGTGTACACTGTATTCAGCGTTAGATTCAGAATATCTATCTGAGGCTGGGTGTATCTCGATTTAAAATATTTGAACAAACGGCGAGGAGACAACAATTTGATAACCGCAATCAGTAATACAAGCTGGATCGACATTTGTGTACACTGTATTCAGCGTTAGATTCAGAATATCTATCTGAGGCTGGGTGTATCTCGATTTAAAATATTTGAACAAACGGCGAGGAGACAACAATTTGATAACCGCAATCAGTAATACAAGCTGGATCGACATTTGTGTACACTGTATTCAGCGTTAGATTCAGAATATCTATCTGAGGCTGGGTGTATCTCGATTTAAAATATTTGAACAAACGGCGAGGAGACAACAATTTGATAACCGCAATCAGTAATACAAGCTGGATCGACATTTGTGTACACTGTATTCAGCGTTAGATTCAGAATATCTATCTGAGGCTGGGTGTATCTCGATTTAAAATATTTGAACAAACGGCGAGGAGACAACAATTTGATAACCGCAATCAGTAATACAAGCTGGATCGACATTTGTGTACACTGTATTCAGCGTTAGATTCAGAATATCTATCTGAGGCTGGGTGTATCTCGATTTAAAATATTTGAACAAACGGCGAGGAGACAACAATTTGATAACCGCAATCAGTAATACAAGCTGGATCGACATTTGTGTACACTGTATTCAGCGTTAGATTCAGAATATCTATCTGAGGCTGGGTGTATCTCGATTTAAAATATTTGAACAAACGGCGAGGAGACAACAATTTGATAACCGCAATCAGTAATACAAGCTGGATCGACATTTGTGTACAGTGTACACAAATGTCGATCCAGCTTGTATTACTGATTGCGGTTATCAAATTGTTGTCTCCTCGCCGTTTGTTCAAATATTTTAAATCGAGATACACCCAGCCTCAGATAGATATTCTGAATCTAACGCTGAATACAGTGTACACAAATGTCGATCCAGCTTGTATTACTGATTGCGGTTATCAAATTGTTGTCTCCTCGCCGTTTGTTCAATTATTATTATTATTATGAAATGACCCAAAGGCAATGTGCCTATCGAGGGGTTCATTTGATTGAAAGAACAGTAGATGTAGATGTATGTACAAAGAGAAGTAGGGATTGATGAGGAGAGAAATGGGGAAAATCAACTGCAAGGTGGCGGAATTCCGTTGATTGCATAAGCATAGTCAGCTGTAAATTTCCTGAGGGCAGCTTTGAACTTATAGAGCGAGGCTTCCGATGTTAGACTGGGGGGTAAACAGTTCCATAGAATAGCAGTTCGGAACATGAAGAGAGACTTAGACAATGATTTAAATTTGGGAAGAATGATTTTATTTGGTCGTCGCTCACTATTCGTAATCTTGAAATGGAAATCAGCAAGGTAATCACGATGATGGAAAACATATCTGTGAAAAGTAGTGAGACTGATGATTTGACGACGATAGGCTAGTGACTCTAGGGAGCATTTAGAATTTAAGACAGATTTGGAAGAAGTGTAATCAAATGCAATTTTTTTCTTTTTCAGTAGAGCTCTAGCAAACCTTGCCTGTAATTGATCAAGAATGGTCATGGGTTTCTTATTAGATCCAAACGACCACACCGTACAGCTATATTCGATCACAGGTCTTACGAACCCTTTGTACAGTATGATCATTGCCGAAGGCGTAAGTTGCTGGGACATAATTGACAGTAGGTGCACTCGATATCTGAACTTCGAAGTTATTGAGGCGACATGTTTGCAGCGGCCCAATCTAATGGTATGGTGAACTCAGTACAAGCAGCCCTTGGCGGATTATGCTCGGTAAATTGCTGAATTATGCTTTCCATTCATACCCAAATTATGCCAGTGATTATGCTACTTACAATGTACAATGTATGCTGGAATTATGCCAATGATGGTGCTATACTGTAGCCTTGTAGTCTTGTTGCACTTTACAACGACTCTGGCACCATGACAGCAACGCTTATAAAAGGCCTAAGGGGTAACATTCACCGGGTTTTTTTCTGTAACATACCTAAATATGCCTGGAGCATTAATCTTCAGCCAGCATCATAGTAAGGGTATGCCGAAAGTCTGGTCTCAGAAGTTCTTTTATGCCAGGGCATAATTTTTAGACAAGACTCGAAGATTATGCCAGAAGTTATGCCAGCATAATCCGCCAAGGGCAAGACTTGTTCAAAGATACATCTATATGAATTGAACATCGCACCGAAGCACTGAATGAGAATTGAACTGCCCGTAGATCTACGTATTCCTCTAGTAGTTGTACTGAGGCTACGTTTACTAAGGCTGCGTTTACACGACAACGCTGGGGTGAAAACGCAACAAAATCCTTTCGGATGCACGGTTCATTCACACGGTACGCGGAGCAAACTCGTAAAAGTTGTACACCAGAACGGAAGAAAACCAAAAAGCTGGTCGAGGTGGAAGAATTTGAACACAGAAATATTCTGCCGGATAGATTTTGGGTGTGTAAACAGTCGAAACGGTGCGCTGGCCTCGTTTTCGTCACGTTTGTTTCGTTTTCGCCCGTTCACATGGATCCGATAACCATAAAAAATTGTTTTTATAAATTTCGTCATGTGACGAGTGTTGTTTTGTGGTTTGTTTTCAACTAATATTTGAGTGTGATTGGTGCTTCCACGACAACACTTGGCACATGACGAACTTTGGCGGACCTTAGCTCCCGTGTAGAAGCGCGAAAACGATACAAACGGAGACCACCTCGGATTAGCTTTGATCATGTAAACGCACGAAAACGATAAAAGAAATGCGGGACTGAAAACGGAAAACTGGCCATGCGTTGTCGTGTAAACGCATCACACGACAACGAAGTAGGACCGAAACGGAATGAAACTGTTGCGTTTACTAAGTTATTATCGTTTACACGACAACGCACGAAAACGCACCCCGAAACGGAACGAAATGGAAACGGTACGCTTTCCAACGGCCAAAGAGAGTTGGAAAGCTTGTGTCTTTGTGGGTAACAGTTAACTTGAACATTTGGGCTCATGTACATGTAATGGGCCATTCACGCTACGCCCAATCCAATCCGTACGTGATGTTTTCGTCCGGATAGCCATCGCCCGTTTTCCGTTCTTGTGTAAACGGTTCAAAACGATTTGCCGTTCTCGTGTACGATTCGAGGGCAAAGCGTTTTTGGGTCCGTTCCGCTTCGTTTCGTTTCGTCTCCGTATAAACGCAGTCTGAGTCTCGCGGAGTATGCTCGGCGTAATACTCATTACACATTAGCAAAATTAATAGTGTTTTACAGTAGTGGCCACAAGTTTACGCCGACCATGCAAATTGGTGAGATTATGTGCTTCGAGCAGTGTTTTAACCAGAAAAATGATCGAAACAGATGCAGACCAGTTCAAAAAGAGGAAATGAGAGAGAAAGTACAATGAAAAAGCTAATCATAGCAATCTACTCGGGCGTAAACTTACATGTATGTCCAGATACGCCAAAAAGCCAAGTAGGGGTCTAAGTGCTAGAAAATCCTATGAAAAACCTACAAACTGTGTCTGTACCGAATGCCAGGGGGAAATTACAGTTGTGACCAATGTATATTGACATTGGAAAATGGTTACACACACACCATGTATCATGTGCCATGTACATGTATACGACCGTCACTTTTGTTTTTCTGGATTACTGTTGCGTTTTCTACTGTTTCAAGTTCCTTTTTACTTCTATTAATTTTTGTTGTTGTTGTTGTTGTTGTTGTTGTTGTTCTCGGCGTGCCAAACTCTCAGCGTGAATCATTCATGCACACTTTACATCTTTCAAAGCATTCGTCTAGCGATTGAGTTGAATCTTTTACACAACCTTGTTACATCTGCCTTGAGTTTCTTTGGATTAGACTTTTTCAAATTTTCATTTTGATTTCATTGTCGAGTTTCATCCCTGTATCTTTGGTTTTCTTCCTTCTCTCCATATCGTAGTGTTTGAATAAACCCGTTTTGAGGTTTATACGCCCGTCGCAAGAGAATCACACAAATCTGCAAATGCACTGGATGTGCACCCACAGATTTTCTCTTTACAATGATAGCGGACACTATCTGAATGAGACGGATCAAGATTAGCGCCAGATAACTGCTGCCCAATCCACGCTGACGCACAACACACACACACACACACACACACACACCTCAGACCTCATACACACACACACACACACACACACACACACACACACACACACACACATACCTCAGACCTGCCCATCGCGGAAGCGATGATAGCGAACAGCTATGTTAGACATAGCAACTTGTGCTGGGATTACACCATTCAACAGCTTGCAAGGCTGATGAATTGACCGCCACTATTTTTAGCCTGGTATCCACCACACAGCTGTTTGAAGTAACTTTTTCTGGCCAGTGAATCCCTATTTTTCATTTTTCCATTTTTCTACACACACACCACACCACATACTCCGGCATACCATGGCTGTTGGTAACCACCCAGGAGAATGAAAGAAAAGTCAGGAAAAGTCCGAGAAAGAGAAGAAAGACGTGTGCGACCATAATCGTCGGGAATTGAACCCGCAACCTCTCGATTGGAAATCGACTGCACATACCACTGCACCATATGGGACACACACACACACACACACACACACATACACACACGCGCGCGCACACACACACCACACACGCGCACACACACACACACACGGGCGCGCGCAGAGGAAGGCTCTCTCTCTTATGTCCTTCTCTATTTTTCTTGGCGCACTTTGTCTGTGCAGGCGCCGAGATCACCAGGCCGGGTCGGCTGAGCAGCAGGACCCCGCCACCACTTTCACTTTCCGCATTCATTCGGGAGCATAGTGGACATAGTAAAAGGAAAAAAGAAAAAAAGGCGTTGCTGGATAGCCAGAAGTCTCCGAGTACAGGAAGGAGTCAACAAGACCAAAACAAGCGCACATTGCGTTTCAAGACAAGAAGAGACGATTGAACAACTGAATACAGCTGTACCGTGTATTGTGTGCTCTCAAGACCTGTGCTCTTGGTGCTACCAAGAGTACATAAGTACTCTTGCAGTCTTGGTGCTACCGATATGTACTGTTGGTGCTACTTATTCGCACACCAGTACGACCTCTACACCAGTACACTACAGTACTAGTTCACCACTACAATTTTACAAAGTTCATGTAGAGATCTGTTGTACATGACTGTATGGTTTCCGTTTCTCCGTTCTACCTCTGCTGGTTCTACATGACATACATAATTATCGTACGCAACAACTTTAATTTCACTAACATCTGAAGGCTGAATCTAGACACTCTAATGAAAACTGTGTTTTGTAAAAGACTTAGGTATGCTGAACCGAATCTCACCTCCCGTTACGCCCTATGAGTATGACGACTATGATTGTACACTTTTTAATGCCACTGACTCATTCACTGATGCCAGAGAGTTGCTGCGAGTTGAGGTGGGGAGGTGATTTAGGTAATTTGGCCTATATACACCGCGGCTTTTTGCAGGAAATGTGTGCGTGGTCCAGCCCAATGTGATTGCCCCATTCACACCACTTGGCACTGGCGCACGGAACGATCACAGCCTCACAGGAAACCATGCATGGACAAGTTCTTCTACTGTCTTTTAACCCTCTCACACCACCGGTACTTATAAGGTGATCAAGCCTTTCTCACGCAGCCTCGAGCGGCCTCACGCAGTATCCTCCGCTTCTGTACCATGTGCGTAGGTGTTCAGCACGATGAACAGCAGGCCGGTATGGTTCTATAAAATGATCCAGGCCAGTGGCAGAGTTCTTACATTTTCTCCCTACCGACTACCGCGTACTAGTAGGTCTGCGTACGTCCTGCCCGCATGACTGTATCAACAGGACATGGTGTCCATATACACTGCAATAGTGTACCTGTGGGTATTGCTCTGCATTGTCACAATAATTATTATGCCACTGGCACTGAATTTAACGTAACGATAGTGTACTGTCGCCTAGCATAGTGTCGGGTACGTGTAGTTTGGGGCTCGCCGCACAGACTCAGTGGTGAAACTACAAACAAGATTGTATTCACGAGTACATGAAATAGTACGTTGAGTGTGAGTATACCGGTTTAATATTGATTGATTGTGGCAATACAAGTCGTGCCATGATGTCAATGGGGACAGCACTAATTCCGTGTAGGAATTATGGCAGAATGTAGCTGCAAGCTGCCACCAAACCTGTCATTGTTTTAGGTTCGGAGCTATGGAGCTGAGTGGGGAGCTGTGGAGAGGATAGCAATAATTCTTATGACTCTTTATGAGCAAGGGAGGTTGTACTGTACTAGCGCTTCACTCACTCAGCTCAGATACACTCTGGACTGAGTCCTGGTACATGGTCACTCCCAAACTCATTGATTGATTTGACAGTCCTACCTACTGCTGCTGGGCCATCAATCTGGAAGGTTGAAGGTTTCACACAAACGTACAACATGGGTGCAAAATGATCAACCCCGTGTTCGTGTCCATAAGACCATGCGTAGGTCTATGACGATAGCTGCTGAGAAATATTTTGAGAAAGGTCGCAGTGCAGGTGAAGTAATTAGTTACTTGTGGTTCGTTCTATTCAGTGTAGAGTCTTCTGGTGAATACTACTACTTGTATTCCAGTCACACACAATCAGTTGGAATAATCGTCGGATCTCGTGGCATGGAGTGTACCACGTGTGCAGTGCCCTATCCCAGTGCAGTGTGAGTTCAGCCGGACGCGGAACATAGTGAGTGCTTCTGTGATTTGATCGTTGGTATGGCACGATGTTTTGACTCAGCGCTCGAGAGTTTTGTAGGATCTGGCGCATTACATTGTACGCGTTTCTCGAGATGATCTGAGCTACTGGCAGATTTCCTTACGATGAAACTTTCATTGCAATTATGTCAGAGAGCCATGTTGTTGGTATAGTCCTACACACGAGACAACTCTGTGAGAATTGCCGGTACAGGTATGATGCACGTCTGGAGACAATGGTGGCCCGTGTTGGAGACGTCATATTTCTGGACTCTGCTGGCACTGCTGACGTTGCCAGTGCCGAGCAGCGCCGCTTCTTCTGCTGGCCTAGTCACAGATCCCCCGCTGCAACGTTCGCTCTGTGATCGCAATGGCGAGGAAAGGCCTCAAGCAAATCTGCAGTCAAGCAAATGGTCATTGCACAATGCAGGTGAGGAGCAGGATTGGGTGGATATGCAACAGCTACTGACTCGCACTGGTATTGCAGACCATCAATCCTGTAGGTCCCAGTTTGAATGTACTAGCCGGGGATGTCATGTGACTACTGCACTACCAAATGCCCTGTGCTCTGATATCCGGGAAGCAGTACATGAGGTCAAAGCCCTCGTAACCAGAATGAGAAGTGTAGTGTGGGAGCTGATCAGCATGAATTTGACCGAAGATGGATCCGCCCAGCTTCTCCGACAACTCCATTCAAATACAACCGGCGATTCTGAAGTCAAGTTGTTAAGCATAATTTGTGAAACCACGGAGTGTGAAGATGGGTGGGAGGACGCGCAATCAACATTGGCAGACAATGCATACGAAACAGCCCGGATAGCATTTACACGGACTGTATATGACATCCCACTGGTCTGTGACCTGACTATTTGCCTCCTGAGTAAGGCCAAATACAATAGCAACGCATCCGTGCAGGTACACCGTGTTCGAAAGGACCTTGGCTGTGAGACATGGCAAAATAGCACAATCATTCAACTGGATACTCAGGGCAAAGATTGCCCAACACAGACGGCCATTCTCAACTCTACCTCCACATCGGACTCTGTATTCAGCCAACCATCCTTAGTTAGGTTGAGGTGTACCCTGCAGCAATCTATCGTGAGGTTTAAACTGTTCCAGCGCTTGCAGTCTATACAGCGACTGGTTGTATCTCTGCAGTCCTTTCGCCAATCTCTCACTGAGGTGTTGCAGCCAACGTATAACTTTTCATGGAACATATCACAGGAGATTGCCCTAGTCATATGCTCAATGTACTTTAACGACAACTTCTCGGTGTCACCTGGATTTAATAGGAGCTCACGTGCCTTGAACTCAACTGCTCCCAATGATATCATGGTCTGCCCTAGCCACTGCTACAACACATTTCAACTGCTCTCGGCGTTGGGTACTATACAGCCCCAGGTGTTCCTAGATACAGATCCTCTGAACTGTGCGTGGAGATTTGTACAGCGAGCATTCTCCTCGCACTGCCTCATGCCGAAAAGGAATGAATGCACCCAAAGCCGCCAGCAGCAGCATTCCAGTATGTGCCACCATGGTCCGTGTATGATTCCCTTACCAAGCGTGGCCAAGAACATGGTGACGGAGAGCCGACTGTCTGGCGTTCTTGTGCCCAATACGTACCCACACTGTTCATCAACGGTGTACCTGAACCTCAGCTGCCAGCATCCATTTCTGCCTGTCTCGAGCAATGTAGAACAAGCTGAAAAGATGAGCTGGCTGGTTGGAAAGCTAACAGAGGCAGCTTGCAGCTCACTGAACAGGTCTGACAGTTGTGAGGTGGCCAACACACTGCTACACTGTGATGTCATCTGTGAAGCAGTGTGGTACCGGGATGCGTTGGCATCGGGGCTGCTGCAGAAGTGGCTGTACGCCCTGATGGCACTGGCGGCGATCGCCTGGGTGTCCACTATTCTCGCAGTGGTCGTATTCTTCATCCGACGGCACCGTATTAAGTCGCCAGCTCGCCGTGCCATAGTCTACATGAACATGGGCATGGTTCTGTTTCTTCTGGACTACTTTATCGCACCTTTCAGAGCTGCTGCTATTGTCATGAACGGTGCTTGCACGGCGGACAACACCATCACTACGAGTAAGTCCGCTGGATCCGGAGCATGCGATTTCGACGGGTTCCGCAACAATTTCTCCATCATATTTCTCCTGGCCGCCGGAGCGTGTGGCTATCATGCCTGGCGACGTATTGTGGTGAAGCTGACAACGCCGAAAATCCTTCTGAAGGACGAGGATGACGAGCGCCTCTCCATCTACTACTTTGTGTTTGCCATCGTTGCGGCATCGGTGCTGGCAGGAGTTAATCTCGCCTCCCGTGGTAATGAAGGCGTTCCGTCTTTCTACTGGTGTGCTGTGAACTTGAAAACTGGCTTCTTCACAAGTACTATCCCCTGTATTGGATGCACTGTGTTTGCAATTGCCTCCATGACCGTGAGCATACCGCGCTTAAAGAGCATCATGAAGTCCAGGAAAGCCCTGGTGTACCACTACACACGACGGAGAAGCGCGGTGACATCCCGCGGCACAATCAAACAGTCCGAGGCAGCGTCTGCTCCAAACTCCAGCCAGGGCCTGTACAAGCTGCTCAAACTGCTCTCGGTCCACCTGCTAACGCTGACTGTTCTCACAGCAGCCGTAGCCGTCTACTGGGTGCCACTAAATATAGGCGAGTACACGGGTGATGAACGTGAAGCGGATAGCGATGGAATGCGTAAGCACAGCGTGTGTCTCATGACGAGTCGACCCGGCGAGGACAGCTGCTCAGAGATACGCCAGAGTAGTATAGCCGCAGAGATAATCTACCGGGTATTCTCCATCTACATGGGTTTCTTCTTCAGCACGTGGGTGTATGATTGGCAGTATTGGAAAGGTGTTTGGCCGTCCCGCACCAAAAAAACCGCTGACCCGCTCCCGGACCGGGTCCCAGACCGCCGCCGCCGTAGAACCCTTCCGGAAATCGTAGCAGCAATAAACGCTCAGGCAACCGCACCAAACACCCCAAACACAGAGGCTAGCCAGGTGTTTTGGCTCATTGACAGAGAAACATCTCTCTGATGACATCCGCATTATACACTAGCACATCTTGAGACTTCACACAAACGTGTGACAAATTTATAGTTGAATATTATTCTCTCAGTAATCCAATTCAGATTTTAGAATGTGCCTTACCCCAGCCCGAATAGGCGACACTATGCGGGTCTATATCAATACAGTATGTATGTGTTTGAAGTCTCAAGTTGAGAAGGAGTGCTGGGTGACAGCTACTGTTACCTTGGTAACCAACTTATTAACCAGGGTGTCGTACAAGTATGTGACCCACACCTTGGTTATTTGCTGTCATTCACGTGACATAGCCCCCCTCCCCCGATGCGCTGGCTGATGGCTTTGTGACCTTTGTTATAGGGTCGATTACATGGTCATGGGTGATCAAGACTACACTCACTCCTCCACCCCACCCCCCACCCCCTCCCCCTACCCCTTCGCCGGTTTTCGGTTCTGTAATCTACATTGTACGACATGTATTGGGCCCGCACGCGCAGCCCCAGGGACAGAATCAGTGTCAGTGAGGGTTGGAGAAGCACCCCGCAGGCCCGAGGACCGGGGCCAGACTACGGTCTACAGGCGGTGGGAGCAAATCAGACCAGGCGCTCAATACAAAATTGTCAATAGTACATGTCTTGACTCTTTAGTGTTCTACTATACTACCCCGCTAGGCAGGTAGGTGTGGGTTTTCACGGCTACAAAATCTGGCTCAAGATAGCAACACATGTTTGGCCGGGTGGTGAACTCATCGGGTCGGTTTTGTGCTGAGCATGATGGGAAGCTCGACCGAAAATCGATGTATTCGTCACTGATTCCGAGTTTTGAAGATTTGTATTGTTTGAGACGGACGGTGTCGGGTGAGCTCTTGTTTGTTTGCTTGAACAGCAATGGCCGCCAGCACACGCCTTTGAGACTGAGTACTAGTAGTTCACTTCGCCAGGATACGGCAGCCTGCTGGTATGTTGAAGTCATCCCCAGAAACTCTGACTTCATTTCCAACAAGCAGTAGCACTGCGGTACCCAGTCGGACTACCCCGTGTTTAGATAGTGGTTTCGTGCAAGTACCGGTACTACTATTCGAACTAAAGCCTGAACTAAAGCCTTTTGAAGTAGAGACGAGGAGGAATTGTGAATGCTCACCAGCTTACAAAAGTCAGGGCAATGTAATGGAAATGGTCCATAATTAGCGTCACTTGAAGTAGAGACGAGGAGGAATTTTGGGTCATTTCGTAATAATAATAATGGAAGTTTCCGGAGGAGGAAGGAGGAAACTGTAGTTATCACCAACCCTCAGTCCCTCACCGCGCCCAGCTCACGCCGCCACGGCGTGCGACCTGAGCTGGACGCCCTGCCCAGTATGGAACTGTCCTCAAGCCAGTCACGTATTTGGCAGCCCAGTGAGCTGTCTACCGGATCGCAGCGTTTAGAAGCGCCAAATGCGGCAGGGCCAGTCTCAGGCTGGTCGCGTAGGCGGCAGGCCGGCGGGCGACCGGCAAGGCTGCATTCGCATTTGGATCACCGAAGTGATACAGGTGCTTCGACGGCACTCTGTGACGCGTCAAGGAGGCATCTGAGGCCCAGGCAGCCCGCCCGTAAGCGCACCACTGTATCAGGTATGCGCAAGTGGAGCAGCAGAGCAAGATGTGTGCCGGACACTCACCATCATCCGGTCGACTGCACGGTTGTGGGACTTTACACAGCCGTCACTCATTAAGCGGGATTCACAGAAGCTTTTTTGCGATGCGACACGCGATGCGACAGCCGCGAAACCGGGAAATCCCCAAATCGCAACCATCGCGGACCCCACGCAACTGCCGCAACAGGGCCATCGCAGGCCATCGCAGAAGTTGAGCTTGGCTCAACTTTTGCGATGCGATGCGATGCGACAAGCGATTTGGTGTACGATTTTGACCTTTTCTACAGCAAAGTTGTACAAAGGTGCAAGAGTTGCCTTGAAATTTTTACAAGTTGTGTCAAACCGCGCGAATATCATGGTAACGTACCCAAATTAGCAAAACTTTGTCGCATCGCTGACTTCTTCTGTGAATGGTATTTCGCGAGTTCGCATCGCACGCATCCATCGCAGATCGCGTCGCATCGCGTGTCGCATCGCAAAAAAGCTTCTGTGAATCCCGCTTTACTTGCTATTGCTTGCAGAAGGCCAGAATTTTTTTTCTTTTTTCGCTCTTTCCCTTCTTCCAGGCACGGCTTCATGTTAGAGCAGTAAATTGCAGTTAGGGACTCAGCTGAGTCAAGCTGGACTCAGCGTGTCAAGTTTGGCATAATACAATAAGCACGCTATCCCCAAACAGTTGTGTGGTTATTGTGTGCATGTACCTGACCGTACTAGTTTGAGTTTTTGGAGCTCCACCATCCAAGGCTTTTTTGTTGTTGTATTCGAGCTGGTTCTCGCAAGAAAAGCCATGTCTGGGAGAGGTACGTATAGCCAGTCTGTACGGACCCCGAAAGCCGGTGACTCTGGTAGGCGTAAAGCCGAAAGTCCTCCCGATGATTTGAGGTCGAGTGGAAAGTCTGCTGCTGGCATCTCCGGTATCCCTAGGTCTGTTGGTCCAACCAGTGCTATAGGTTCCACCTCTTCTGCCAAGGCAGCTGTGGCCCCAGATATACTCGCTGATTTTAAGGTGTGTATGTCGGAACTTTTGGACGAGAGACTGGCAGTATTGATAAGCAATGTTGACAATTTGAGCAAAGAGGTGAAGGATCTCAAGGCCAGAGTGAACGAGTTGGAGCGCGAAAAGACGGAACTGGCCAGCACCGTACAACCCCTGACAGAGGATATGAGTACCCGTACTCATTCTGTAGTGTCTAGCCACGTGCCCCATGACATCGTGTCCACCGTACGCCAAGTGGTTGAGGAAGAGTGCATGCAACTGCAGATACGGGACAATGTCATTATTTCAGGCATAGAGGAGGACACTGAGGAGACGCTAGTGGATGTGCTGGCATCACTTGTTCCGGACATAGAGGCATCAACCTTCACTGCAGCAGACCGACTCGGACGACCAGGAGGTGATCGACCAAGGCTGATCCGCGCCAAGATGACAGCCACCACCAAGGCCAAATTGATGGATGCGCGCTTTGGCTTGAAGCATGGTACGAACCCAGTTTACATAAACCACGATCTAACTATGCAACAGAGAGAGGCCCGTCGAAGTCTCCTGCCGAAGTACAAGCAGCTCCGTTCACACGGTGTGAAGTGTTTCCTTCCCCGTGATAAAATCCTAGTGGATGGCAAGCCCATTACAGAAGAGAAGATCATGCAACTCTTGATGGCCCCAGGTCAGAGCAGTATGCAAGGATAGGATCCTCTGGGAGCTCCCAATCAAGTAAGAAGTAAAACCCCAAGTAATATCCACTCTGCTTGTCTCCTTAAATACTCTGCCCATGACCCACTTGTAGTAGCACACATAAACATATGCAGCCTCAGAAACAAAACTCATGAAATTCAACAACTATTGTCTGACCATAAAGTTCACGTCCTATGCATTACCGAGTCTCACCTGGACTCCACTGTTAGCGATGCTCGCCTTAACATACCTAACTTTAATGTTTTCCGCTGTGATCGCACTATACATGGTGGCGGTGTCTGCATTTATGTTCATTCTCACTTTTCTGGAACCGTAATCCAACGATCTACAGGATCCACTCTAGAGATATTAACTGTCCGTATCCGCCTTGCTACCAAGCCACGTGCAACAGACATTAGTGTGTCCACCTTGTATCGCCCGCCGTCTGCCACAGTGAATTTCTGGGACCAGTTGAGCTCTGAACTTGATTTAGCCCTTCAAACTCCGAATGCATTAATCCTAGGCGACTTCAATACTGATGTCCTCCAGCCAACGACTCCAGGATATCGCCATCTACAGCGTGTCTGTGCGGAGCATCACCTCAGAAATGTTATCACTGAACCCACTCGTTTAGCACGCACTTGCCTAGATCTTGCTCTGGTTTCAGACGGCTCCCCTGTAGTCAAGGCGGAAGTAGTCTCAATGAACGGTGTTAGTGATCACGATCTCATCATTGTCCAATGTGCCTATCAAAACCTTGAGCCCATTCCTGCGCACACTCACAGGCTGATTCGGAAGCCTGCACCCCATTCTATGGACTTTGAACAATGTGGCCAGGAAATCAGTGAAAGTTTCAGAACTTCGGAGTCGCCCACCAGCCTGGACGGTCAAGTGAAGCACTTTTCCAAGTGTTTGAGACATGTTCTGGACAGAAATGCCCCGATCACTCAGCTCAAGGTGTCTGGATTTGGCAGGCCTCGTCGGCAACCATGGGTTACGTCACACTTGAAAAAGCTTCTTCAGCTTCGAATAAACTTGCACAGGAAATTACGAAGGAACCCAACCGACGGCCCCCTCCTCCAGCAGTACCGGGCAGCACGGCGCGAGGGAACCCTCTTGAATAAGAAACTCAAAACAGAATACTGCGTGAAGGCCTTCAACACCCACAAACGCAAACCCAGAGCCCAATGGCAAATCCTGAACAAGCTTGCAGGACGAGAAAAAGTCAAATCACTACCTAAGGCGACTATATCCGACCTGACAGCCACATTTGCAACCGTAGTTTGTGATCCTGCAAGACCGTCTGAACTTGTTCTACCCAGCCCACCAGTCGACATTCCCACTCTCAACGAGTTTACGCCAGTCACAGTAGAGTATGTTGAAGATGTCTTGAAGTCATTGAACAGCCACAAAGCACAAGGTTCCGATGAAATACCACCATGTCTCCTCAAAGGATGCCGCACAGACATCGCTGGCCCACTCACCGCTATCATCAATACGTCTCTGCATACAGGCCAAGTTCCAAGTAGTTTTAAGCATGCACACGTGTGCCCACTCTACAAAGCTGGCGACGCAACTATTGGCTCCAACTACCGACCAGTGTCACTTTTGCCAGTGATATCCAAAGTGCTTGAGAAGGTAGTACACCGACACCTTGTAGCATTCTTCGACAATCATCCGGAACTCGGTGCATTACCGGAGGAGCAGTTTGCTTACAGGCGCAATCACAGCTGTGAAGACCTTTTGGCGTATGCAATAAACGACTGGCAGTTGGCCTTGGACAAGAAGCAGCTGTGTGGAGCCATGTTTGTGGACATGAGCAAGGCCTTCGACCGCGTTCAGCATAGCAAGCTCGTGCAGGAACTGGCTTCAGTTGGCGTCGGAGGTGTGGCATTGCGTTGGTTCGCAGACTACCTTACTGGGAGAACCCAGCAGGTCGTTGTCGGCGATGCCCGAGGCAGTACAGAGCCCTGCTCACGTGGTGTACCACAAGGCTCCGTGTTAGGCCCCTTACTTTTCTGCATTTATATCCGGCGTACCCCTCAGAAATTTCAACATTGCCGTGCTCTCCTGTTTGCGGACGACATCGCGTTCTACGTCATCGGTCGCAAGGCTTCAACCGTGCTCAGAATGCTTCAGACAGATCTCTTGAATCTGGAGGACTTTCTCAGCGAGCGGGGACTGGTGCTGAATCCCAAAAAGTCTCAGCTACTGCTGCTCAGACGACCTACTGCGCAACTGGACGTGATCCCCAGCATCACCTGCAAAGGCACCGTAATCCCCGAGTCCAGCCATGTTCTGTACCTTGGCCTCCTATTGGACTCGTCGCTCAGCTTCGAGCAGCAGGTTGAGCGTGTGTGCGCAAAGGCACAGTGCAAGGTTGCCTCATTCCGCCACGGGCGCCGCGATGTCTCCATGACCGGCCGCCGCATGTTTTACCTGACAATTGTCCAGAGTACCTTGGACTATGCCAGCACATGTTATGTTCACTGCTTGTCTGCTAAACTCAGAGACAAACTTGAGTCAACCAGCAATAGGTGCCTAAGGCGAGTGTTTGGCCATGATCAGTATACTTCTATCGATTTCATTCTCACCAAATATAACCTGTATACTTTCTCTCGCCGTGTAAACTTGAAGCTGTTTGTGTTTGTTTTTAGGTGTCTATCGCGTTGCACCAGTCCTCTTTTAAGCACGATATTTACCCCCCGCTCTGCATCATGCCGCACAAATGCTGCTACCCGCGGTCAAGCTTCAGCTGCTCTGAACCTACCCAGAGCTACGTCTCGTTACGGCCTGAATGCTATTTCATTTTTGGCAGCAGACAGATGGAACATGCTTCCACCTGGATGTCGTCAAGCTAAGCCCCTTTCTGCATTTGTCACAAGCACCAAGTCATTCCTAGGGTTCCCAGTAAAAAGGCAACGCCTGTTGGGAGTTCCCTAGTAAAATAATAAATTCTACTACTACTACTACTGAGTGTATATGCAGGAGCCCGCGGTCACGTGAGGGGGGAGTGATAAATAATAATTATGAATGCTCACCAGCTTACAAAAGTCAGGGCAATGTAATGGAAATGGTCCTTTATTCCCGTAGCTATGCAGAAGACGTTACTTCAGTAACGTCTGGCGCTAGTCAGGGTCCACACAGCTTTAAGTTGGGGTTTGTTTGTTTGTTTGTGTCACGCCTGGCGCTATTCCGTATCTGTCCCGTACCGTACCGTACCATCAAACACAGCTGGCCACATACAGCTGGCCGCAATATTCAAATCAGGGAGTAGTACATGTATAATATGGGTATTGTACTACTCCCTGATTCAAATAGGGCTTTCAAACGCAAGATCATAACGTGAAGCAACTTGGAAGAATGAGTATGAATGCGAAGTGTATGGGGGAATGCATGTAGGGCGAGAGCTCAAGGCAGACTGGTGCAAAACCGTGGCAAACATGTCCCGAGCCGTATGGAACGTCCCAGACTGCTGAAAGCCGGCCTGAGAGGCTACAGGACCACAACAAAACCGTATATCAGCCAGAAAATTGAAGAAACGACTGGTCTTTGCCAGGGTCCACCCAGGATGCACTGTGGACCAGTGGAGCAGCGTGCTGTGGTCCCACAAGTTTAAAGGGGAAGTATACCCTAAAATCAAATTTTCACCTGTTGTAGTCTTCGGGGTGCTGAGTCGAATGGTCTTGGTCCGAGGAAGCTGAGACACTCCCTTCCTCCTTTATTCCCAATCGAACTCGCGCACTTCCACCGAAACTGGGTGACTGCGCCCTACTAGATGGGGATTTGTATGCAAAATGTCACTAAAAGCGCCATTTCGTTCTTATAAAAGCACGGATGACCACGATTGGCCCATATGTTGTAGTTTTTTGGACGCTGAGTCGACTGGTTTTTGTTTGTTTATTTACGGATTCTCCAGAGGTAAATGGATACCTATCATGGGAGTCTCACCAAACCAATAAAATAATGAAAATAAAATTATGTATGGAGCGCAAAAAACTCAAAATCTGAGATTTTCTAAGTCAAATGAGAGGAAGAACAATAGATTGAGAACCAGGGGTGCTAATAGAACACTGGAAAGGCACTAAAACAAAATAACTGCAGTAGCGGATTTAGACTATATTGTTCAACACGTGAAACTAGGTATGCCGGAAACTGAGAAGCGGTAAACTTCATACAGCTTCCTTACCTGGCGATTAAATAGCGTAGGACTATCGAGTGAACGTATATCAGCAGGAAGTTTTTTCCAAGCAACAGCGATAAGGAAAAGGAAGGATTTAGCGAAGTAATTGCCAGTTGGTGGAAGGACAAGAGACTTGGGGTGTCGGGAGGATGATGAAAATCGAAATTTGAAATCAAAGAGAACAGAAGGAAAGGTGTAGACAATGTGGTGAAAATAGCATAATGAAAGGATCTGTAATCGCCATTTTATAGCTTCCCAGCCTGCACGCTGGTTAAGATTTTCTTTGGGAGTCATCCAATCTGGCTTCCTCCCTAATTTAGCGGCAAGATATCCTCTGGTTGCAGATGCTTGGAGCCTGCTCATACTATCCTGGTCTTGGACCGTCAGAGAGGAAAACCAGACGGGGATAGAGTACTCTAGGGTAGGGCGAATGTATGACTTATACAAGATAGAAATGATCGATCGAGGAAAGAAAAGAGCCATACGACTAAGCAAGAACACTCTGCTACGAAATTTAGAGATAATGGAACGAATGTGCTCACGGAAATCTAGGGAGGGGGTTAATATGACTCCAAGATGGCGATGAGCCTCAGGTCGACATAGGCTAGCTTCATTCATCTGAACAGTTCGCTCTGCTGCCGTGGTCCTGCCTGAGTGGAATACAATATGGGCGCACTTACTTACGTTAAAACTTGATCCAGAATGTTCAGCCCATGAGATACACGCTGCTAGATCAGTCTCAATCTGAGACAAGTGAGCCGTAATTGTGGTAGTCGGTGGGGAAATGCACAGAATGTTGGAGTCATCCGCAAAAAGGCTCAAGGTGTTGGTAGTCACTGTTTGGATACTGTCGATCAGTATGTTAAATAGGAGTGGGCCTAGATGAGAACCCTGCGGCACTCCTGCCCCCAACGGATGTAGGGATGAAACTTGATCACCAATTTGAACATAAATAGAGCGTCCACAGACAAAGGATCCGAGCCATTTGACTGAAGATGATGAGCAGAATGAGGAGAGAAGATGCAACAGGACAGAATGGCTGGCTTTATCAAATGCCTTTCAAGGTCCAGAAGAGAAGAGGTTTGTCCAGCTACTGAGTATCGAGTGGGCTGGCGAACCAGTTGTGTAAGGTTTGTGGAGTCAAACACATTGGAAAGGTGTGCTCCAGCAGGGCTATTGGGATCAGATGGTAGCCAGCGGCTGAGCCGCGCATTGAAGTCACCAATTACTATAGCTGTCGCTGCGGGGTCTTGAACTAGCTCGATGCATGCCTGCAGATTGCGGGAAAAGTGGGCAGGGTCCTGCCATGGGGGTCTATAGCAACAGAAGAGAATGGTACGACTGCGGCCAGTGAACAGTTCAACACAAATAATGCTTTCCCTTGTGTTCGGTCGGGTGTATTTCTCCCCGGCCTGGGGTTGATGTGTCTTTTTCCTGTTGTCCGCCTTCAGCACTTTCATTTGTGTTCGCTACGGTATTTCCATGCCGTTCTTGCGTATTGCTCTGACCTTGTGTGACCTGTGAGTACAGTGCTTTCTCTCCTGCATGCGTGTTTGGAGTTGCCTGGGTCTGGCTGCTTTGACCCTCGGCCCCTGCGTAGACCCGGGTGCTCGAATCAGAAACGATTTGACAGGTGTGGAATTTCTCATCTGTAAATCTCAACAATGTCAGAATATACTTTTGGATAGGCGATGGAACAGGGAAGGGAGTCTGGCTTGACCCACCCAGCAGGAATTCAGAACCTGGGTGCGCTACAACACAAGCTACAGTACGCAGTAAAATGGTCGTATTTCCTTCGGATTTTTTATTTGAAAATTGGGTGCTCGAATCAGAAACAGCAAACTCGTCAGATCGTCTCCGATTCAAGCACACGGGTCTACCATCGTCTACGCTTGGTATGGCAGTTGAGGGCAGGTAGTAGTAACTAACTTACTACTTCGTTTTTGAGAGCAAAATGGTCAGTGGAGCCGCAGATTCAGCAGGTCTTTGGCAGCACCATACAGGAGACCCACATCCTCGAATCAAGGACCCAGCAAAAAGTGGGTCGCGAGTATTTCAAAAACCGTTTACCGGGCAGCTCTGAAATTTGGCATACCGTTAGCGGGCCGTATGTTGATGGTATTTGTGAAAACTAAACGAAATCGGAACAAGTTTAGGTACAATTTCAGGCTGTTTCTGTTTTGGTACCCTGTGTCTCATTCGAGCACCCGGGTCTACGCCTGGTTGCTATTCTTGCGTGTTGGACAGTACCTTGCCTCGTGGCCAGTCTGTGTACAGAGGTAGCATGTCTGTACTTGGCCAGGGTACCATGTACGTACAGTGACACTAGGGAGGTTTAGTCCCACGTAATCCGTGGGTACTTTACGTGTGTGTACCACGTGATACTCAGTGACCCACGTACAGACGTTTTCTGATTCACGACATACCGTGTATGGAGCCTCACCCACGTTCCGCCAGAACGCGGGTGAAAATCAGAATGGAGCGCATTTTGCGAGCTGTGAGGGTGCTCAGCTGAAGAAATTTCCGAAGCACGAAATCAAAATATTCGATAAGCTTCTTTAAGGCCCGGGTAGCTTCGTCTTTGACCAGGTTTGGGCCTTTCGCTTCATGCTTTTGTTTGTTCCGTGTGACTAAACACAACATTGCAACGTGGATGCCCTTCATCCACTTTACGTGGATCACCCACGTACATGTACGCGTTTCCGTTACGTGGGAACTAAACCTCCCTACTACCTACTCTCAGCGTACTCGATACTCCTTTCTGCAAGCTGATTCGAATCTGCCTGGTTCCTGTTTCGATAGCATAATCTCCATGCTTGACCGTTTTCCTTGTCGGCTGACCGAAAACTTTCCCATGTGCCTCCAAAGAATTGATTAACGCTCCATCGTGTAAATGCAAGGGACAGCCGAACAAGGACACCACAGTGACTTGGCTGCCTCCAACAATAACATGCACATCCTTACCGGCGATCCGGACTCCACTTGCCACGATCCTATCTCTCACAGCTGGGCAGGACAACGTTGCTACACACCAACCTGGCTTTCCGTGTAAGTCCACTAGAAGCAACTCCTCTGGCTTCACTCCATTCTTGGATGTGTAGCTCCTCAATGAAGAAAACGTGGTCCTTGGGCCACTCTGGATCCTTGGGGAAGAGAACAGATGCTGCTGAGCCAAGAGCTACAAATTTGCTCCCGCCCGCCATCGTACCCAAAAGATATTGTCATGTTCTGGTCCGAAAAGGCTGCGATGCAGCGTTCCTCCTTTATTCCCAATCGAACATGGTTGAACAAGCGGTCACGTGCTCCTGCGTACACCAGTCACCTGGTCACCGTGCCTGCAGGGTACAACTTACTAGCTTGTTTGACCTTTTTTGGGTGCAGTCCTGTCACTCGAGTTGAACCTTGGTGTGAAAGTTGTCGCCTGCTGGCGTGGTGACCAGGTGATTTGGGCGCCCAGGAGCACGTGACCGCTTGTTCAACCATGTTCGATTGGGAATAAAGGAGGAACGCTACATCGCAGCCTTTTCGGACCAAAACCAGTCGACTCAGCGTCCAAAAGACTACAGCATATGGGCCAATCGCGGTCATCCGTGCTTTTATAAGAACAAAATGGCGCTTTTAGTGACATTTTGCATACAAATCCCCATCTAGTAGGGCGCAGTCACCCAGTTTCGGTGGAAGTGCGCGGGTTCGATTGGGAAAAAAGAAGGAAGGGAGCGTCGCAGCTTCCTCGGACCAAGACCATTCGACTCAGCACCCAGAAGACTTTTAAAACTACAACTGGTGAAAATTTGATTTTAGGGTATACTTCCCCTTTAAATTTAATATGAGAGCACCAGGTGGTGTGGTGTATTTCAGTTGTAGACCAGGCGTACAACTGGTGCCAGAGTGTACTGTTGGAACAGTCAAGCACAGTGGTGGCTACATCATGATACGGGAGCGCGTCGCCGGCAACGGTGCCGGGCGGCTCTACAACGTTAACGGAGCGATGAAAGCAGACCAATACCAAGGAATACTGCAGAACAGTATGCAGCCGTCCATGGTCGATGTGTTCGAGTCAACTGTTGCGCGGTCTGGATGGTGTATTTGCGCGCACACGCGGCAAAGGCGTAATTGGCGGACCGCACATATCGCGTACTGGAGCGTCCGGCGCAGTCCCCGGACCTAAATCCGATTGAGGATTTGTGGGAAATGCTGAATTGACTCTGCCACGATGTTCCCCAAGTCCCATCACCAGAAACACAGCCTGGGGAAGTGTGCAAGAGAGCATGGCGGAAGATCAGCAGGGACAAGTCCGCGAAACCCGTCGCGACCATACCGGCGCGCATGGAGGCTGCCGTCAAGGCAAAGGGAGTACCTACTAAGTGGTAAAATTGGGCAAGCAGTTCACTGATAGGTTCTTAGCATGGAAACAAATCATTTAGATTAGTTTTAGTTGATGTCAATCAGCTAGTCACCTGGATTTTGTTGTTTTTCAATTTTGGCCGTAAGTTTGGGCCTACGCTTTTTCGATTAATTTGACTTTATTTTATTTCACAACTATGTAGCCGTCAAAGGACGGATCAGAGTATCATCTCTAGTAGTAGTAGTAGTAGTAGAATTTATTATTTTACTAGGGAACTCCCAACAGGCGTTGCCTTTTTACTGGGAACCCTAGGAATGACTTGGTGCTTGTGACAAATGCAGAAAGGGGCTTAGCTTGACGACATCCAGGTGGAAGCATGTTCCATCTGTCTGCTGCCAAAAATAGCATTCAGGCCGTAACGAGACGTAGCTCTGGGTAGGTTCAGAGCAGCTGAAGCTTGACCGCGGGTAGCAGCATTTGTGCGGCATGATGCAGAGCGGGGGGGGGGGGGGGGGGGGTAAATATCGTGCTTAAAAGAGGACTGGTGCAACGAGATAGACACCTAAAAACAAACACAAACAGCTTCAAGTTTACACGGCGAGAGAAAGTATAGGTTATATTTGGTGAGAATGAAATCGATAGAAGTATACTGATCATGGCCAAACACTCGCTTTAGGCACCTATTGCTGGTTGACTCAAGTTTGTCTCTGAGTTTAGCAGACAAGCAGTGAACATAACATGTGCTGGCATAGTCCAAGGTACTCTGGACAATTGTCAGGTAAAACATGCGGCGGCCGGTCATGGAGACATCGCGGCGCCCGTGGCGGAATGAGGCAACCTTGCACTGTGCCTTTGTGCACACATGCTCAACCTGCTGCTCGAAGCTGAGCGACGAGTCCAATAGGAGGCCAAGGTACAGAACATGGCTGGACTCGGGGATTACGGTGCCTTTGCAGGTGATGCTGGGGATCACGTCCAGTTGCGCAGTAGGTCGTCTGAGCAGCAGTAGCTGAGACTTTTTGGGATTCAGCACCAGTCCCCGCTCGCTGAGGAAGTCCTCCAGATTCAAGAGATCTGTCTGCAGCATTCTGAGCACGGTTGAAGCCTTGCGACCAATGACGTAGAACGCGATGTCGTCCGCAAACAGGAGAGCACGGCAATGTTGAAATTTCTGAGGGGTACGCCGGATATAAATGCAGAAAAGTAAGGGGCCTAACACGGAGCCTTGTGGTACACCACGTGAGCAGGGCTCTGTACTGCCTCGGGCATCGCCGACAACGACCTGCTGGGTTCTCCCAGTAAGGTAGTCTGCGAACCAACGCATGAACGCGGTCGAAGGCCTTGCTCATGTCCACAAACATGGCTCCACACAGCTGCTTCTTGTCCAAGGCCAACTGCCAGTCGTTTATTGCATACGCCAAAAGGTCTTCACAGCTGTGATTGCGCCTGTAAGCAAACTGCTCCTCCGGTAGTGCACCGAGTTCCGGATGATTGTCGAAGAATGCTACAAGTAGTTGTCGGTGTACTACCTTCTCAAGCACTTTGGATATCACTGGCAAAAGTGACACTGGTCGGTAGTTGGAGCCAATAGTTGCGTCGCCAGCTTTGTAGAGTGGGCACACGTGTGCATGCTTAAAACTACTTGGAACTTGGCCTGTATGCAGAGACGTATTGATGATAGCGGTGAGTGGGCCAGCGATGTCTGTGCGGCATCCTTTGAGGAGACATGGTGGTATTTCATCGGAACCTTGTGCTTTGTGGCTGTTCAATGACTTCAAGACATCTTCAACATACTCTACTGTGACTGGTGTAAACTCGTTGAGAGTGGGAATGTCGACTCTTATTTAGACAGTCAACTTCATAAGGTTTTTTCGTGCACTTTTCAAAGATTCTCTCTAGAAACCTGTTTTCTCTTGGGTAGGCCCAAACATCTGGCCAACACTGTACATCCTACGTCGCGACGTGACCCCGAACCCGGACAAGGCCCCACGTCAGGCTTACGTCGTAAACAACGTAACTAGTCGTTGTGCTAAATAATTTTTTTAATTTATAAAGGTCACTAGTGTTACTCTGTACTGGCCGTCGTGAATGCCGAATGGCACGTATTCATCCAAAATGGCGGGTGGGGTTTTTCTGGACCGTGACTGCGGGGACACTGGGTCAGCGCAGCAGCAGCTATAGCGCTAGCGTCTGGCGAAGAGCGAAAAAACAACAGCGACTAAAAATAAATGGTTGCTGCATTTTTGAAGAACGAAGTGGCGTTTAGTTTGGTCAGTTCATGTCGAGTCTTGTTGTGGAATTGCGTGACTGTACTTCCAGCCAGCTCTGTACTCTGTACTAATAGGAACGTGCAGTACCTGCCAACAGTGCTAGTTTTAGTGTATTCTGTGGTTTGGATGATTACAAAATACAAGTAATTAGTTACTTCTGTAGTGCACATTAGACCAATCCCGAAAAGATTGTCTGGGTTCGTGAAAGGGGGCACGCGTGCAAGCCAGCACGTGTGAAGTGCATCGTTTTGTATTCAGTTTGTGTGTGTCAGCTCATGGCGGAGGAGAGAGAGACTTTTGCTCGCCGAGCTGAAGCTAAAGGATTTGATGGAGTCCTGCCAGCAGCTAGTCAAAGGACCTTCGGTACCTCAGGGAGACCCTGACGGAGTTTGGAGGCCAGATAGCTCTCGGTGAGGAGAGAAACATTCGCGTGGCGATCGACTCTCAGTAAAAAATGCAAGCTTCATAGCGCCGACATACTGCAACAGCTACGATTTCAGCTAACTTCTCGATCTGCTGCTTCACAAAGTTCAACTATTTACAAGTCCTGACTGTTGTAGTCTGAAGCTGGAGTCTCATCGCCCACCTACAGGTAGCTTTTGGAGCTGATGGATTTCCCGACTTGGACTCCTTCCGCAAACTCTCGCAACATTACTACAGTGTATGCTGTGTTTCCGCACGCTCGTGTCGACATGTCACCTATACTGTGCATGTACCGGGTCGCGGAGGAGCTTGACGACCTCCGCTGACTCCAGGTTTCCGAAATACTGCTGTCGTCTTCGTTGATATCGCTGGTGACATTCTCCCCTTGCAGGACGTGCACATAGTTGTCGTCCCGGGGGTAAAGACTATGTTGTCTTTCGAAATAGTTCTTCATCACGCTCGCGCGAATGATGTTCTCATCATGAACTCGTTCCGACGGTGTGACACGGCGATGGTCTTTGGCGGGGCACTGGCTTGGCGAAAACGATATCTTCTTGTGCAATATAAAATTGATCGGCTGCAGATGAGTACAGTCACTTCGTGGTTGATCCTATAGGAGGGCAGCTGCCACGAAAGAGGCAGGACTCATCGAAGACGAAGCGCTCGCAACAAACAATAGCACTCGAAATATCTCGTAAGATTTAGGGCCTATCGTTTTGAGCTACAGCGCTCACAGCCTTGCCTACTTCATCAAAGTGAACTCTACATGTTCGTTGACCTCTTCACACTACACAGAAGAGCGAAACAAGGATTATGTCTTAGCATTTCGCCTCCAACAGCAGACCATTACCAGTGCGAGAGAGAAAACTACAAAGGGCTTCGCTTTCTGTCGCATCGTCGCTCTTGCATGCAACTAACGAGAAAACCGTGTACTTACCCTCGCATTCACACGCGAACTATCAAACACGTCCTGTGCCGCATGCTGATCAGGTAGTGCCATGTATGTGTTGTACAGTGTACTCTCAGTTGACATGCCCCCTTTCGAACCCAGACAATCTTTTCGGGATTGGTTTATTGCATTATCCAGACAATCTTTTCGGGATTGGTCTATTGCATTATCATAATAATGAGGGTGATCATACTAGGATGATCATACTAGGCTACAGACTACAGTGCTTGCCAGCTGTGTTTGACTCAGCAGCAATGTACTCTGCGTATGTGGCTGTTAGAAGCTGTGTTTACACGTAACCGTCGTTATGAATATGATGAGACGCTTTGGTTCTTTCTAGAAGGTCTCTCCAAAAGTTTGTGTCAGTGGTTGCCAATAGGCAATACATTAGATGCTGTAGCTGCCGTTAGCCGCTGACTCATTGTTGTTCTCATTTGCATGTATGACTGCCCACATAGTTTAGAGGTGCTTTTCTTCCTCCGGCGTAGAAACTGTTCGAGGAACTACCATACATTAGATGGCACACCTTTGTGAGCCGGTTACGTGGAATGCTCTGATAGGTCAATGCTTCCATGGCTTACGACTATATCCTCTTCCTTTTCGTTATCTAAGTTAGTTGCGTTTAGATCGCGGTGAGATGTTTGGCCGGTGATGAACTCTTTCCTCTCTCGTCTTCGTGCGTTGATTACTTTTCCGAGCGTATACTGCTTTCCCATTTTAGACTTATTTTACCCTCAGACCTGTGGTTGCTTTGGGCAGTGTGTGCTGACAGCATGGTTCAGGAAAGGGGGGAAATTAGTCAACAGTCTTGACATCTAGTGTCAAGCAAGGCGATGTCGGTGTCCAGTAATCCCCGTCTCTGGACGTGCAACGTTCTCCGCGATTACTGCGTGCGGAACAAGCTGAAGAGATCAGGAAAGAAGGCCGCGCTTTTGGACAGGTGAGAAAAAAATCGATTGTTCGTGTAGCGTGAGAACAACAGGAAGGCGATGTTTCTCGCTTTGCCTTTATTGCTTTTCGCTCAGGGTCATTGCTCATCAGAGTACCAGTGCCATATCTACCCCAGGCTGTGACTCTTCGCCTCGGTAAGTGACTGCTTCCTTCTAGCAGCCGAGAAATGCACTGGTCTTGTTTTGAAACTAGTTTCAAATATATCTGGCTTCGGCTATCAGAAAGGGCAATGCAAATAAACTTCGAGTTGTCTTTCTGAACGCTCCAACTAAATCAAGCTCTGTCATGATTTGTTTGTGTTTAGACCCGAACCTGCGGTGACGGCTGAATCCAGCGCAGTTGCAGCTTCGCCTCACCAAGCTACGAGCAGTGTCATGCATGTGTCATCCACTGGAGTGGACGACCAGCAAGCCCCAACTCTGGTGTGGAAAAACTTGTAGCGGGTCGCCTCCTGTGCGCAGAGGTCAGTGTGCGAACAATGCTGCAGTACTTCCTGGATACTGTTGCTGGAGATGGCAAGTCAGCCAGCAGTTTTTAAAGCCATTTCTGCCACGGACAACAAATCATCAAGACTTTATGAGAGAGGATACGTGCAGAAAATAGAGGTTGCGTCATCCAGCAATAGCGTCCACTATAAGGCTCGCTATGAGCCCGAAATGCGTACATTGAAGGCGTATCAAGCTCCATCTGTCTGTGCAGACCAAGGGCGGCAGTGGCACTGACTGCCATACCGTGGAGCGTGTCACCCATGCCGAGTGTTCGTGTCCCGCTGGCAAAGGTCCCCACGGGTCTTGCAAGCACCTTGCTGCCCTATTTTACTCCTTAGTCGACTTTACTCGGTTTGGCTATACTAGGGACTTGGTCACTTGCAAGCCTGGAACCAGCCGCACGGGAAGAAGTCGGAACCGATGCAGCATTCCGACATGACGTGGACTGGCGCCGCCAAGCGTAAGAGGAAGAACGTTTACAACGACCCTAGAGCAGCAGCGCAGCGTGGCAATGTGTCATCGTCACTCAGCCAACTGTTTTCTGGTAAGAAAGATTTCGCCTTGTGTACTTCATGTACTTGAACGCATTTTTAGTGTTGCTGGTCTGTGTGGCTTGTAGAGCTCACTATAATGAAGGATACGGTACACTGTATCCTACTGTCAATGTCTCTACAGAGTGAGAGCTAAAGATACGCACACACACACACACACACACGCACAGAGTATTGTTATTGTTCCAAGCCACTTATACGGGCAAAGCACACTATCACTAGCAATAAAGCTCCACACATGCACGCACCCACACAGAGTTACAGTAGCATTACCTTAGTGCATGTAGCAATGATGGTCGCCAACTTGATGAACGCCAAGGTGATTAGGATGCATCCTGTGGTGCATCGTCTTTGCCCAAGATCACACCGCCCTCTGCAATTCGTACAACTCAGTTCAGGCATGCAAGGCACCTGAATGGATGATTCTGACTTGCTGCTGCTGCTGCTGCCAGTGATGGAGGTGGCGGACATGGCAGGATGAGGTGATAGAGGGTGGTGTTGGAGTTGGTGAGGCGGGAGAGCGTGGTGGTGGTGGTGGTGGTCGGGCACGTCTGGGTGGTAGTGGTGGTGGTGATGGTGACCATTGCGATGCCGATGCGATAAGCCTCGGGTTTGCGTTTACATATCCAACTGATCTGCGATCGCAATTCGATGCGGATGGCGAATGCAACGTAGGTGGTGTTCCTGACAGCAGTGAGCCAGGCGGTGACAGGGATGACGGATGCGATGCAGGGGATGCCTGCGGTGGCTGTTGAACGGGCGTTCTGGCACTTGCGGCGCTTGCGGCTTCCTCCATCATAAATCTCTCTCTCTTTTCTCTCTTCCTCTCACAACTACAGCTTTCTTGGTCTGAGTTTTCTGCATTTTGGGAAAACAAAGCACTTTTTCACCACTTTTTCTTAGCTTCCGCCAGCATTGCACAACGTGATGGAGCAGGCGTTCGCGATTCGAAAATGTACGACAGTTAACGATGAACACGTAGGGCTGGGCATGTTGGAGACGGGATGCAACACACAGGCACGTGTGACACGGTCGAGCATGTTAGAGAGCTGGGCTTGTAGGAACTGTGATTCAATAGCTGAACACCATCACGTTACTTGACAACTTGTTCAACTCACAAATCTAATTTCAGATCCAGAGTGAATTTGACGTGCACTCTAAAACGTGTCCGGTTTGGAGCCACCTCTGATTTGAACTTTTTTGAAGCGAAAAATTGGGCAACTTGGAGGCAGTGGGTCAACACAAAGGAGTGGCTCAGTTCGATTGACTCTGGCCCCAGAGCAAACTTCAACATGCCAGTTTCCTTCCACAAACATATTTCGAGTGAAAAATCAACGCTGATGATCTGTTTGGCTCTATACAAATTTGGCTGTCAAAGCGTTCCAGTATCGAACCGTCTACTCTACCATCAAAGACGGCTGGCCACATTGCATATTCAAATAGGGCTTTCAAATGCAAGATCATAACGTGAAGCAACTTGGAAGAATTAGCATGTATGCGAAGTGTATCGGGGGATGCATGCAGGGCGATAGTGAGGGTTCGAATCCCAGATTAGGCGAGACCAAAATAAAATCGAGATTCCTGGGCAGGACCCATGTGAAATTGGTGCGGGCGGGCGAATTTTATTTTTATCTTTTTTTCCATGTATGTACATGACTATATGTGTGCACGCCATGTTGAACTTTTTTTCCAGCATTTTCCGTTAATTTTGATTCATTTTTTGCAGACAACAGGTACGCGGTTTACCCGTTCAATTTTTCTATTATTTCGGCCAACGATGGCCCTGATCTGTACATCAGGGAGCCGTACAAGCTCGGGTTTGTGTGACTCCACGTCACAAATCTAGTCACACGATCAGTACTGTACATGTACGAACTGTTCAAAAATAAATAAAAAATTGGCTTTGGCTCGATTTTGGTGCGGGAGGGCCCGGGAATCTCTATTGTTTTTTGGTCTCGAGTTATGTCTTAAAAAAAAGGAGAAATTTATACTTGGTCCGCCCAGTTAAAATTGGCGCTTATCTTCTAACTTGATTTTTTGGTGTTCTGCCTGTGCCACACGGCATGGAACCACTGATTCACCATCCGAACATAACCATTGACCATTGCATCCGACGACATGGCAGCACAAACCATCACAGAAGTTGCGATCGGTTCGTTTGAGTCTTTTTGACGGAGCTGCCGCCGACGAACACTTCCGTCAGCGCAAGAAAACACTGCAACCTCCGCTCGAGTCCGTAAAATAGGTCAGGATGTTCACATTTCAGAGCGATGGACAATACAGTTTCTGTCTACTTCCAGCTGTCGGATGGCAAGGATTGTTTACCCCGGAGAGGTATAGAAAAGCTGAAAAAGCGCTTCGCGAGCTTGAATTTCATTGCTTGCACAGTACAGCGCCTAGTGAAGGGCTATCACCAGCAAATCGCTGACGATGAAACTGCAGCTCATGTCGATATCTCCAGAAAATGAGACCAATCCGGCGGACACACTTTGAAGCTCACAGAGGACAGGCCAAAGGAGCTAATCAAAGAAAACACCAAGTCCTGAGAGAAACACTCGTGCAAAGGACGTTCAGGAAACTAGCCGAAAAGCCTGGTGCACGGCGTTGTAGGTGCAGTACGCACAGGCCACAGGTGCTACATCAAGCGGAAGCTATCACTGCGCTGCATGTAGATCTTCAAGCGCCAGCGGCTCGCGTGGGTACGGGTGCTGATCAGCAAGTACGACAAGCGCAAGAGGCGATTTGAAAAAAGGACACTGATATGGCGTTGCCTTTTTGTCTCAAACAAAGGCGCATTATTGCGACGAACGGGGATAACACTTACAGTCAACATGCGGGCAGTCTCACTCAGCTTCTGATGGGAAGGTGACAGGCACGCACTGCCTTTGAGCGTGATTCGAGACGAGGAGAAGTGGAACAAGCTATGAAACGACCCGTTCAGCAGCTGTCCAGATCGTACATTTTGAGCTCTTCCTCCAGCGACGATAGTGGCGAGGAGGATGTGTAACTTGCTTGAATTTTCGACTGAGTTGCTTACTGACATGTAAATAATCATGTATATAGTGCTTTGTGGTCGTGGCTTGCTTCAAATATTCGTATTTCTTTCCTGAGACAAGTGTGAAGATAAGCGCCAATTTTCACTGGGCGGACCAAGTAAGAATTTATAACAATCATATCAATGCTTTTTTGTCTAGGTCATCAAGGCAAAAAAGCATAGCGTAGGGCACTGAGCTTCCAAGCTCTCTCGTTAGCGTAACCTATGCATGGTGGTCTGTTGATACCATGTCGAACGGACCTGTAGCGCCGTGGCCAGTGTGGGAAAGGTGGTCGACGTTTGCTGCTCCGCCAAATAATTGCACAGCCGCTCAAGCAAGCTGTTGAAGGAAATAGTAGCGAAGAAGCCTGGACCCAATAGCCCAGTTACTGTAAGCCGGGGACTGCTAGTACTGATGGTTTGGCTGTCTCCCTGGGACAAGATGACCAACAAGGTGACCTCTCAATGCTTGGACAGGAAGTGACCGGTTTGAAGGGTTTGAAAGGTTTCCTGCAACGAAGACATTGTAGGATTGTATTAACTATTGTATTAATTTTGTATTGATTTTTATGGATTCTCCACACAGGCCTTAGGCTAAAATCGAGGGTGTCTCCGTTATACCACTACAGTTATGTAAATACGTGTGCTGGAGAAACTAACTTTTGTGGAAATAGGTCGCTAGCGGTCCCTTGACTCCCTCTGAAATCTGAAAGTTTCATTAATTCTCTTCTTACTGTGGTTGATAAATATGGTGGTAAAGACACATATATGGTGTGTCTTTACCACCATATTTATCAACCATAAGTACAGCTGCAGCGGTGTCTTCAACTTCATTCTCTTCTTACTAGACCAATAATTTACTTCTGAAGTAGAAAAGTAATCTCAGAATATAAGTGCGTGCCATGATCATATCTGATCACATACAGCTCCAGAAATCGGCCAGACCATCAAGTAATCCGAGAAAACACACCCTGCTGCTGCTGCTGCTGCTTGTATTCAGGCGAAAACGTACCAATCAGACTGGATTGCACTTCCTCCGGCAAGATGTACAAATCGTGCGTGACGTAATGCTTGGCCGTGCCTTGAAGTGCTAGCCTTGCATACCAAGCACGTACCGTGATAACGCTACCGTGTTCTCAGACTGTTCACAGGACACTGCTAAGTGCTTACACCAGCAAAGCACAGTTACGGCTAAAGCTGCATGTGAGGCGAATTCGACTTCCTGCATACCAGTGCTCTACCAAAAAATACGATTCACGTGAGAGTCAGTTTGGGCTGGATTTTAGCAGCTGCAGGAGCACTACAACCCTGAATGATGCAGTATCTTTAAAACCCTTTGAGGACTACCCAAAACCACCTGGATTCCTACCATTTCAGGCGAAAAATCGGTATAATTTTTTTCTAAAATTGATCTAGTGTCATAAAATTTGATTCTAAAGAGACATAGACATCAGTAGGCAACAAAAACCAAAGTTGCTACATCATATATCCATTATAGAGGTCAGAATGGTCAATTCTAAGTAGGTGTATGTTGCGATTTTCTCCAAAAATCGGGATTTTCAAAAATTGATATAGTGTCCTAAAGTTTGATTCTAAAGAGACATTGACATCAGCTGTCATCTTCAGAAAAGTAAAAAAGGATCATACTGTTCATCCTCACTATCGCTGCTCATAAAGATAATGCCGAGGGCCTCAGACAAGGAGACACTTGACAGGTTACGTGCCATCGGCACTATCAACAAAGTAACAAGTTAGTTTCAAATTCCAAATAATTTCTCGATCGGCGCATTCTCAGAGTATACTCAAATGTGGCCGGTTCTCCACGGGACCGACGCGGATCGACTGCGACATGCCTCACCTTGACAAAGAATCAGATCGTACTCGTCTGAGCAACATATGAGCGACTTCAAGCACCTAAAAGTATATCGATATCGCAATTTTCTCAAAAACGGATATACTCGTCTTTAGGAATCCAGCTATACCTTAAAAAACGGATATACCGGTATTCGTCCTTCGTCCTCAAAGGGTTAAAAGCCGTCGGATGTGAGCACGTAACACACACACACACACACAAAAATAGTCGCTGAATCTTGTACCCTGTTTAAAATGAGAGAATATCAGCATGAAATTGGGGCGGTTTGCTCAAAATACCAGGTAGGTTCTGATATGAAGCTGAAGGCAGAGGCCAAACGGATTCTGAAGAACTGAATTGGAGCAATGTATACTTTTGAGGGGAATTGTACTTTTCCTGTTTTTTGTCTGGTATCTGCTATGTTAGCTGACTTACAAGAGTAATGACGACGGGTCGAATCTTGTCACGTTTTCCACCTCCATGTCCTGGGTGAAAAAGCAACACCCACACCTGCAGCTGCACCTTCAAAGCCCTAGTGTGACCAACATGCAACGATGCAATTGATCAGCCAGCGACTCTGGAGGTTCTACTGCTGTGCTGTCAAATGGACAGCAGCTAGTCAGGTGAGATGACAGCAGAAATGTACAGGACTGATGCAGTTTGCCTATTTGTTAAAGTATTGTATAGCATAGACGGTTGGTAGAATGATATGAAGACACCAATATAGCTTCTTATAACAGTATTATTATTAAGAAAGGTTTGCTAACTTACCCACACCGGAGCTCGCGCTATTCCGCCGACTTTACTTGACACTTGACTGACTCACGACTGCCATCCAGAACACACGAGAAGTCCATCGAACCTTCGACTCGGCAAACCTGCAAGAAAGCACCACTCCCTGCTCAATACACAGTGTTTCGGGGAATTCACCCCTCATCAGTTGAGCTTGAGTAGGCTGAGGAAGATTTTGCCTGAAGAGCACCACTTATATAGTGCTCTCCAGGCACAAACATCACCAGGGAAACAAACTTACAGAGACGCTCCGCTTCCAGCGCGACAAACACCTCGTGAACACCAGATAGCAGCGTGAGTCAGTGTCGCTCCTGGACGGTGAGACAGACGTCGAGGACCCTCGGTCATTCGCAACGCTGTCACCTCCAAACCAACTAGTCGCAACCACTACTTAGGGAGCATCTCATAAGTTCGCACTTATTTTGTAAACGTAACGCATTTCGAATAGACTTTACCCCCCTACCTCCCCCCTCTATTCGAAAGTCTTATCGCACATTTTCCGTGTGGATCTAATAGTAATACTGTACTGTGCATGTCCATGCCCATGCATGCCATGGTATGCACATGACTGTACAAATGTACATGGACATGAATGTCGAAGTGAATGGCATACAGACTACTTGTAGTCAGTAGTACCTCATCTACATGTAGATATTGAGTACAAGTACAATGAATGACAGTCATGTACACGCACATAAACATAGTTCCTCCACAACAACTATGTACTGACTCTGTAAAAGCTGGCCAGGTACACAGTTTGATCAGGCTGGTGTGACATTAGACACCTCTGAGTAGCCTGCATACATGCAGTGTATGCAAGGTGCTGATCTCCAAACGCAGGTACATAATATAGATGTACACCTAAACACACTCATTTGCTGAAGTACTAGTTATGTAGAACATTCACTGCATGATATGTACACATCCAGAAAATGTGCGAACTGTCATTTTTCTATTTGAAAAGGGCGTTACCCCCCTACCCCCGTTTCGAAATGCGTTACGTTTAGGAAAAAAATGCGAACTTATGAGATGCTCCCTTAGTATTATTATTTTCACTAGTTTGAGGGAAAGAGACAAACGGGAAAAGTCTGAAGAAAAAATTGACTGTCACCACCAGGACTCGAACCAGGGACCCTCGCTTGTAGCTAGCAATGCTCTAACCACTGAGCTATGGTGTAGTCGTCATCCCAGCAGAGACTGTTCAACATTTTCTTCAGACTTCGTAACTCACACTTCCTGTGAATCCACACAGGCGGGTGGGACGCAGCCCTCACTGTACCCACACACTTCACGTACACTCTAGTACGCGGGGAGCCCCAAGCCATAAAATCTTCACTAGTTTGAGGGAAAGAGACAAACGGGAAAAGTCTGAAGAAAAAATTGACTGTCACCACCAGGACTCGAACCAGGGACCCTCGCTTGTAGCTAGCGATGCTCTAACCACTGAGCTATGGTGTAGCCGTCATCCCAGCAGAGACTGTTCAACATTTTCTTCAGACTTCGTAACTCACACTTCCTGTGAATCCACACAGGCGGGTGGGACGCAGCCCTCACTGTACCCACACACTTCACGTACACTCTAGCACGCGGGGAGCCCCAAGTCATAAAATCTTCACTGAAAGAGACAAACGGGAAAAGTCTGAAGAAAAAATTGACTAGTATTATTACCGTATTTTTCCGGTTGTAAGTCGACCTTTTACGACTGAAAATAGAAGGAGAAAGGGTGGGGGTCGACTTACAACCGGGATTCGACTTATAACCGGGAACTATCAGTATCTTACAAAATAATGACCTGCACTGCATGCACGAGTGCACCATGTTTACACATTTTGCCAGTTTATTGGATTTTTTCAAGGATTGGGACGTTATATCCTCCAATAAGGAATGTTTACATGATTTGTTGATGTGTTAGTAGCAGGAGGTGGTTAGTAGTGCTTCTTTGGGTGAAAACTTTAAAACGCAGAATTGAGACCTCCAGATAGGGAGGTCGACTTACAACCGGGGTCGACTTACAACCGGTAAAATACGGTATATATATGACTTGGGGCTCCCCGCGTGCTAGAGTGTACGTGAAGTGTGTGGGTACAGTGAGGGCTGCGTTCCACCCGCCTGTGTGGATTCACAGGAAGTGTGAGTTACGAAGTCTGAAGAAAATGTTGAACAGTCTCTGCTGGGATGACGACTACACCATAGCTCAGTGGTAAGAGCATCGCTAGCTACAAGCGAGGGTCCCTGGTTCGAGTCCTGGTGGTGACAGTCAATTTTTTCTTCAGACTTTTCCCGTTTGTCTCTTTCCCTCAAACTAGTGAAGATTTTATGACTTGGGGCTCCCCGCGTGCTAGAGTGTACGTGAAGTGTGTGGGTACAGTGAGGGCTGCGTCCCACCCGCCTGTGTGGATTCACAGGACGTGTGAGTTACGAAGTCTGAAGAAAATGTTGAACAGTCTCTGCTGGGATGACGACTACACCATAGCTCAGTGGTAAGAGCATCGCTAGCTACAAGCGAGGGTCCCTGGTTCGAGTCCTGGTGGTGACAGTCAATTTTTTCTTCAGACTTTTCCCGTTTGTCTCTTTCCCTCAAACTAGTGAAGATTTTATGACTTGGGGCTCCCCGCGTGCTAGAGTGTACGTGAAGTGTGTGGGTACAGTGAGGGCTGCGTCCCACCCGCCTGTGTGGATTCACAGGACGTGTGAGTTACGAAGTCTGAAGAAAATGTTGAACAGTCTCTGCTGGGATGACGAATACACCATAGCTCAGTGGTAAGAGCATCGCTAGCTACAAGCGAGGGTCCCTGGTTCGAGTCCTGGTGGTGACAGTCAATTTTTTCTTCAGACTTTTCCCGTTTGTCTCTTTCCCTCAAACTAGTGAAGTATTATTATTATTATTATTATCAACCACCACGCCACACCGCTGCGCTCTCCGGCCGACCTCAACACGTTGCCACAGCACACCATCAGCAAAACGACACTTCAGTTGGTACTCTGCTCCTTCAGACAGCAGCTGTTTCGATCATCAGGATCTCGTCAGTGAAGGTTGATAATGTAGAATGGCTAACAGATAGTGAACTTCACCCTTTTGTAGCAAAAAGTGGGGAAACATAATGGCGCATCTTAGGCGCAAAAAGGGGGGAAACATAATGGCGCATCTTAGGCGCGAAGATTAAGGCTAAGCAAAGGCGATACTGATAGACCACACTGAGGATACTAGTAGTATAAAGGGTGTTAGTGAGAGTACAGTCATGTAGTGATAGCCAGGTGTGACTTCCATAGATGGCACAGCATAGCACGGCAAGTAGCAACGCGAGAGGCCCCTGGGGCATTCACTCCGTCCACTCACTTACCACACAGCACCTCACCATTGTCACGCCACAGCCATTCTTCAGTTGCCATGATAATGCCGTAGCTTAGCAATGAAGTGACGAAGTGACAAACACATGCTCACAAAGTATCATTCCATACTACAGGCGGATGTCAAACTATGGCGCAGTGTCAAGAGCAAATGCCCCATGGGCCTCTCGAATGATACTTTGCTGCAAAGTTCTGGCAAAGAGCACACTTTCTCTTACCACCATCATCAGTTCGCACATTTCACCTAGCAGTTGGTTAAGGCATGGCTTGTGATATCCACTAAAGTGGCTGGTTACATCATTTTGCACCTGGTCCATAGGCGACGGCACAGCGATGGCTTGCCTCGAATTGCGGCAGTCGTTTCTTCCCTACTGGACTCGTCAGGAAATTTTGGACATATTCTGCCACATGCCATTTCACTACTATGGTAGTCTGTAGGAAATGGTGGTAGCGACTTCCGGCGATAGTTGGCTGCGCCCGGCATTGGAGCTCCCACTTGACTGACTCGCGACCGCCATCCAGAGCACATGCGAAGTCCATCGAACCTTTGACTTGGCAAAACCTGCAAGAAAGCACCGCTCACTGCCCACTATACAGTGTCACAAGGTTTGGGGAATTCACCCCTCATCTGAGTTGAGCTTGAGTAGGATGGGACAGATTGTGTCTGAAGAGCACCACTTCTCGTGTGCTCTGGATGTCAGTTAGAGTCGTACAAGTCAAGTCGACGGAAAGGCGCGAACTCCGCTGTGGGAAGCAACCAACTATCCAATAATAGTCTGTGATTGTAGTATGCAACTAGTTAATGGAGCTCATGCATGATGCTGCACTTTGGAGTAACAAGTACACTAATAACCGTGTTCTATATCCAGGTAGGCCGGGGCCAGGCATTGCCAGCCGCAAGATTTAAAAACTAGTAACTCTGAATCAAAGTGGTCAAAGTGGTCAAAAACGAAAATCCCATTCACTGCATCCATGTTTCCCTCGTGCCAGGGGGAGTCTCACGCGAACCATGGAATTTTTTTAACCCTCTAAGTGCCACGGTCGACGAAAAGAGCCCCTGGCTTGTCACCTGTCAAGTGCCACGGCTGCCGAAATGAGCCCTGTGTACTTCTAGTTTACAGTGCCACGGGCGACGTAGAGAGTCCGACACACTTCTGTGTGGGAATGCCAAGGCTCTATGAAGAGCCCGACGGAGGGGTATTTTTGGACGTGTCCTACAGTACCAGAGGTCTGTAGCTCCGTCCCACGCTTTTGACCTGGCGTTATCCGTGGGTGGAGGTATCTAGTTCAATAGGAAAAACCGGGTGTTCGTATCTATAAAAAGCGAGAAACGCTCGTTCAAAACTCAAACACTTTCGAGTGACAATGGCGACTCAAGGCGCAGCGCGAGAGGTAGAGATGACACAGGAGGAAGTTGACGGTGAAATCCACAGAATCTTTGACGGTGAGTCTGATGAGTCTGAGTTCGAAGGCTTCGATGTCGGCAGTAGCGAAGATGACGATAGCGACCTTCAAGGAAGCGACGAAGACGACGAAGAACAACCGCGAGTGTGGAACTGGCGGACCGTCACGGCTGACAACGACACCGCGGATGCGAGTGCATGGCTGCCGGGAGTAACTCGCCAACGTGGGCCAACGGCACAGGCCGATGAAAACATCTCGCCGGCAGACTGTTTCGCTATGATGTTCACGGATGAAGTCGTGGACATAGCCGTCACGCAAACAAATCTGTATGCGCAGCGAAAACTGGAAGCCCTCGGCGCTCACTTTCCAAGCTCCCGGATGCGCAAGTGGCATGACATCTCGTCACGCGAGATGAAAGTGTTTTTCGTACTCTTGCTCGCCATGAGCATCGTGGAGCAACCAGCGCTGGCAGACCATTGGACGACGGACTGGCTCTACCAGACACCCGGCTTTGCCAAGGTTATGTCCAGGAATCGTTTCCAACTGATCCTGTCGTGCCTTCATTTCGTGGATAACACAACCATCGAGTATGACGAGCACGGCAGGTATCGAGACCCTCTCGCCAAGATTCGTAAATTCCTGGACATAATCGTCAAGCGCTTCAGACTGTCCTACTACCCTAAGAAGGATGTGTCTGTGGATGAGCAAATGATTGCGTACAAGGGTCGCCTATCATTCAAACAATATATGCCGGCCAAACCGACCAAGTGGGGCGTGAAAGCATTCGTCCTTGCGGAGCCGGGTACGGGATACATATACGAGTGGACTCTGTACACCGGCAAGGATATGGCCGAGGGCCGAGACGTAGCCATGGCCGACACATCGAAGGGCAGTCAGATAGTGGCGAAATTGGTTCGACACCTCGGCCAAGGGCACGTAGTGTACATGGACAATTATTATTCGTCACCTACCTTATTTCAGTGGCTGTCGTCGCGCCGTGGAATGGGAGCTGTCGGCACAGTGAGAGTCAATCGGAAAGGGCTTCCACCAGCATGTAAGGACAAGAAAAAGAAGGGCACGCCGCCGAGATTCTGGAGAGATGAAACAGTTCTCACATGCTCCTGGCCGGACAAGAAGCAAGTGACAGTTCTCTCGACGATTCACTCTTGTGAAGTTGTCGATGTAGATATTCGCGACCGGCGTGCGCCTCAAGGAGTTCGGTCCGTGAAAAAGCCATCATGCATCGCCAGCTACAACAGTTTGATGGGCGGCGTGGACGAGGCGGATCAGATGCTGAGCTACTACGCATTCCCGCATCGTCACCGCCGTTGGTACCTGATCCTTTTCCATCAGCTGCTGGAAATTTCGGTGCACAACGCGAAAATAATCTACAACGCAATGACAGGCAAAAACCTTGACGGAAAGGAATTCCACAAGGCGCTCATCGCTTCCCTGTTCACTGAAACACAGTGGCCGATTGGTGAACCACGTCGCAGATCTGTACCAGCAACTACTGACGATGTGGACACAGCTCGGCTAACTGAGCGACACTTTTGTACGCAGCTAGCTGTTGAAGGGAAGCGAGACTGCGTTGTGTGCAGCAGACGACCGGACCACCGGAAGCAAACTAGCTGGCAGTGCGTGCAGTGCGTACGCATGATGTGTCCCGGTGAATGCTTCCAGCGCTTTCACACCCTGCACGACTACAGAGTACGGTACGCGGACTAGTGCATAACCTTGCGCTACTGCTGTGAAATTTAGCAACTATCTCCATACCACAAGCAGTTTTTGCTACGTTGTACCGCTGCTGCAAACTAAGTTTGTATGTGCGCATTTCCGTCTTGCTGACTTATTTTCACTTTGACACTGCTGCATTCATTGGCATTACTATTTTTCTGCATGCTGAGCTCTGAAACATGTTGCTGATGATATTCTGAACATATCATGTATACATTATCTTTGAGTAGTAGCAATATATCACCATCACTTGCCGTCCTGAAGTTTATAACTGTAAAATAGCACAATTGCAAAAATCTGCGTGGCACTGAGGGAAGGGTGAGAACCAGCTGACCGTGGCATTCAGAAAGTACTCCTGCTCAGCTGATTGTGGCACTTGACAGGAAAATCTTGTCAACCACTTATGGCACTTAAAGGGTTAAATTTAATTCTGAATCACATACTACCGTAAAAGTCCGTAAATAAGTACGTATTTACTTTCGAATTTAGTGACCACACCCGTACTAACTTTCGGGCGGGTAATAACTTTCGGGCACGAACTAACTTTCGGAACTGACTTGTGTGTAGTGGAGAAGTCATTTTCATGTCAATGTACATGCTACGTGCTGCATGTGCGCATTGTACCAGTACTTATTTCGGGCAGTATGTTTATCGGGCTTGACTTGACTTCAACAGACAGGGCCAAAAGATTGAAGGGGGTATTTCTTTCGGGCAGGTACTTATTTACGGACTTTTACGGTAGTACATTTCGATAGGGGGATGGGCCCCAACACGACTAGACCATTTCAACTAAGTGATCGGTAAGACAAGTGTAATTATCCTTTTTTTTAGTCATTCAAAGGGTGCTGTCCGGTTGGCTAAAATGTGAGCACTGACCATATCTTTGTGGTGCAGATATCTCTGAGGTATGAGTGCACAGGAGAAGCAATCATACCGGGAATGGAAACACCCAATGCTCTTATTAGACGGACATTGCATAGCTCCTGCTTGGCATGATACAGTGTGATGGCTGCCCTGAGCGGTATTAGTATTCGGTTTGTGAAGTCGTGCACCTGATGGGTGCTCGTTCATCTTGTTTGCGAGATAACGCTCGGTTTTGCCTACGCAGTGCTTTGCACAGTGAGTACAGTTGATTTTGTATGCAACACCTATTCACAGGTGCATACAGGCTAGATGTACACAACAAGGGGGAGGAAGCATTGAACGCATGACAATTTGAAAAAAGTTCATAGAAAACAGTACTTGCATGGGCATATTGGCAGAACGAACAAGGTGGACTCCAACATTCCAACATTCTGTAGCCGTTGCGTTGCCGGTGTTGTGGTGGCACTTGTGGTGGCAGTTCTGATAGGCGAAAACTAGCCAAGCTTGTTTGGCAATGTCGACGCGAAAAGGCTGATAATAATAATAATACAGGCTATACAAATCCAGTGGTGTCAATGCTGTGGGTATGTGCCTTCTGTGTTCCTTTGCAGGAAACAGGCCCTCATCTGTCCCATCAACTTGACTCTGCACACTCCCTAGCAAGACTCACTGCTATACGACTGCCCCACTCACTGTCAGACTATGTGTACTCCTGCAACATGGTTGCAGGATGATGATGCCGGAGGTCACTTCTTACACGTTGTGCATGTCAGAGTTCTACATTCACATTTTACTTGTTGTTCTTGCAGCTCCTCATTATGGCTTTGATTCATTCACAGTTGTTGTCTGGACTGGTGGTGGAACGGGCTAGGTTACTGGCTTCACTTTCCCCAACAATGCAACACAGTGTTGATGATGTCCAGTCAGCAGTCTTTACATCATGCTTGTTACCAATAGTTCCCGGAATAGCTGATCATAATTTGTGAGCATACGACTCATACATGTGCTTTGCTGGCATGCCCTTGTGACCAGCATTGTGCAGAATTGTTATTTATCACTCTCTTATTATTCAGTACCGTCATGGAAACTTATGTTCTCTAAGCGGTCAAATACCATCACATATTGACCCCGTATATTGATTGATTACTTGTACTTGTAGGACTTAGGACGTTTCCGTTTTGATTCGTCATTAATGGATACAGCAGTTACCACGGTTTAAAAAAATCTCGATCACTCCATGTCTCTGCAGAGCTGGAGCTGGTGTACAAGCAACTGTGACTCAGCCTGTTTGTTTTTACATGTATGTCTGTTCTAAATATGGTTGAACTGTGTCCTACCAGTTTTGGGTGTTGGCCGCAAGGTCAGATATCGTTTTGGAATTGTTAGAAGTGTACATGTGTGTGCTTTAGGCTTCTCTTGTACATCAGGCCAGCATGGCTCAGTTGATAAACTTTGTTTCACTAAGTGTGATCTCGTCTTGCTAAGACTTGGGTTCGAAACCAGGCTGTAGCTCTTTTTTTACTGTCAGTACTGATGACATGTGTGAAGTCACATCTCCCCTGATATGACATGCAGTGTGGCATGTTTGATCTGCACCCCTATGTGTCGCGCGCGCGGAGCTTGCCAGTCAGTACCAAGAATACATATTATTACATATTAGAAACCGACAAAGAAAGATTTAGAAGCTGTCCAGGGCGTCTAGCCTCTAGGGCTAGGGCATGCAATATCTGTGTGGAAGCTTGGGATCGTGGTAGACGGTCATACATGGGCTGCAGGTGTGAAGTGCTTGGGGAAAAAACAGAAACAAAGGAAGTGTTCCAAACTTTTTGAAACTTTTCTGACAAAATTGGCCATAGTTTAGTTCAGAAGCTGGAAAGCCACCATCCCCACCCTACCATCCTACTTGCTGTTTTTATTTTATAGGATTTTGCACTTCAGTGGATATAGTTATGGAAAATCAAGTGAAACGTGACCCGAGGCGGTTGCCTTGACATCTCCTTGCACAGCTCTCACACCCAGATCAAAAGTTAAACTATACCGATATGTACCCAATGGCAACGCATTGCCAACAACCTCAAACCCAGGTGGAAGTGAGTAACACTGTCATGCATGCAAGTACTTGGTGACCATGGCAATATTCTGCCCCCCCCCCCCCGCGCACACACAACATGCACACGGACACACACACATACACCATCACACACACACACACACACACACACACACACAACAACAACAACAACAACAACAACACACACACAGAGCATGCACAAGCACGGACCCCCCCCCCCCCCCACACACACACACACATGCCACCCCTTCCACACACACACATCAGAAGAAAAAAACACGCACGTACACGCACGTACACACACACACACACACACACACACACACACACACACACACACACACACACACTCCACTATCACACACACGAAGTGAAGGGCATCCACACAAGATGAAGCATCCAACATCCACCATTACATTAGCTCCAGTTCAAATACAACATTCCGAATTGGAAACTCTCAAGTTATTCATTCACCGTCAAAACACCAGTTCATAAACAATGGAAATAGCGTGAACACCGGAATTGTATGCATAGAGAAAAGCAAAATACTACAAATTCCGAGTCGATATGAATATTCAAGGGGATTGTTAGGGAAGAAGTTACTGGAAATTTTTCACAGCCACCGTCAGGACTAAAATCAACGCAGTAATTCAATTCTAGAAGTTGGCTATGACAAAGCAATGGTGTAGTCACACATGCTGCTCACTACAGTATTGGGAGTAGCAGCTTGGCCTGATCTGATGTACATGTAACTACTAATGACTTACAGCATTAGCAGAGGTAACACATTGGATCTTTTTCGTCAGCTCAAGGCTCTCCAGATCAACATAATTATGTTGTGATCAACAATCAGGATTACACATGACAAAGGAGGGAACCCATGTGAAACCACTGGATAAAGTCATGCCTCATGGCATACATGTACATAGTGCGACACATAAGACGGATGACATCCAGAAGATGATATGAAAGCATGAGCCTGCAGTCTTTGACAGTAGTATATTCACTGCAGCTACAATCCGACCTAACACAAAGGTTGAAATGACAAATATGCGAGAGATCAGGCACGTCCATATTTGCTGATATAAAAATCACAGTACAGTACTCCGCAGAAATTTCAAAAATCACGGCTAGAATTTTGGGGGCGTTGAAAATGGAAATGTCTAAATATAAATTTGAAATCAGCCACGTTGACCAAGCCTGAGACGTTGCTACGGGCCAGGGATGTTCTCTCTACTTCAGTATGTTGAGGTGGTTATCTCGCCAGAGACTGTACAACCGTCATTGTCTTCCGACTTCAAAGCTCGTGCCTTATACGCTATCTTGGCTTGGTAAGACGTAGCCCTGACCGCACCCACAATCCATGTGTACCCTAGAATGCAGGGGACCCAATTCACAGCACATTTGTACTTATATTGCTTGTGTTTGTACTTGCTGTATTTCCAGTATGGTTATGTTTGGCTCTTCAGTACGAACATCCTATTTCCATTAATTACCAGTAGCCAGGTAACATGCCAAAGGATGCCCACTGAAATCTAAGACCGTAGTCTCCCACTACACGATTATACCCCCCCCCCCCCCCCCCCCCACCTCCAGATTGAATTCCACTGGACTCCCCTTTTTCTATAGTGCACCCTGGTTCAGTTAAAAAATGTGGATTTTATACTCTATCACTCTATGGCTCACACCTCTTTGTACAAGTAAGAACAGGTCAATCTGTTCAAACTGAAGAAGTAATCATTTCTCAACCACTGTTTTGAAGAGTTTAGTGTAGAGTCATGTACTTGGTCTACAAGCAGCCCCTCTCCCTCACCTATCCTCTCTTCTCTGCCCTCCTTGCCAATTAATAAACACAGTCATGACTAAACCCCTGAGATTGCTCAACAAAAGTCTCAGGAAAGCTAGCTGTTTCGACCTGCTAGGTCTCCTCAGGAGAGCCCAGAGTCACTGACCGAACCGATCGCAATGTCCAGTGAGAAACTTTTTATAACCGGCTCAAAGCATCAACGCCAAAGTGCTCCAACAACGAGAAACACAGCCTGAGCTTTGACACAAGGGCAGGTAACTTTGACACTAACCAGAAAGAGTGCTGAACCAAGCCAGGGCTAGGGAGCGTGATATTCAAAATCCCTGTATTTTCGGAGTGCATCATAAAAAATACACTGCACTATATTTATAGACATACCTTTGTGAAGTCACTACCATACCGTGGCTATGATCAGATTCATTGCAGACACACCGCAAGCCTAAGCATGTGTCAACAGAAAAAGCAACATACCGCCAGTACATGTAAGAATTATTATTTGTTACTATTCGGCAAACATACACTACTTGAAGTACATTAAATTTTGTATTTATTCAACATTTCCCGGCTCGTCAAACGACTGCCAATGGCAAATGAATGTGAAATGAAGGGTGAGAGCCAACCATGGCATACATGTACTTGCGGAATCATTTCATTTTACTTTTTCAGCAAGGGACACTAGCTGCCAAAGCCAAGGACGTATTTTCTATCAGACTGATTTAAAAGTACAATCCTGTGGTAATTGTTCAACAAAGAAATAATATTATATGCTCAAGCAAGAGATAACAAGAAACAGGCAGCACCTCAGAACCATGTTGAAAATAACCAATAAGGACACGACAGGGAATACGCACGGTGATGCAAGGTACCACTCTTGTCATACAGGAAACTGCCTGAAGCTATCATGGTGAAAGGAAAACAACTTTTACAAAAGAAGTGCTGTTTTCTCTATTCTAAGTTGTTCTCTGGCATGCATAGACTATGGAAATGATATTCCTATGGGGGATAGTTATGCATTTTGTTGTACTTATGGGGCCTCGAAGTTCAGAAAATTGTGTTTTTTGTACTTTCAAGTGACCATAAGTTATGATCAATAATCCTGATGCTTACATCCATATACATGTACATGCATGTGGCGGACAAAAGCAGAATGATGAACGTACAGTTACTCGATGTACATGATTGTATAGTATGCACATGGTATGGGTCATTTGTCACAGTTGACATGTACTCGTACTCGTACAGACTCACGCAGTCATGGTGGACTCCTGTCAGTACAGTCAACTTGGCTTATAACCACACTCGGCAGCGGGGCATCAGACTGAAAGTGTGCTTATTCGCAAAGTGTCGGTATACCCGAAGTCTCATTATAATGTATTACAGTTGGATGGAACTTTGCTCTGGGCATGGAAATTCTGTCGTTATTCGCGAATTGTCGTCATATCCGCAGTCGTTATTAGCGAAGTTGACTGCACCTGATGTCTAGTACTGGACGTACACGTAGGCACGCTGCATGCAAAATGAGCGGTTTCGCCAGCTATGCCTACAGGCTCCCAGGTAGCCCTTTCCCAAAGATGCTCGCCACTTTTTTTCGCAACTTTTCGCTATTTTGGAAGAAATCGCAACTTTCGCAACTTTCTTCATTTTCGCGAACTACTTCGCAACTTTCAACGGTGTTGCTTTTCCGCAACCTTGGCCGCATGCGCATGGCATGGGGGTCAAAAGTTCAAGTCACAGACTACTGGTACAGTCATCTAGGAAAATGTAAAGAGCATACTCGCTCATTTCTCTCGTGCCTTCGGACTCATTTCAGAGAAACAGTAGATCTACGGTAGTGGCGCTATGTGCATTCCCTCTTTCAAGATGTAAAATTGCAGTTCTCAGCAGGAGGGAGAGTTTCTGTAGCTGCATTTCCGCATGATGGCCGCGAGAACACGTTGCGAAGTGTTGGATTCCTCCAGTACGGATTATGAGCTCTCTGAAGAGTCTAGTTCTGAGAGCGAGTCGGAAGATTTACCTCGTCCAGCCGCTATTGCTCGTCCTCGTACCGTTCCGAAGAATGTTTCACCGAAGCCTGCCGCAATAAGAGGTGAAAGAACGCTCAAGAACAAGAGTATCTTGGATCGCATTAACGAATTTCCAAACCAGAGCCTCGTTCGTAGAGACGGCCAATTATTCTGTCGTGCGTGCCATGATTGTCTTTGAAAGAGTTCCATGAAGAAGCACGTGGGATCAGGCAAACATGTTCGCGCTATTGAAGCTGAACGGAAGGAGAAGAAACGCCGCCAGCAAGGACTCACCGAAAGTATGCAGAAGTGTGCCAAAGACGTGCGGCCAGTGGGTGAAACCCTGCCTTTGACACAGTGGGTGAAACCCTGCCTTTGGCACAGAGACTTCACAGGATGTCAGTTGTAGAGCATTTCCTTCGTGCTGGAATCCCTCTGACCAAGATCGACGAACTCCGACCATTGCTTGAGGAGAAGTTTCGGCTGACATCATCTGCTCACATGAGTGAGTACATACCAGCCATACTGGATGAAGAGCGGAAACTGCTGGCATCAGAGCTAAGGGACCAACCCATTAGTTTGATATTTGATGGCACAACAAGATGGGGTGAAGCCATCGCTATTGTTGCCAGGTTTGTAAGTGACGACTGGAAGATCCAGCGATGGCTTGTGCAACTTACCACTGTTGCCAAGGCAGTAACTGCACCACAGCCAGCCCAGGTTATCAACAAGTGTGTTTCCACACGGTACCAGCATCCTGCCGAGCTTGTGGTAGCAGCAATGCGCGACGGTGCAAGTGTCAACACTACTGCTGTTCGAAGTCTTTCCGTGTTCTACCCAAACATGGCTGACGTTGTGTGCTTTTCGCACACGTTGAACAATGCTGGCAGGAGATTTGACTTTCCAGAGCTGGACAACTTTGCGCAACTATGGACTTCATTATTTGCTCATAGCCAGGAAGTGAAGCTTGCCTGGAAGGTCACCACTGGGACGTCCATGAGAAGGTTAGTCGCCGACCAGATGGTGGTCCAAATGGGAGATGCTGAACCAAGTCAGCATTTACTTTGGTGACATACTACCATTTCTTCAAGAACAGCAAGGCATTGCACCAGCGACAACAAGGAAGCTGCTGGACCTCGTTGAAGCACCCCACAGTGCACACGCAATCCGTCTTCAGCTGGCTGCCTTCATTGATATTCGTAAGCACTTTGTGCAGGCAACTTATGCTCTTGAAGGTGACGGTCCTCTTGTCTTCTCCTGCTATAGGATACTTCAATTCGTAGCCACTGCTCTGATCCAGAAAGATTGCCCAAATCTCAAGGCAACTGCCCGAGAAATTGGGGACGAAAATGCCATTCCATCAGCACCACTTGTCACTGAAACCCTGCTCGGAGCGCAGCCGGCCATCACATGGTTTTCGCGGAAGTTTAACATGGACGTTGGTGAAACGGTGACAATGTTTCGCAGGGCACGATTTTTTGATCCCGTTGCCGCTCAGTCCCTTGACATAACGCCTGACAAAGTGCGGAGCCTGTCCTGCCTTCCATTCTGAAGTGATGCAGAGCTGACTGGCATGGTGGAAGAGTTACCATGGTACCTTGCAGCTTGTGCAGGAGTGTGTTTGGACAGCGAACTGCACAGAAGTGGCAATGCTGGTCTCATGAGAAGAAGCTACCATTGTGGCAGGCAGTATTGCATAAAGTACTGAAGTGCTGGTGCAGCCAAGTTCTGCTGCATCAGAGAGAGAGTTTTCAGTCTGCTCTCAAGTTGCTTCAATGAAGAGCAGAGAAGCGCCCTGGAGGAGACCGTCGAAGTATCCGTGATGCTCCGCTTCAACAGGAAGCGCTGAAACATGCATCGAACGTACTTCTCGAAGTATGTGGCAGCACTGAGCAATGCTGCTGTGCCACTGAGCGAAGCTCTAACAAAAGAACAATGACTCATTCCAAGTCTGTCTATTTTCTATAGCTAGCTTGTATTCCCCGTCATATGTAAGCATAACTTTCCTCAGGCAGTTGTGCTGCACCAAGGTGTTATCTATTTCCGCTCCTTTTTGGTTGTTTTCCATCATTGTAGGCACATGAACTCTCTCATTTAAGTTGCGATATTATCAACTTTTTAGCATATGTACGCATGACTTCCTCAGGCAGTAGTGTTGTCTATTCCCGGTCCTTTTTGGGTTTTTTTTTACCCACAGAGGGTGGTGGCGTTGCTACGGATGCGAAAGACACGGCCTCCAGCCGAGTCTAACGCGAACCGAGAATTTTTTTGGTTGTTTTTCCATCATTGCATGCACATGAACTCTCTTATTCAAGTTGCGATATTAGCAACTTTTTAGCTTTTCCGAAAATATGGATGCGATTTCAGCAACTTTCACTTGTTTTGGCATGGTTGCGAAAAGCAAGTGGTGAAAAAATTTGGTATCTTGGGGAAATGGCTACTCACAGGCCTGATCATTGAATACCCAACTTCTCCATCTCAGATATTATTTGTTTGAATTTAAATACATCATTTTTACGAACAATTGTTGGGTTTTTAGTGATCTTTTGATAGCCAAACTGATTAGTACTGTGGGGAGTGTTAGCCTAGGGAACCCTTTGGGGGGAGGGGGGGGGGGTAGAATGAACAACCGTAGTCCCTGCTTACCTCTGACTCTGTTGAAATCAGCCTCGGTTTCACAGGCAGGTTCCTGGCAGAGCTATGCCCAGCTGCTGCCCAGTCTGACGGTGTAGTTGTACTGTTGAATAGTGCGTCACGTCAGTACCTTGGGCGTCGGACCTTTGTGGTGATAGGCTTTCTCATCCCTTGCTATACAATCATGCAACTGACTCCAGACGCTACGGTAGTTGCAATTAACTTGTCAGAACGAGTTTCCGCCACGTCGGGGTGAGGAAGTAAGTAATTATTTTGTATTAGTTGACAGCAGCATTTCAAACACGCTGTCCTTGCTGGCGGCTCCCTTTGCTTTTCCGAGCTCTGCATGGCCTGAGTATTCTCAGTCGACGTACTACTCGCTAGGCCAACGTCACTCAGTAAACTCTAAACTAATGCCAGTAATGGCTACAAAAGATTGACTCCTTCTCTGTCCTTGTCCATGCATGGGTCACTGATAGACTCGCTGAGAAACAATCCAAGATAGTCGCTGAACATGAACAGCTCATTCTCAAAGTACTGTAGTGGCAATAGACAGTATTCTAATACTGGCTGTAAAACTAAGTTACTTGCAAAGAAGCAGAGTCAGTGCATAGTGGAGAGCGCACTAGAGTAGAGATGGGCCCGGGGAGACGCTGATGAGCTGTTTTTTTCGGAAAACATTTTTCAAAAATGCATCCTCCGTTGTGTGAAGCCTCCCAATTGGCCAAGCCCTATAGCATATTATAGCTATCCCTGTGACATAGGGCGCGTTCGAATTGTCACTCTTTGACTTTTCGAGGAGTTTCGTTTTTCTGAAGAGGTGGCCTCATTGGCCTCTTCAGAAAAACGAAGCTCCTCGAAACTCCTCGAAACTCATCTAATCCGATGGGAAGGTGGATTAGTTTCGAAGATTTTGGAATAGCTACGTCACGTAGCACGTGGAGATCGTCGATCTAATCGGACGTCATCATCGCCATGACAATTCCACTGAAAAACTCTAAAAATGATAGAAACGGTTCTAATGGGAATCTCTTTATAAAATTTGTTTGAACAGTTGATGAAGACAATTCGAACGCGTCCATAATAATTGTTGCGTGCCGCACGTGTCCGCGAAGAGCTACAAAATGTAAGAGTTATGAATAATTATAACTCATTAACTGGTTTTGAGGGAAAGAGACAAACGGGAAATTATAACTCAGTACAATCATGTACCTTCAATTACATGTATTTTCAAAGACGATGTCATGCATGAAGAGCATGCAGTTTGTGTGAGAAATCTTCCGTTGGCTGACAGGAATGAATCGGAATGAGTGAGCTGAGAATTTAGGCATTGGCGGATAATGCTCGAAAAGGTGGCAGATTCTGCTCGAAAAGCAGTGAAATTGGCAGAACCATACAAACCTTATGGCGGGCAATTCCTCGAATTCTGCTCCACTTCTTTATCCACATACCAAACATGCATGAAACTTACATGTACCAGAAAAAGTACCGAATTCTGCCAATTTTTCTGCCGGCATTATCCGCAAAGGCCTAGCTGAGATACAAAATATCAGTCTGTTCTCGCAGTCTTGTCGAACCCACTACATGTACATTGTACATTGTACTACTAATACATGATTGTATCTACTAGTGACGTTACTCTTCCTTTGAAGAAGCCAAATTATTATTTCAATATTAAAAATATTATTACGAAGTAGTGGTTGGGACTTCGGCGATGATTTGTAAGAAAGGGTTTGCTCCCCACACCGGATAGGCCTTGACAGATTATGCTAGCATAATTTTTCGCATAATTCCTACCAAAATCACAAACACCTCGTGAACACCAGATAGCAGCGTGAGTCAGTGTCGCTCCTGGTGTTCACGAGGTGTTTGTCGCGCTGGAAACGGAGCGTCTCTGTAAGTTTCTATCCCAGGTGATGTTTGTGCCTGGAGAGCACTACATTGTATATAAGTGGTGCTCTTCAGGCACAATCTTCCTCAGCCTACTCAAGCTCAACTGATGAGGGGTGAATTCCCCGAAACACTGTGTATTGAGCAGGGAGTGGTTCCTTCTTGCAGGTTTGCCAAGTCGAAGGTTCGATGGACTTCTCGTGTGCTCTGGATGGCAGTCGTGAGTCAGTCAAGTGTCAAGTAAAGTCGGCGGAATAGCGCGAGCTCCGGTGTGGGGAGCAACCCCTTTCTTAAAATATTATTGTACTATTAAACTTAGACGTTTGCGACTTCGGCGGTGTTAGTCATGAAGTTGGTTGCTCCAACGACGAGCACACTCTTCTTGCCGAACTGAACACTTGACTGAATCATGACTATTTTAAAGTATTATTGTACAATGTACGTGTACTGTATTGCACATACACGTACATTGGACATTGTACGTGTATGTGCAATGATCACATGCTTTTGGTGAGTGTGTTTGGCCGTGACGCCGAGACCTAGTAGTACCTCAGGTTCAGGTTGGCAGAGTCATCAATGCCCCACCATCACTGCCGCGTCTCGGTGCAGCGCCTGCTCATTAGTTGTCACGTTTGTCCTAGTCTCTGTACCATTGACATTGTCTTTCCTTATTCTTTTCGAGCTGGTTATGTGAACATAGTAAAAAAATAATAATAATAAAAATGCACTTTCCAGTACCATAGGCGTAGCGTATACATAGCGTGTCTCTGAAATCCGACTTCTTCAGCACGGTGGGACTTTTCCAGGACGGTTGTGCTGTTAACCACGTTGACACGCCCTTTTCGTCTGCTACTGCGAGCAGCTGCCACTGGACCGGTGAAACCTCCGCGGCAAGCAGCTCTGTCTGCTGCTGTCGGCACCCACCGACTTTTTCCTGGCGGTTTTGTCGGGCGATGCCTCGTACCTCGGCAACGGCTTCGAGATTGGCCATGCCCTCCACGACACTCAACTTCTCAAGACGCTTTTCGAGTTTTGCTGCGGACTGATGGCTGGGGCGTATCGTTTGCTCTCCTTTGGGGCTATTAGTATTAGTATTAGTATTACTAGTACATTGTAAATAACGGAGAGTCGTAGGGTTTTTACACTCCCTGTTAAATTAAGTACCGCCGAAGTCGCAATATCATTGCTCGGACTTTATTTCTCATTATCGAACGGGACACCTGGACACTGACAGCCGTAATACTGATGAAGGCTTTGCCAAGGAAACGGCAAATGAAATCATAAAATATGTAGGCTATTGAAAGATATCCCACAATGAGCCAGATAGCGAGGATATTGACAGCGGATGAAGTCTAGAGAAATAATATGGGGAAACTGTGAACGACTGGAGGAGAGCTATACTGCATTGGCGTGGAGAAACTACAAAAAAAAGTAGATGTGCACTTCAAAGTGCTGTGCTAGAATCAACCACTGCTTGAGCCCTCTAGGCTAGCTCTCTATTATTGTTTCTCCTCCACTTACTCTAGACTAGAGCTCCCCTGGCTGTCACTCATTCCCCCCTCATCTAGGCATGTGCGGATAATCATCGCGGCTAGGTATTTGCTGCGATAATGCTAAAGGCAATGCTCATAGTATGAGGATATACAGTAAAACCTGTAACTAACGACCACCGTGACTAGCGACCAGCCTGGTACTACCGACCACTTCGCCAGGCACGGACGGTCTCACATTCAAAATGCACTGTGACTAGCGACTACCTGCTGAACGCGACCAGCGACCGCCTTTTCTTGTCCCAAAGATGATTTTTGACCCGTAACTAGCGACCGCGTTAATGTTGCTTCAAGCTCCTTCTTGAAATTTTGATGATTTTCCGTGGTCCTGAAAGGAATCTTTCGATACTACAGCTGAAGAAATGTACGCAGATCATTTTGACTGTGGAGTCGATGTGGACTGCACTACACCTGTCAGAATTTCAAGCGCTGTCTAGAATAAACATGATAGGAAACGTCTTGGAGAGCGCATCGAAAGCGCTCTCTGATTGATGTTACTACTCGGAGGAGAAACGAAGACTAAGCGGCTTTATCACCCCAGTAACACACACGAATCGACGATGGCATCAAGGAATCCAGAAACAAAGCAGCACCGCAAGGTCCTGATGCTGAAGGATCGCGTTCAAGCAATCAAGAAGTCGCAACAAGGACAGTCGGTACGATTGATCGCATGAACAAATTTGAAGCCCAGCGCAGAACGAAACTTCCACAGGGAGCGCTTGACTCCTGGCTTCAGAAGTAGGAGCTGAATTTGATGTCCGCAAAAAATATTTTAAAATCTTCTCACTCTCTCTCTCTGCCTCTCTCCATCTCTCCGTCTTTCTCTCCAAGTGTTGTTTGACCTGAAATAAGAATGGCATTGCGCAAGTCTTGGGGAATTGTATTAGCTGCATGTTGATATACATATCATATAAATGGGATCCATATATGGTCGCGCGGTGCAAACCTCTAACTAAAGACCACCTGCCACTAAAGACCGCTTTTGCTGGCACCAAGGGGTGGTTGCTAGTCACAGGTTTTACTGTAATGCCACTTATAATGCTCGCACTACTCCATAATGCCCGTTTGAAAGTTTGAAAAGTCGATTTAAGAAGGCCGTCTTGGATCAAGGCCAAAGCGTAGAATAAAAATACTTAAACAGCAGTGAGCATGTTGTCTGAAACAATCCACTGAGAAGGTTGATTTGCAACGTCAAGTCTCCGGACGAAGCCGGACGGGTTCAGATGCACGATTTTCGGAACTGGACCTAGACAGCTTCATGCATGACACCGTTGTCGACCGGCAATTATGCTTGTAATGCCAATTTTGCATGCGAAATGGTGTTATAATGCCAGCATTATGCCACCTGGAAAAAAGGGACTATAATGCCAGCCATAATGCTAGCATTTCCCGCCCATGCCTACCCTCATCAGTGCAGCCAAGTCTTCCCAAGATTGGCAAGAGGCTACAATAGGCAAGACGTGCTGTAGATCTACCCTGACCTGAGTCTTGGTGGAGCAGTACCCTTGCCTAGTCTTGGCTTGCCGGAGTCTTGCCACTCAGGCACTCTTGCCACTCAGGCACTCTTGCCACTTGTCTTGGTGCAGCAAGTGTCTTTTATTGATTCTAGAAAAAGCTGCTGCTAGCATGCTGTCAGTGTCCTGGTGTCACTGTGCATATGTATATGTGGCGTGCTGTGGCGTGCTGGTGCCTGTCATACTGCACTCACGTCACTCAGCATTATTAGCTAGTGACAGCTACAATGAATGACTATGTGGTACAAAAATAGTAACATAAGTCATGCCCATCGATGTCGAATGACGGGGAAAGTCCCTCCAAAGGCAAGTGATTATCGAAAGTACCGGTACGGGCGGCAGTCTTCTGGTGTGTTCCCAACCGATGTCTTGCCTACTCTTGGCTATGGCAATGGACTCATGGCCGTCATATCGCCTGAACGAGTCTGGACAAGATCGATACTAGCCTAGTTACGATCGCATTGTGGTCCCATTCAGCAGTACTTTAGTGCCAGGCATTGTTGTTTGGCGCAGTCTTGGTTGCAACCTTTGATGGTATCGGTTTGCAGTTTGCAGCTCTGCTTCAGCTTGCTAAACGAACTACTAGTACATGACATTGTACTTCTTTCTGTACCAACAAAAATAAGAAACGTATTTCTGTTCTATTGGCCAACACCCGTTCGACGTAATGGCTGAGTTGTCCATGCACAAGTGCCTGAAATCCCTGTCACACGACGACGAAACGAGCGGAGAACTAATCGGGCGCGAGAGACTGCTGGTGCAGGGTTTAGCACCTCGCACCGGACTGCAGAATATCTTCGGTGGCAACTGGTAGACCCTCTACTACTCACCCGCTCCATGGTCGTCTAGATACGTCACGTACTGCTACATTGACACGCCAGTGATTGCTGAACAGCTGGCAAGCAAGTACGAGGCGATCCTGGAAAGTCACCCGGTTCGTGTTGACGGCGACAGGTACATAATTGTACAGTGGTTTAAATCTGGCTTTGGAAAATTTATGTTTTCATTGCTATCAGGTTTGGCCTCATTTCCTCTGTGCTGCGCTGATGAGTCCACAAAGGACGAAACAGCATGCTGTCCACAGATTGAGTAATAATTATACAGTCATGTAATGTAAATACAGTCTGTTAGAGCAGGTGCGTCGCACACGGTACAGTCACTACGGTATTGACCGTACCACTTTTTGCCCTAGGTACCCCGCGGATCAATAAAATACACTGATCTGGGCTCTAAATTTCCAAAAATTTCGGCCCAGCCACCCCTTCCCCAAGAGAAACTTGCACTTTAGATGGCTGACCGCACCACACTAAAATACCTTCCGACGCCCCTTTAGAGTGACCGGATATAAGAATATATCGGCTACAGTGATATTGGTACGAATTATCAAAAGCAAAACGTATTTTATCCAGTAAAAGTATCACTATAACCAATATTATCGGATGTAATGATATATCGGATATTATGATGGCAACAAAGAATCAAAACATGCATAACACACTATAATGGCTGTAGTAACTTTAAAATGCATGTAGCAATAAATATCAAAGGCTCTATTTTTTTACTTTCTTCACGTTGCTTATTTTTATAGTGATACATGTACATGTACATAACAGAATTTTTTATGGAAATGCGGGCACTGTCAACTATGTAGCATGCTCATTTGTCAAAACGCCATGCTGGAAGTATTTTCTCGCCTTTCATGTGTCGATCGAAAAAAGAAAAAAAATCGATCGTATCGCATAATTATAGTGATGCATCGGTTCTAGTGATATAATCACGGAAATCAAAAGGGTACGCTATAGCCGATACAGACTGTACTTGTATTTGATATAGTTACACTGTAGAGTGTAGTGGCTGTGTAGTCGGCTATCGGGTTAACCTTTCGAATAACGACCTGTCCCTGTATCGTGCACGGTGGAGGGACCGGTCGTTAAACGTTAGTTGTGATTGTTCATGGTTGAAAGTATGCCACATCATAATGGTCACTACATTGTAGGTCTGAAGATCGTGTATATTTTCACGGCATGGGCAAGACAAATAAGTGGGCAAAGTACTTGTATCAGACACTGTGGTTGGTTTAATGTTTGATTTAAGTCATGCTCTATGTTCTAAGTATCCATGCCTGTCCACCTTAACCCTAAATGTATAGGCCGGACCAGTGCAGGGGTGTGGGTACTCAAGTGCATCCTTTGATCGTTTGACTATCTATTTCGTAATAGCAGCAGTACACCATGGCTAGTTTTTCGTGTGTGATGACTGTTTGGCATTTGTGCTGCTGTGCGTCTACGCTACACAGAATGGCACATCTGATATACCATGGTGAACACGACCACAGTTCCCTGGATGGTGAAGTCGATGTGGCGCTAATGCTCGACACTTCAAAGGACGGTACGAAGTATCTTCAACTTGTTCTCATACCAGAAGAGCTGCTCACAGTGATGCAAGCAAAGGAAAGGGAGAACGAGAAGGTGAGCAGCGCCCGCCAAAGCAAATTGCTTGACAAGAGCCTGGCAACTCAACCCTACTACTGAAGTATGACTACATGCCATCTCTCACGGTGATCAAAAGCCTGCAAAGCCAGAAAGTTGCTGCCTCGTTATTGAGCACCTCTGCTTGTGAGTGACAGCGAATTCTAATAAAACAAACAAACAAACACGAGTAGTATCACAGAACACGTCATAATCTTTGCACCCAATAACATAGAATGGTACTCATCAATTCCCTGAAATACTTATTGATTTTTCCTTCATGAATTTATCAGTTTACATGCTATTTTCAATGGAAACTCTCTCTCTCTCTCTCTCTCTCTATCTATCTATCTATCTATCTATCTATCTATCTATCAAGTATCTATCTAACTAGATATCTATCTCTCTATCTCTCCCTCTGTCTCTCTCTCTCTCTCACACACACACACGCACGCACGCACACACACACGTCTCCCTTATTATAATGGATCTGGCAATGGGCACGCTTAAAGTGCTGCAATGACCTACAACATTGGCCCTGATGGTGAGAACACCAAATCACATTGGCCTTGATGGTGACAACACCACATCACTGCAGGGCCATTCACCGGTTTTGCTGCCCATGACCAGGGTCCATTTTACCAAACAAAATTTCATGAATCCCGATATCTCACTAACTGTTACTGCTGTATGCCATACTCTTCAAGTATGTGTTATCTGGAGTGTGCTGTCGAATCATTTGCCATAGTAGTTACTCATCATATCAGTTGAATATTTCTTACCACACCAGTGCACCTTCATCATCACATGACTTGACATATATTCGCTATTCACACAGGATTTCTGGAAATCATTATAGCTTTGACTAGAATGCCGGGCCTCATAGGTATGGCCACTGGTGCTCTGTGAGACTGTGATATCTAGGCATCGGCGGGTAATGCTAGCCGTATGGCTGGCATTATAGTCCCTTTTTTTCCAGGTGGCATAATGCTGGCATTATAATACCATTTCGCATGAAAAACTGGCATTACAAGCATAATTGCTGGTCGACAACGGTGTCATGCATGAAGCTGGCTAGGTCCAGTTCCGAAAACCGTGCATCTGAACCTGTCCGGCTTCGTCCGGGGACTTGAAATTGCAAATCAACCTTCTCAGTGGATGGTTTCAGACAACATGCTCACTGCTGTTTAAGTTTTTTCTTCTTCTACGCTTTGGCCTTGATCCAAGACGACCTCCTTAAATCGACTTTTCCAACTAACTTTCAAACTGGCATTATGCAGTAGTGTGAGCATTATAAGTGGCATTATATCCTCACATTATGAGCATTGCCTTTCGCATTATCGCAGCAAATAACTAGCATTACCCGCCCATGCCTAGTGATATCCGGCTTTTGTCATTGGCTGACATTTTGCGGGGGGGGGGGGGGGGGTAGTAGCAGCTGGGTCAGTTGGGGGGGGGGGGGGGGTACTTGGATTCATTTAAAAATCACCGTGTCACTTGTGACCCGACTTGGTCGGATACATGATACATCGAATACTTTTTTTTGTACCTCCAGGTCTGACAGGCTGCAGGCGCGTACATCAGGGAGTAATACAAATATTTACAACTCCCTGATAAGTTGCCGCATTTGAATGTACCCGACTCTGACCGAGTTGCAAGAGTTTTGCCAGGTATACGTGTACCCGGGTTTTTCTACATCTGGCCTAGAGGACGCACTGAGTAGATGTGAAGATATCATTATACACGCTAGCAGCTAACGATTTAACGAATTTAAGAAAATCGTTAACATTTGAAGTCGTTATGTGCCAAACGATATGTACAAGCACAGTCATTTGCCGGTTTTGAGACAGAATTAGTTAGAATTTCACCTCGCTAACCCACAAAAATCCGGAGATCGTTAACATTATTGACGTTGAAATATCTGGTGTTACAGTATGTTCCCTCAGTTGAGGAGCTGAAGTGGAAATCGTCTTATAGCAGAGACAGCAGCTGTTTCAAGTCGGATTCGAGCTGTTGTTGTTAATGTTCCTGTTGTTGCTGCTGCTGCCGCCGCCGCTGCTGGTGGTATTACCATTGCCATTCCCATTCTTGTTCTTGTTCACCGTAGTTGTCCTTTCAAGGGATGCTCAATGAAACTATGCTCTCTTTATTTAGAGTACACTTCTTGTGAATAGCAAGCAGACTGAAAGAAGCCCATCAACTCGATAAGCATTGTCACGGTACAGAGGGCCGCTTCAGGGATTTTTTAAATTTCCATTCTGGCATGCACCAGCATGTTTCTGGTTCTGGCCGGATAAGGACGACCAAAGGAGCTTTGGGTGTGTGATCAATTTTACATAATGGCTAAGAGCATGCTGCAATCTGTTTGCCTGAGGACTACCACAGTGCATGAAAACTTTACAACCTGTAGGGAAAAATGCGCTGATTCCAATGGTGAAGGTCCCAGGTTGATCGGAGCAGCCGTTCCCGAGTCACTAGCATACCAGCTTGAGGTTTGCACTAAACTTGGTGACATCATGATGACTTCATTGACTTGCCCAGACTAGGCCGGATTTAAGACGTCAGAGAGCCTGATGATAGACTTTGTATGGCAGTAGATGGGGAAGTTTCAGTATTTTGGCTCCCCATTGTCCCAAAGAAGTCAGATCTTTTTCCAACTTGGGACATATGGCACCCTACCGGTATCCCGACTGGAAAAACATTCTAGTATGAAATTCATTGTTGCAGAGAAACAATAAATAAATTGGTTTTTCCCCATCTATTCCCATACAAAGTCTATCTCTCTGACGTCATAAATACGGCCTAGTCTAGGCAAGTTAATGATGTCATCATGATGTCACCAAATTTAGTGCAAACTTCAAGCTGGTATAACTCAGGAACGGCTGCTCCGGTCACCCTGGGACCTTCACCATTGTAATCAGTGCATTTTTCCCTACAGGTTGTAAAGTTTTCATTTTAGGGTGAACTTCTCAGTCTTTAAGGAAAAGTCTCCCCACTGGGGTATTGAGCACTGTGTGGACAGAGGAAGAATTCTGCTGTCACGGTAATAGCTGAAGATACTATGCAAATGAAGACATGGGTATAGCTTCTATCAATCAAAATCGTGAAACTGCTCGAAGATAATCTACTAAAGGAAATACTGAAAACCTAGGACTAACAGTAACAGAACGAAGCGAAGGGAGAAACAACGCACGCAGAGTTTCAGTAAAACATCTTCACTTACATTGTCCAAGGATATCTCTATGGAAGAAATGGTCCCCAGAAGCCACCATACTTCTCAACAGCTGTCTGACAGGCTTCTGGCCATGCACTCCCACGCTGTGGATTGAATGCTGTTGCATTCCAGGCTGACCAGCGCTCCTGCATGTGCTTCAAGATGTCGGGTTGGCTGCCGGCAATGTTGGTACGTTCCTCTGGATCTTCCTTGATGTTAAACAGGCAGGGCGTCTGTGAACAGTCCATCACTGCATCTATTCCACCTTTCGGTTTAGTGGAGTTTGGATACTGTGGTCCAGTCCATCCTGCCTGCAACATCTTAGTGTCGAGAATCTTGTAGTCTCCGCTGATCAGTCCCGGACTGAGTGGGATCTCCGTACGCGGTGATGTCATATTCTGTCCAGACAACACTGGCCACATGTCCAGACCGTCCACTGCTGGAAGGTTGGCTGCCTCCGCTCTAGCATCGTGTTTGTCCACACCAGCTAGCGAACAGAATGTAGCGTACCAGTCAGCCAGGGCTACATACCCATCATACTTTTGTCCACGCATAGATGCTGGGATCAAACCACCGGATGCAAATGCATTGACACGAACACCACCTTGCCAGTTTGACATCTTTCCACCTCGGAGTGGGAAGTTATTGGCTCCACCACCTGGATACTCTGGTCCACCGTTGTCACTGCTGACAATAATCAGTGTGTCGTTCCACATGTTGCGATCATGCAACGCTTTGGTCAAGTTTCCGATCACATCATCCAGATAGTTGACCATGGCGTGGTACTTCAAGCGAGTTTCATCATCGATGAAGCTGAACTTGTCCTGGTAGCTCTGTGGAACCTCCAGTGGTGCATGTACAATGTGTGGAGCATAGTAGAGGAACAAAGGAGTGTCCACTGGGTGGCTGCTTAGAATCTACATCAATTCACACACAAATAGACACCCACATGCATGCACACACATACATGCATGCATACAAACACACACGTACAGGTGTGGGTGCATGCACGCGCGCGCGCGCGCACACACACACACACACACACGCACACACACGCACGCACACACATACGCACACACACACACACACACACACACACACACACACACACACACACACACACACACACACACACACAGACCAAAGGTTGTATATCTGGTGACGTAGGCACCCTAGAAAGGAGACACTGGTAACAGGTGGGCCACAAGGCTTGGCCGGCCTTTTCCAGGGTTTTGCACTTGCAAACCATACCATCTGGTGCATTAGATGGGTCACCATATTTTGAAAATGCATGCATGCTGAACTCAGTGAAAACGATCCCATCAAAATTCTCAGAATCCATACTAGTCACGGTCTCTGATGGCTGTAAACACAGTACAGCTCTCTTTTGGCAGGGTCACTCATTTACATTGTACTTCAAAGTATGTGGTAGAACTTCCCCTGTACCACGACAGTACATACATATAGATTCAAAGTACTAGCGATTCAGCATTAGAATCTTCCCACGTACATCCAGAACGTGTTTCTTGAACATCTCCTCCTCATAGATGGTGCCGTTGAATCCCACCGCTGGTCCGTCAGTCATCCACAGGTCCGTGATGTCGCTGTGCCTGTGTTTCTCGTACATACACCCACCAGCCTGTACAGCACAGCACCGAGCAACAACCATAGTATACGAACATACCGTTAATCAGTGCACCATCGCATACTGCAGATGCATTGCAACACAGTGCAACACAGTGCAACACAGTCATGATTGTGTGAAAACATGTATAAACTATGTAAACAAAGGCAGAACAACAGGGACCAAACATCTTTCTCGTAAACTATGTATATGTTTATAATATTACCTGAAGCCGAGTGAATATGGGCGAATATGTACTTCAGTACCTATTATTGCACGATTAAAGAGGTCAATACAGTCAACTTCGCTAATAACGACTGCGGATATAACGAAAATTCGCGAATAACGACAGAATTTCCATGCCCAGAGCAAAGTCCCATCCAACTGTAATACAAATAATGAGACTTTGGGTATAGAATTTTCTGGCACCAACCAAAAATACAACTTTTAGCTTTTAAACCTTACCTGCAGTTCACGCACCTTTCCTGGATTATACAACTTAACTCCGCGGTTTATGAACTCTACAGTATAACTCTATAGCAGCATTGCGCTTTTTTCGCTCTCAACAGCATTTGTTGCTAGACACCTCTATGGTTGCAACTGCATTGCACCTATTGCACCTTTTACTGCATTTGTTGCCAGTCACCCTATGATTGCAACTGCATTGCATCTATCGCATCTTTTACTGCATCTGTTGATTTCTTTTGCTGTGCATATAAGCTATAGTCAGAGACAACATTTTTCATTCCTCTGATGAAGCACTCTACGTGCAGAAACCGGTCAGGTCTCATCCCAAATTTTTTGTAATAATAGTATGAATTTTAATTAACTACTGTGCCTTTGTTGTGCCAGGATATGTTGATGTGTCGGGAGTTGTCCGTCCAAACAATTTATCACTCTTATGTTCTTCCTTTGTTTGATTACTGCTCTCTCGTTTGGTCCTCCGGTCTATCCTCTGCTCTTATGCATCGGTTAGAAGTCACGCACCGTAAATTGCTTCGATTAATATTTCGCATGCCCCATCTAACCTCCTCTCAGGCGCTATACATTTTGGCTTCCGCTTCCCTCCTCTCTCTTTACGCTTTCCCCACTCGGCATGGTTCAATAATAGTTCGCCTACTAGATAATCTCTCCAGTTCCCACTTGCCAGATCATCGATCCTTTTAAATCCCCTCTATTAAAGTTCTTTTCTCATTGGTCTCGGCTTCCGCAGGAGGTAAAGTCTCGTGCCACCTATGCTGCATTTTGTCCCATTCTGCCTTAAAGTTGAATTTACGACGGTTTCGTTGGTTTCCATTGCTAGCCTAATCTTCATACTGCTTTCTCTCCAGGTTCCTTTAGTCCTCATTTCGTTTTGTTTTCATTGTTCTTTTCTCCTTCTTTTTCTCAGTTTTCCCCACCATGGCTGGTTAAAATCGCCCACATCACATGTTTATTGGCACTATGTCATCATGATTGTGGAATAATAATAAAATAAGAATAAGAATCATATATGTACGAATACTGGAAAGTGAGAAACTTTTGCTAGAGATTTAATTTCTCTATTTTCTTGACCACTTGCTGGTGAGCTGATCTACTCACCTCCCACCGCTTTAGGAGCTGCATCTGCGCCTTCATCCTTGAAGGGTGGTGGCGTTCCTACGGATGCGGAAAGCCCGGCTTCCAGCCGAGTCTCACGCGAACCGTGAATTTTTTTTTTTTTCGCGACCTTCACAAATTGCAATTTCAAATTTGGACTTCACGGAGAATTTCAAAGTTTTTAGGAAATTAGAGGCCACATGCCACGTACTGCTCTTTTTTCTCCGAAACTTAAAACTTGCAAGCCAGATATGAAAGAAAGAAAAAATCATCAGTCACACCACCGGGACTCGAACCAGGGATAGGGTCCAGCGGATAATGCTCCGAAAATGTTCGTATAATGCTAACCATAATGCTCCAAAAACTGCCTTATAATGCTGATTATAATGCTTCAGCAAGGGCTATAATGCTCTTGGTTTGGGACAAAAATGGAAGAAAGTCTGCACACCGAAAAACCTCCAGGAAATTATGCATATCGTTGATCTGCATCTGAAGTTGCCACCTTATCTCTCACGAGCTCCACCACTTCTTAGCACTATAAGACATGATCGCTTCTCCATTGATTGCTCTCCATTCCAACTTTGATGCAGGGTTGTGGCAGAATAGTCGGTGTATCAAATCTTCCCCCTAATTATCCATGAGTTGAGAGATGAAACCATTATTGCAGGTAGTCATTCATTGTTAGGATGAAGTTAATCTTGGCAAATAGTATTCCTGCCTGCAGACAAGCTGTCACTGCGTCCACTCTGTGAATAATGTCTTCATCTGAAACACCAGACGTGAAGCCAGCTCCTGAGATCCGATCTCAGATGGAGAGCCTCCCATTTGCGGAAATCCTGAAAACACGTGTACAGAAGTGTTTTTGCCACTCTACATCCTTTGCTTGTGCTCTCATCTTCTCCTTGAGATGGTGTGTAGACGTATGGCTTGCCACAATACTCTTCCTTTCTGATAGCATTTGACTGTAGGCCTGGCATTACAACCATCCACAACTAACTGTACGTGCTTCATCAGGAAAGTAAGACAGGCGCTGCTGAGCAATCGACTTGGTACTGAATCCATGAGAAATTCTACAAGTAGTTCTTTTCGAGCCTCCTGAGCTGGACTCGGCAAAGTCAGTTCTTTTGTAACGAGATCTTTCTGTTTATAGCCGCTCCTTCATCCTGGCCCAAATTTAAAAATAATTATTTAGCAATGCATCAGTGTCTACTTCAGTATCGCTAGAGATGCTATCGCCAGAGCCTCTGGCACAACTAGAAAACTCTTTTTCGTCTGTTTGATATTCGCTTCGCGTATGTCTCCTCCATAGCTCACCATTATTCTAAAAGTTAAAGAAACCTCGTAATAATTTCTCCGGATTTGTGTCACTTGAACTGCCTCGGCGCCTCGGTTGGCATGCTTCACAAATGGCTTGTATACATTTACCTGACCACATCGCTACAATCATAACGTTTTTTATGTAGCGATAGTTATGTAGCGTTAGTGCTAAAGGTGTTACGTGTCTACACAATCACAAACTCATGCGCCGGTACAATGCATAGTGCGGCCCGGAATGGGCGGAGCGTAGTACGCAAGAGGTACACAAAAGGAGTAAAATAGGGCTGTTTCGTTGTTACTCAGAGTTTCATGGCAAAAACCAATCATCAGACAACATCTCATGATCATGATTGTAGCCGATTGTTGCCAAAAACCTGGGATTACCCGATATTATCCACTATGAAACTCGTTATGCCGCTCAAACCTCACATAATGCTCGTTTGTTCCTTTCTATATAATAATCTTTATTTCAGGATTACTATGATGCTCCATAATGCTCTGACGCTCGGATAGTCGTATAATGCCGAATATATTGCCGGCATTATCCGCTGGACCCTAACCAGGGGCCTTGCTATTCGTGAGCAATGCTCTAACCAACTGAGCTATAGTATGGCTCTTATCTTATGTGAGTTGCCAGTATGATGCAAGCCAAATATGGATTGATCGAAGAAGGATAGATTTACCTTCACAAATTCGCGAATATAAATCGCCGCAAATTGCTCTGTACATTGATTGTAGACTGTACAAGATCCAATTGAAGAAATTTAATCGCGAAAGTTTCTCATCGCGAACCAGCGCAATTCTTCAAAACGCAAACTTTGTGCGCCGTGGAAGTTGATCGCTTTACAGTATGAAAAACCGTGGTAGAGCGCCATACTATGCAGGTGTGCACAAAGACAAGTGAACTTTTCCTGCATCTTACGTGCATGTATGCTGCAGAAGAACTTGACCATAGGTAGTATCATTAGTACTGTGTAAGGACACAGTTCCGTTTGGAATTAACTTTTGCTAGCCTATAGTCGTTAATAATGATGTACATGTACAAGACTTCGTGAGTATTCAACTCAAATTCGTGTTCCGTCAGCGTCAGTGTCAGCAAGTACATGTTGTACAATTTGTTCCCAAAATAACTTCGGGACAGTCTGTTCATGGTTTTCATTTGTATTGGACTCGTTCCCTACACTTGCGATAATTTAGCGGCAATTCTAACGTTGTAGCGTTGTTCTCTTGTAATTTAGTGGAACCTGTATTGAGTAACTGAGTTTTATGTTTCGTTACATTGTCGACAGATCTCCTGTGTACCGGTTTTGTGGCACAATGATTATAGCCATTATATTTTGTCGCATCCATTCTTGTGCAATCATGCATATGTAGGTTGGTTCTCTTCATGTTATTGTGACCAATTTCATAGATGTTGTTGCCTTGTTGCTTTCTCTCCCCTCTCCTCTCACCCAAGCCATTCTGCATAAGCAAAGCTATGGACGCAGCATACTGCTGCTACACTTCAACGCGGGAATGCGTATAATATTAATAATATAGTCATTAGGGGCACGAAATAACTGAAGTGTGTTCCTAACTAAAGTTTTTTTCTGAACGTTAGGGGTGACAGACCTCGACCAAAACCAAATTAAAATTAGTTCGTAACGAACCTGTTGGTGGAGATCTAACGAAAGATTTAGTAAACAAAAATGTGTACTTACACAGTATGGTATCCCACTGCTGACAGTACAATGCATCTCATTTTACAACTCCACTGCAGACAGGTTTCCCAAGCAAATTTGCACACATGCACGCACGCACACATACACACACACACACACACACCTGGCGCGTGCCCCGTATGGGTTCCTGGGTGCCCTGAACCCCCCTTTTTTCGCTCAAAATGCAGGATTTTGCTTCATTTTTTTAAAATTTTCCCGGGGAGGCCCCCGGAACCCCCCTTTGGAGGGCACCAGCGCAAGCGCCTGTACACACACTCACACACACACACACACACACACACACACACACACACACACACACACACACACACACACATACCACACACACACACACACGCACACACACACATTATTATATTTACACAAGTTGAGGGAATGGAAAAGGAAAAGTCTACACACCTAATACTAATATGCATACCTTTTCAGTGTAGAAGTCATTGGCATGGTGGAAGTAGCCAAATGTCGTGTCGAAGCCTCGGCCAGTTGGTGTATGATCCGGTGTGGCCATTCCAGCATCCCACTTTCCAACATGGTGCGTGGCGTAACCAGCAGACTTCAGCTTACTTGCCATACCAGTCATGTTGCGAGGAATGGCCGCGAATCCAGACACTGGATCCTCTGGATTGTGAACGTCTGGGCTAGCGTTGAGGATGTTGACGTGAATGGGTAGTCGTCCACTCATTAGAGATGATCGAGAAGGCGAGCAGAACTTGTACGCATAGTGCTGATCCAATTCAATGCCTTGCTTACAGAGCGAGTCAAAGTTGGGAGTCTGCACTTCTTTGGTTGGTGGTTGTCGATGATAACCAACATTTGCCCATCCCCAATCATCCACCAGAATCATAACGATATGCGGCTTGGCACCAGCCGCTGGCTGCACGAATCTCTCGCCATTGACGCCGTGCGTCGATAAAACCAGTGCCACAAAGCAAAAGGCAATGCCGATCATCGTATCCGGAGACCAGGCCCTCATTCTTGGTACGTTCTGCGACCCGTAACAGTCTGTTTGTGCCGGTAATTGTAGAGTTACGGGGTTTGTTTCTGAAAACTACACCGACAACTACAGTCAACTTCGCTAATAACGACTGCGGATATAACGACAATTCGCGAATAACGACATAATTTTCATGCCCGGAGCAAAGTCCCATCCAACTGTGACAAATATAATGAGACTTCGGATATAACGACACTTCGCGAATAAGGACACTTTTTTGATGCCCCGCCGAGTGTCGTTATAAGCGAAGTTGACTGTACTCCCGTCTAGCGTCTAGCGTCTGCCGACAAGTAATAGTTACAAGTAACGTTTTAGCCAGTAACTGCCGCATGCAAAAGGGGTCGGTACGAAACTATTCGCAGGCCGTCTTTGGGTGTGGGACAGACTCAGTGGAAGCGATTTTACAGCGGCTGCTAGCCTACAGTACGGTAAGGGAACATACAGCTTCAAACTTCTATCTACCTGATCTACCATGGTAGCAGTGCGCTGATCTCAACTCCACTCAAGTAACCAGACAGACAGACTTGAACAGTCTCTGTAGCTGTATCACGGGATCAAACGTGTTTCAAACGTCACCACAGAGCCCAGGAAAAAATAGCAGCCAATCCGTTCGACTGCCCATCGTCGATATCGGATTCAGTATGGGTGGACATGCCAAACGCAAAGGTGACTACCGGTGCACCACCAAGCCTGACTCCCTAAACCTTCTACACTGGCTGCAGTGACAAGATTTGAAATCCAACTGGCAAGTGACACACTGACAGTGCCAGTAGCCAAAGACTGAAACATTCATAGGATTTCGCACTCGAGAAAACATTGTGATCAGAATCATCTGTTTCACTTTTTCACATCGAAGCGAGGTAAGGATGTGGGCCCTTCACTTGGCTGTGAACGTTGCCTTCGTGGCACTGGTTTTATCGACGTGCGGCGTCAATGGTGAGAGATTCGTGCAGCCAGCGGCTGGTGCCAAGCCGCATATCGTTATGATCCTGGTGGATGATTGGGGATGGGCAAATGTTGGCTATCATCGACAAACTCCAACCAAGGAAGTGCAGACACCCAACTTTGACTCGCTCTGTAAGCAAGGCATTGAATTGGATCAGCACTATGCGTACAAGTTCTGCTCGCCTTCTCGATCATCTCTAATGAGTGGACGACTACCCATTCACGTCAACATCCTTAACGCTAGCCCAGACATTCACAATCCGGAGGATCCAGTGTCTGGATTCGCGGCCATTCCTCGCAACATGACTGGTATGGCAAGTAAGCTGAAGTCTGCTGGTTACGCCACGCACCACGTTGGAAAGTGGGATGCTGGAATGGCCACACCGGATCATACACCAACTGGCCGAGGCTTCGACACGACATTTGGCTACTTCCACCACGATAACGACTACTATACAGAAAAGGTATCTTTATACCGTGTTATCTCTAATATAAGCACAGTCTCCAATAGCACGTCTCCAATAATAGAACACATTGGGGCGGCATTCAAAAAATAAAGTGCTCAGTCTCCATTATAAGCACACTGTATAAATTCATTATCTGTACCGGCGAAAAAACCCTGAAATGTGTGTGTCTGACATATAAATTTGACATGGCAACATGCCTCTGAAATGAGGTTGAAATAATAATGGAACAGTCTCCAATAAAGGAACGTCTCCATTAATAGCACGGGGCGCAGGTACATTGAAAAAATAAAGGACCGTGCTTATATTATTAGAGATAATACGGTAACTTTCGTAACAAAACAGAGAAGAAAATGATAATTTTACACTATTATCAGCAGGGGCGTCGGACACGGTACGGTCACTACGGTATTGACCGTACCACTATTTGCCCCAAGTACCCTGTGAATCAATAAAATGCACTGATTTGGGCTCTAATTTCCCAAAATTTTCGGCTCAGCCACCCCTCCCCATACCACGAGTAAACTGTGCTTCAGATGGCTGACCGTACCACACTAAATTACCTTCCGACGTTGCCCCTGATCAGTATAAAGTATAATTTGATAACCGCGGTTATCAAATATTAGAATCAACTCGTAAAAACTCCAAGTCAATCTCCCATTGACACAAACCTCGTTTATTGAACATAATCATATCCTATCCAATAAAAACAGTTCATAAAAACAGTTCATAAAAACAGTTCATAAAAACAGCTTTTTAGGATCGGACCCAGTCCGCATAACCAAGAGAGCTAGCTCCCTTGGCTGCTGTTGGAATATGCAAGAATGGGCCTTCCAGATAAGGTCTAACAAGGAGCAGTGGCTATAGTTATGAAATGAACACCGGTAACCATGGAGACAGACCACACTCTCATTATAGATACTGGTTATAAATAGACCGAATAAGGAAAATGATGCGATAGCCTATGAAGACTAAAAGAAATTGAACCAATGACAACAAATACTCGTCCAGCACACGGGTTGTCATAGCAACACAAATAACAGCTGTCCGCTAATTTTGTTGTTGGAGATTGAGTAGGAGTTTTTACTGGTTGATTCTAAATACAATAAATGCTCCGGCCTTGGGTTTATGACCAATAAAAACTAATTATAAAAACCTCGGGGGACCTCGGTTTTTATAATAGTTTTTATTGGTCATAAACCCTCGGCCTCCTCATTTATTGTATACATAATTATTGTCTCCTCACCGTTTGTATAAAGTATAAATGGTTGATTAATATGGTGGTAAATACACGCCTGCCACACAAGCTCTCTAAGCTGCAAAGTTATTCTGGCACTTAGCTTTCCTTCTCACCACCACCACCATCAGGTTGCGCCTGGCACCTAGTCGACGCATAGTTAGCGGTATCCGACATAGCAGGCTGGTACATCAGGTAGCGCATGGCACGTAGAAGATGACACAGCAACGACATAGCTCGATTGCGACGTACGTTTCGTCGCCGCTGGACTCATCAGGCAATCTTCTTCTTGGATGTCTTCATATGGATTCTCTGCCATTCTGTGTCATTCTGTGCCAGAATAACTTTGCAGCCTAGAGCCTAGCCTAGCGTGTGTGGGCAGGTGTGCATTAACCACCAGATGAATCAACCATACGTACAGCTGCAGTGGAGTCTTCAACTTCATTATATTAAATGTCGAGCGATCTCTGTTGGCATAATGCGAATACTATAGCTTAGTGGCAGAGCATCGCTCGCCCAAAGCGAAGGTCTCCTTTTGGAGTCCTTGTGATCAAGCTTTTGTCTGACATTCCCCGTTCAACTCCCTCAAACTAGTGACGTATCAATCGTATTCTGTTGCGGAAATACATGTATTGAACCTACATTGGAAATCTGCCGACAGCTGCTGTGAATGATGTGCTACTTGTTATGCTTGACTGCAGGTGGGAAAATGTATGTATGACAAGCACATGCATTCGGATATAACGGACCTCTGGATGACGGACGGACCGGGAGTGGGTTTCAACGGAACTGTGTATGAAGAGGAGATGTTCGGGAAGCATGTGATGGATGTGAGTGTCTGCAGACTCTTCCTTATTGGCCATGGGCCATGGTGGAAATAAAGCATACCAAGGATTACAACTTTCTTGTTGTGCACACATTTGAATAGCTACTCCAAGTACAAGCAAAGTTGAGGGGACCAAATCAGGAAATTATTTGGGGTACCGCATTGCCCCGAAAAAAAAGGAGCACCTCAAAACGTTTCTCGTGCAAATGGGGGATGCGACTTGCAACAAGTGTGACATCCTACTTGTGTGAAGTTACTGAAACAATATGCCTGGGACGTGAAAATGGGGGTGCGACTTATATGCGAGTGCGACTCATAATCGGGGAAATGCGATAGTAATCATGGAAAGTAGGCAGCATGTGATCAGCATATACTGTGAAACCGGAAAATTTCGGTGGAGATTTATTTTCGGTAACTTCGGTATAGGTAATTTTGCCTAAAATAAAACGCGACCTAAAATTCAACCATCCCATGCCACACAGTGTGCAAAATGCATTTTTGGATCTGGAAAACTGGTTTACCGAAATTTTCGCGCTACCGAACCGTTGATTTTTGGGAAATACAGTACCGAAAATATTACACCACCGAAAATTCCCGGTTTTACTGTAGATATGTGCAGAGGCATAGGGCAAAGCCAACCAAATTGATGCCCGCCCAGTGTCAGCATGCAATGAGAAATAATCAGCAATGCCTGACGTATCACGGAACAAACTCTCGTCTGAAAACTAACATTGCACCTGCCGCAGTCACACTCGTGTTTTTTGCCTTTTGTTTCTAACCCTTTGCTCAGATTCTGTCCAGCCATCCAGTGGACACCCCTCTGTTGCTCTACTATGCTCCACACATTGCTCACACACCGCTTCAGGTGCCACAGAGCTACAAGGACAAGTTCAGCTTCATCGATGATGAAACTCGGTTGATATACCACGCCATGGTCAACTATCTGGATGACGTCATCGGAAACTTGACCAAAGCGTTGCACGATCGCAACATGTGGAATGACACACTGATTATTGTCAGCAGTGACAACGGTGGACCAGAGTATCCAGGTGGTGGAGCCAATAACTTCCCACTCCGAGGTGGAAAGATGTCAAACTGGCAAGGTGGTGTTCGTGTCAATGCATTTGCATCCGGTGGTTTGATCCCAGCATCTATGCGTGGACAAAAGTATGATGGATATGTAGCCCTGGCTGACTGGTACGCTACATTCTGTTCTCTAGCTGGTGTGGACAAACACGATGCTAGAGCGGAGGCAGCCAACCTTCCAGCAGTGGACGGTCTGGATATGTGGCCAGTGTTGTCTGGACAGAATATGACATCACCGCGTACGGAGATCCCACTCAGTCCGGGACTGATCAGCGGAGACTACAAGATTCTCGACACTAAGATGTTTCAGGCAGGATGGACTGGACCACAGTATCCAAACTCGACTAACCCGAGAGGTGGGATTGATGCAGTGATGGACTGTTCACACACGCCATGTCTGTTTAACATCAAGGAAGATCCAGAGGAACGTACCAACATTGCCGGCAGCCAACCCGACATCTTGAAGCACATGCAAGAACGCTGGTCAGCCTGGAATGCAACAGCATTCAATCCACAGCGTGGACGTGCATGGCCAGAAGCCTGCCAGACAGCTGTTGAGAAGTATGGGGGATATTGGGGCCCTTTCTTGCCTTAAACTAACCTCTTTTGGAACACATCCATTATCGCCTTTTCTAGCTTTATTTACTCCGCATCACATTTTACTTTCTTCTCCCAGGTCCCTGCTTCCCCTCCCCACCACCACCAACACTACCATCACCACACCCGCACAGTTTCCACGGTTTATTTGAAAGCATTTCTCTTCATTTTTTCTTCAAACGTTTCCCGTTTGCGTCTTTCCCTCAAACCAATGGATATTTTATGACTTGGTGTTCCCCGTGTGCTAGTTTGTACGTGAACTGTGTGGGCCGCAGTGAAGGCTGTGTCCCACCCGCCTGTGTGGATTCACAGGAAGTCTGAGTTACGAAGTCTGAAGCCGAAAATCTTGAATGGTCGCTGCTTGGATGAGGATTACACCTTACCTTAGCGGTAGAGCCTCACTGGCCATAAGCGAGAGTCCCTGGTTCGACTCCTGGTTTTGACAGTCATTTTTTTCCTTCAGACTTTCCTGTTTACATCTTTCCTTCAAACTTACCTCCAGCTTACCTGGAGAGTTATTCCAGCAAAGCGCACCTTGAAAAGTGAAGGTTCCCAAAGTTTCCCCGAATTGCTGCGGGTGGAACTTGGTGAGTCCACGTATCCCGTCACCATTCCTTTTGTTCATGTTCACATCCAAGTCGAAAAGCGAATTTGAAAGCAAATCTATTCCATGACGAGGAGAGAGTTCTACACACCACACGTTGCAGGTGGTCGTATTCTTTACACGGTGCGTTCGCATCCTTCCACTTCCATACCGCCCTGGGCAGTTTCTGTGGTCTGCCACACCGCAAGTCCGCTCCTGCTCCGTTGCTGAAGTGGTCAATAACTACTTCCATTGTGATTGTAACATATTTTCCTTTCGCACAATAGAGATGTGGGCAGTTTCGGTCAATGCAAACTTTCCAAATACACGCAAAGACAATACCTATTGGAGTGCTATACAGCATATATATATGTGCTTGCGGTTACCAACCAAAGTCTTGACATGTCAAATTCTGAGAAAGCATCACGAGTGTAACTCGTCTTTTGTTGAGCTCCTGTAATCCTGAATGACTGGTACAGCAAAGTGTGATTAGTATTTTTGACCCATTTGGCACTGCTTCGAAAAGATCTCGTTGTGTGTGCACTCTTGGTGTACTGGCGCTTAGATATTCGTCTACTTCAAGTGCCGGTACGACTATTGTTCATCCGGACTCCATGCAATGGCATGTCCTTGCTGTGAGTGCACAGGCACGTGTACATGTAGTGTCAAAGAAGTTTGGCATGGTGGGAAAAGCAGGACTCTGCTATTTGGATGATATCCTACATGCACTGTACTAGTACTATACTAGTAATAGCATCACTACTTTTCAAGAAATTAGCAGCTGCAATGGCACACGATGGGGCCATGGGGCCTGTATGATAGCTTCGGTACATCAGTATACCATGGTTTACCGTAGTGACGTCACACACGACAGTACCTCAAGCAAGCAACACCAAGGGATGCGTGTATACTAGTAGGGAGTAGCAAAACACCGTCTTTTACCAATCCCTCGTCCTCGTGTATTCCACGCTTTCCCCTATTCCGCAAAACCCATGCGGGTAACTGAGTGTGGTAGCATAGATTATACATGACATTGTACATGTGCCTGCGAGGGGTTGGCACCACACAGGATTCCTGGAGTTGCAAAGGCACTCGCAGAAATCAACGCTGCATGAAAAGCTTCTTTTACGGGCAAAAACTAACACAATGGATTCAAATGCAATACAACACTAGCACAGGAGAAGAAAACAGGAAAATGCATGTGTAAAATGAAGATTTTCAAACAAAAACAGAAACAAAACAGAAAAACAGAAGTCAATAGGTAGTACTGCGCATCATAACATTATTAATTTGTGCCACCGAGAGATATACATTTGTACATGTACATTGTATTCACTAAGATACATGTCTACTCACTAAGACAGTAAACACAGGACAAACGCAACTGCAAAGTAGAAAGAAAAGGGGGTTCATCGACTGACAACCGCTCTCTTCAGTTGCTATTCGCAATAGCAACAGTTGAACTGAATCCATTTGTGGTTTTCCCAAATAAAGCTTTGAGAACAGTTGACCTGAATAGAGCGGTTGTCAGTAACCGTTACTATCGGTTGACAAACCCCCTTTCTTTCGTGAGATATATTGCCTTGTTTCTATAACTATGGGAACGTACGCCTGGACTCTTGAATTTCACACGGCCACATGGTTCCTCATTGAGGAATACAAGAGGAAAGTGGAAAGAATATGAGGAAACAGACAAAGTTCACCCATCCCACTTATCCCATAACAATAGTACTCTGGCACATGCTGGGTCTTACAACAATAACGGTAACTTCATTGTATTAACTAAAGAAAGTTTCTGATCGCCGCCATCATCTGCGACATCATCAAGACTTTTCTTTCTCCCTCTCTTACCAGTTTTCCCATCCCACGTATCTCATCAATCAAGCGAAACCTGGAAACCCCCTCGACAGGCGAACAGCCTTGGGGAATCCTAAAATTTAATAAATAAATGAAAATGAAAAGACCAAAAGAGAGGTTGTACTGTGACTTGTAAGAGTGATACGCTACAGTGCAGTCTCATTCTGCGAACAGCGGCGAGGCAGCTAGAGGCGTCGTCTTCCAGGGCCCCGCGACCAAAGCCCTGGAGACAATGCAAAAAAAGGTGGCATCTTGAACATGATAGGTCCCGCAAGGGCTCGGTGAATTCCAATGCAAGAGCGAATTAAGCTCATCCAGCTCTTTGATTGATCCATGACTGGGGGCGAAATTGAAACTTTCCTCCAAAACGCCGTCTGGGTATGGCTGACAAAAAGCCAGTAGCGTGCCATCCGACTTGATTGCGTCCACCGAAGATGTTGTCAGCTGATTTTAGCACGGGAATGTGATAAGCGGTCTGTAGAGACAATACAGGGAAGTGGATGGTGGTAATTAGACAGGAAGACCTCATCAGGTGCCTGAGAGTGAGGAGAGCAAAGCCATTCGTCAACTCGTCACAAGGCTTCGGATGAGTATGCCACAGCGAAAGCTCGGGAGCAGGCGAAGGGACAGCTTGTAAGTTGTTAGAGGTTACGCGCCTTGCATTGTTTGTCTCATTGGCTTATTCCGCATTTGTCTGTATCTATCTGCATCAACATTTTAGCCCCTACTATGACTCTCCCTCTCAATCCTCATGCACCACCTTTTATACCCCATGCATCTACGCCGACTCAGTCTGGCATCAAAATAGCCACGCTCAATGCATGTAGTTTAAGATACAAACTGCCAGAGATTGCCAGCCTCATCCGCACGCGTCAGTACGACATCTTGGGTCTATCAGAGACATGGCTAGATCCCGAGATTACAGACGGAGAGCTCAGTATTGACGGGTACAATCTGATTCGAAAAGACCGCACTCAACGCTTGGGTGGCGGAGTCTGCTTCTACTACCGTCAAGATCTCCCAGTTCGATCCCGCCCAGATCTGCATTCTGAATCTACAGAAACAGTCTGGGTAGAAATAAACGGAAAACCAGGTCGACACCTGGTTGGTTGCGTGTACCGGCAACCGGGGGAGCCAGTGTCTTACTGGGCAGATTTGGAAGCAGATATTGTACGAGCAGCTGTGCAGTCTTCTTCCGTGACCCTAGTTGGAGACTTTAATGTAAATATGGACCCAGCCCATCCGGCACCCCAGCACAAACACCTCACCGACCTCTGTGCTGCGTTTGGCCTCCAGAACATCGTCATGCAGCCGACCCGTGAAACTCCACAGTGCCCTGAAGGCACGGTGATCGATCTCATATTGACCAACCCGGCGCTAGTGTCCCTAGCAACGGTTGTGCCCACTGATATTAGTGACCACAGCGCTGTGGAAGCCTTTATTCAGCTTGCCGTTGACGTTCCACCCGCGTCATCCACGACGTCGCGGCTGACCAGGAATATACGTGGCGTTGACATTAACTCTTTTCGGCAAGATATCCTTGAGGCTTCTCTACATGATTTCTCGGATCACAATGATGTAAATCACATGTGGAAAGAGTGGCACACTAAGTTCCTGTACGTTTTGGACAAGCATGCCCCGCTGCACAACTCTAAGCCTTCCCGGAGGGCGATACCTCCCTGGTCTGACAGAGAGCTGCACCAGCTCGAACAGCGTAAACGGCGGCTGCACAGCCGTTGGCGGAAGGATAGGACAAACGGCACACTGTATGCAGAGTTTAAACAAGCACGTAGCACTGCTCGGAACGCGTATCGGCGCAAGCGAAACGAGTACTTCTCCCGTCAGTGCGAAGAAAATGTGGCCAACCCTAGGAAGTCTTGGGCCATTCTAAATGCAGTCACTGAGCGTTCACGTCGCCGCCAAGATCCTAGTTGTAGCATCAGCGAGGTGGCCGACACGTTCCACTCCATTGTCACCGATCCCAACCGTCCTGAACAACTCTGTACCCCGCACGGTCCCGCTGGACCCGTCTCCTTGACCGAACTTGATCCTGTGACTCCTGCTGACGTCCGACGTCTCCTTGAGAAGTTGGATGCGCGGAAAGCCACAGGTAGTGACGGCATACCGGGCTCTCTGCTACAGCAGTGTGCTGACTTGCTTTCATATTCTCTTGCTGTGCTGTTCTGCACCTCGCTGAGGACTGGAACCATTCCATCCGCATTTAAATTGGCGTCTGTCGTGCCACTGTACAAGGCCGGTGACCCATCAGTCCCCACCAACTATAGACCTGTATCCCTTCTCCCAATAGTGTCCAAGTTGCTGGAGAGGGTAGTGCAACACCAGTTAGTTCGTCATTTGGACTTGACCCAGGCATTACCCGAAACACAATTTGCCTTCCGCAAGAAATGTTCCACGGAAGACGCCCTCTGTGTGCTGACTGATAATCTGCAGAAGGCGAGAGACAGTGGCAAGACCACAGGGCTGTGCCTATTAGACATGTCGAAGGCTTTTGATAAAGTGCACCACGACAAGTTAATTCAAGACCTCCTTGCGGTTGGAATTTCTGGAAAAGCCCTTAGTTGGTTCGTCGACTACTTGTCCGGCCGCAAGCAGCAGATCCTCATCTCGCCTTCAACCAGCCCTGCTCTGGCTTGCACCTGCGGAGTGCCCCAAGGCTCTGTTCTCGGCCCTGTCCTCTTCAGTATATACACACGCGATGTCCCTTTGGTTTCCTCGCCTGTGCCAAGTGTACAATTTGCAGATGACATAGCCCTGTACGACTCCCAGGCCTCAGCGGCGGAAGCGTCCAGAACCCTCACCACAGCGGCAACTGCTCTGGCCGGTTGGCTGAAGTCCCGAGGCCTTATCTTGAACGCCACCAAGAGCCAGGTTCTGACTATCTCTCCCCAGCAGCATGTACAGGAAGTAACAGTCAAAAGCGGCGACTGTCTCCTCCCCTCAGCGTCTTCTGCGCGCTACCTCGGCGTTCACCTTGACAATCGCCTAGATTGGGACACCCATGTAAACTATGTGGTCACCAAGGTTGCCAAGAAAATTGGCGCCTTGTGGCGGGCACGCCGAAGCCTATCAAGACGCTCTCGTCAGGTGTATGTGAAGGCGGTCATAATGCCCGACCTGCTTTATGGCTCCTGCTGTTTTTCTGCCGCAATGCGAGAGGGTCAACTGAAACGACTGCAAACCACGCAAAACAGAGCCATCCGCTGTATCGATGGCAACCCGCCCCGGACAGCCATGCAGCCGCTGCTCACTGCTCACTCCCTGTACCGTGTCAGCGAGCTCTACAGGCAGAAAATATTGATCACCATCTGGCGGTGCATAAACGCCCGCACCAGCCCTGTGCTCGCCCAGCTTCTGACCCCGGCACAAGGCACCCCTACCCGCCATCAGCAGTCAAATGGCCTACTAAGCCAGGCAAACCGTAGCCGCCGCGGTCAGCGGAGATTTTCTGTTGCTGGTGCTCTGCTGTGGAACGCTCTCCCTGGTGAGGTCCGCACAATTACCCGGCTACCTGAGTTTAAGCATGCATGTGTACCATACGCCTGTAGGGAGTAGTTCGAGTTGCTGCTGATTGCTCTGCTCTCCCTCCCCGTGCAGTTCAGTAACCCGCACGTAGTATCACAGATACATCGTATTCTCTCTCTCCCCCCGTTTACCCGCAGTTATTAGTATCCTATTCTCTTACTATGTGCTTCCATAGCTTTTACTATGTTCTTCCATAGCCACTTCTAGGCTAAGCCTTCGCCGTCATTTTATTGGGTCGTCATCCCGTTTGAATGTGCGAAGTGAAATAAAAACCAACCAACCAACCATCTGGACATGCATGGTATTCAGCTCCTGTCGAGCTGGACGCGAATTTGGACCTGTCTTGACCTACCGTAGTCCGATCGTTCTTTTGTTTGCTGGAATTGTGATATGGGGCGTTGCGCAACGCAGGATTTTCTAAGAGTGAGAGAGGCATCATGCTGGAGTCGTTCTATTTGACCATCGTGTCACCGTGGCCCGCTTCCTCCTGTTTAGGGCATCTGGACAGCGTCTTACAGCCAGCAGGATCAAGTCGACTACATGATCTACTTGATTTCGAGCAGAAGGAGCCCTCCAGCAATGACATTAGGGTAAATAGGAATGCTGTCCGGAGGGTAGACGTCCACGTTAGGTTCCGGTACTCCGCCACTATCACGTTATTGACAATAAAGGAGAGATACAGGGAGGGAAAATGGACTGTGAATGCACACGAAGGCGTATCGTTGAACAATGCCTGACGATTTGGGAAGTCTTCAATCGCCTCTTCTCCTCGTGATCTGTGTTTGAGGACAAAAGTAAATTGCCCGAGCTTGTGATGACACATTGAACAATAGCGCTGAGATCTCAACGCAGTGTGGTTCGCGCAAAAGGCACCAACTCTCAAGCTTTCACTGACACACAATCATTCCACAAGGACAAGGTTCTCCCTCAAGCTCTCCCTCCACAATACCCACGGCACTGTTTAGCACTTCGTCACGTGACAATGATGCATCATAAAATTAATTAATTACAAGTAATTTGAGATGATTCGACACAATCATGGTAAATACGGTTGCAAGTAGAACGATCGACTGCACCATGTACGCTGTACCGCTGTACCGCTGCACTATACCAAACCTGACCACGTCATTCTGAGTCTTCTTGCTGGATGTTGGTCTGTCTCGCAAGAAGGGATGTCGCTGTGCATGACGTGCAGGCGTAGAGTGGCTCGTGGACAGCGGATGGACAGTCAGTTGAACGCTGCTTGAGCAAGAAACACAAGTTTCCCTTTCTTGAACGTATCCTACCGGTATTCCTACTATGCCAGCCCCATGTGCCCACCAGTGAGTTGCACAAAATCCTGCTTTGGAGCTTGACACCTGCAAAGGCAGTTGTGCGTCATTGGATGTTCCTGGTTTTCTTTTTTTGGTAGATCCGAACACCTACAAATACAATGTACGTTGACTTTGCACGTAATTCACTACATTGACACAGTTACTCTGTGACTGCCTCGTCTTTTTCACTAGCATAACGATGTGCGTTCAAGGAATTTTGGCAACTTTACTTGAACTCAAATCAAATTTGAGCGATATGTCTTTGCCATCTTCGATATGTCTTTGCCATCTTCATTGCACAATACATGTACATGCTACTGTAGATCATAACTGCTGCGGTAATAATAATAATAATTAACATCTTTTTTAAATACCAACAAAATTCCTCTCTTAATTAACGTAGTGCGTGGATTTGCATCCACCTGCCACCATTTTACTGGATTATTCTCAAAACGGAGTCGACAATGCCCTTTATCCTGTGTCTGCGTCCTCTGTTCAATCTGAGCAATGCTGTCATGTGCCCCTTTGCAGGTACGTCTTGTATTGTATTTCTATTTCTGTTGTCGTTGCTCTTTTTATTTTTATTTTTCATTTCCCAATTCCCAAGTCCATTCAGCACGTGCGAATTTGTGGGCGGTTTACCACCGCTGACATTGACGCGTAAGTGCATAATAATAATACTGTAGGTCATCCGGAACGTATCCTTCGCAAGGTTCCCCGCTGCACTCCCTAGCGCAGTGATACCGATACCTTACCTCACATGCCCAGCACACCGATCACAGTACGGAGGAATACAATAACCATGTATTACATGATTTGCACCATTGCAGATGCTAGACTCTACTGACTGGCTACCTGATCACTCCTGCTCTCCTGCAGCGCACACAGGGACATTTGACTTAACCACTTACATAATAATGTATGGCCGCCAACACTGGCTGAAACTACAGACCGACGGATTCCATGTCAAGAACATCCTCTAGTAATAGCCTTCCCAAAACAAAAAAGCAAATGTCAATCTACTTGTACCTGTGCATGGTGGTTGAGCTTGCAGGCATATTACGCAGCGATAAATCACTGAACTCGAGAATCACATTGGTTTGTTTGTATCTTCCGGATCGCAGAGGTACAACTACAAGAGCGATATGTTCTGCCATAACGCCGCACTACACTGCAGTACAGGCCCCTGCTTTACCATCAGTCGGTGTGGAAATACTAGTATTCAAAACACTGGAGCTCTCCTTTCCAGTTACATGAAACGTAGGATCTTCTACGTAGCCTCTCTTCCTTCTCCCAGTGATGATCCACTTACAACCTACATGTAGCAGTACATGCAGCAGATTTCTGCGCTGTACATGTACTAGTACATGATTGTACATGATTTGCAGGCGTGCAGTGGCTAGTGCATACTAGTACTAGATGGACAGTCGAATACTGCTTGTGCAAGAAACACAAATTCATGTAGATCGATGTCATAGACGTCATGTGCACATGTGATGTGGCATACATGTGAGCACCACCATTGCTCGCGACGGGAAACAAGATATCCTTAAATGGATTCATGTTGGGCAAGGCACATCAAGCAGAGCAGGTGTGTGCCAGTGTCCCGGAAGAGGATAATATGCTGGACTGGATTTCAGACATTGCATAGGCACCCTTTTATCGCCAACCGGTCGGAGGCCAACATCTGGTATTGAGACGACATGGACACCTGCAAGGGCGTGCATCAACCTTTCGCTATGAACCAGAGAAACAACCCAGCATCACGAACAATCAGTCCACTTTAGCCTACTATACATGTATCTAGGTAGACCAGACGTGGGCAAGGTGTTTATGACATGTGAGTTAGTATTATGAGGCCTTCATTGGCCGAAACAGCTTGCTGTCTACAGCATTGGGTGTATACTATATTTATCTGGCGAGTATGACATTTTAGCTGCAGTCTCCAAACCTCACTCATAATCATATCCTGCAAAGAGCCGAAGTATATGTACATGTATGCCGGTAGCCATTTTTCTATAATTTCTTGTTAGTAAACTCTCAGTACAGCGGAAAACCAATACAAGCGTCGTTTGGGACCAGTGGACAGTACACAAGACCACGGTTGACTAACAAAAAAGAGAAATGTGCAATGAGTCGATGACCCTTGTACTGTACTCGGAATATCCCATCCGACAAGAAGCCTTCAAACATCATGGGGGAGAGATGGAGGCCGCGGTCTCGTGTACATGTGCCAATGGACGAATACCAGGGTGGCTTAGGCAACAAGCTTACAGCGACATGAACATACAGGATATTGAGACGTGAAATCCTTCTGGTTTTCAGGAAGTAAACACACACAACAATCGCCAAAAGAGCATGCTAAGGCATGCCTGGTGGCTTGATACTGCAACATTCTCTGTAGATGTCATCACAGGTGACATATTTCTGCTGTTCTATTTTTTGATTACTCACCAAAGTTGGAGTGCTGGATAGAATATGACCACTGAGGGTAGCGGTGACATATGGCTTATGACGTTCCTCAGCCCAAACCCCTTCTTGAAGTTCCAGGGTTCACGGCAACTGTGTGTGCCAGTATGCGGCCTGTTCTGCATTATGCAACATATCCTGTGGTTGCCGTCTACATGTACTTGCCGGGTATCATCGGGTATTGACTCACCCCACCACCGATACCACTCAGACCGATCAATTTTAATAGGATGTGATGAAAACACACACACACACACACACACACACACACACACACACACACACACACACCAACACACACGCACAGACAGAATGCTTCGCTTCCATTACAGACTGTCAGTCATGTGCGGTTATCTTTCTCTTTGCCAGAGATGGCCTAGAGTCTTGCTCCCCTCTGTGTTGCTCCGTATGTGGTCGATGTGCATCGGGTGACAATGAATGCCCGAAGGCACGTTCCTGTGCAGGATGAGAGAAAGCATTCCTTGAGGCATCACTAACCACCATCACTCGCATACATGCAGGGCCGCTGGCACTCGCCCGACCCAGGCATCTTATTGCTGATCACGCTCTTTACGTTCGTTTCACAATACGAAAGCTTCCAAATGAATTGCTTTATAGCAGCGTTCACCACAACAATACCCGCCATCATTGGGGTTTTCCGGAGGTATAGAGCCTTTACTCTGTCAGCCTGCTGATGCACAAGAGGAATTCCAACCATCACTTCACTGCTACAAATTTCCTATTCTTTGTGTTTCTTGTACTAGGTCTGGAAACTAAGCTCACCGGGCCCAGCGAAACCCAATCCTATGGCCTGGGTGCGTGTGTCGGTGAGTGTATTCACAACAGTGGCTCCAGCGATCAGACAAATAGATCGTATTTTTGGACTGGCAAGCGACGGGCGGGGAGGGGAGTGCGTGTGGGTGGTAGCTTTACACAATGATGTCTGGAAGTTCCCCTCGCGGGGTCGAGGAACACTGCTCAGCTGGCATCCCAACAACGGCCTATAGGTCTGCTTATAACATCCAGAAGCAACTAAACTGCCAGACAAATATCACGTCTAAACCTGAAGTGGACGAGCTGAGTCTTTCCAATCCCCCTTTCGAAAACTGAGAATACCTGGGCATGTACGTGTACCGGTACATCCTCATGAACTGACCTCTGGGATCCAAAAACGTCCTTCTCAAGGTGATGGTGTTGGTCGCCTAGGCACCTTCCCTGCGTAATGTCCTCACGACAACGCAAGTGTGATGGCCACACTGTACAGATACAGGCGGTAAGCACTCGTACTCGTCATCTGATGTCCAGTGGCACGGTCTCCATGATCCAACCTGCCGCTGCTGAAAGCTGAGAGGCTGGAGGGTAGACCAGGTCCACTAGGGTTCAAGTGGGCCATTGCTTTAGGGCATTGCGAACTCGTAACCCTCAGAACTCTCAGCCCCTCGCTTTACTCGAGAGTCGACCAGCTGTACATGCCCGTACTGGACATTTACACAGATCTGCTGCACTCAACGGGGTGTTAAAACCCATCTGAAACCCTCCGAGTATTTCAGATGGTATCATAACGCGACCCTCAGTAATAAGTCTTTCTCCGGCCTGTGGATCCTTTTGGCGACGCGTCAGGATGCTTCACAAGTACAAACTACTATGGCCGATGGCTGTGTTTGCTGGTCAACAAAACTCGACTCGTCTCGCACGCCGTCCAGAAATGGAAAGTCGTTGGAGCGTCTCGTGTCCTCTCCTACCAACGAAACAATGAAAGAAGTCGTCACAATTGTACGCAAACTCTTCCTGCTCTTCCTTCAGACGAAACAGACGTCGGGTTCTGGCGTGGTAATAAGGTTTTACCGGCGCCATTCAGAATACGACTGGAACATCAACACAAGCGTAATTGCTAGGTTCTTCAGGAAGAAAGGTCGACTTCTCCATGCTTGGAGCATTAGCACAGCGCCAGAAAGAATGAGGTGATTGCTGGCACATAGTTCTCGAGATGATCGAAAATAGAACGTTCCCTTCGCGACGTCACTATTGTTTGCACCCGCCCAGTCCCACTGTACACCCACACAGTGAGCATGCAGCTGATGGGCATGCTTTGTGTTTTGAAGATCAACTACTTTGTTGAATTTGCTTCCATGGATACCTTAGGTCACACTAAGACCTGCAGGTACATGTACCGAAGAAGACATTGGCACTGCTGCCATAGTGTTCAGTGCTCAGCGTGCAGAGCTGGTTCCCGTGCCCTGGACAAAACGGGAACCGATCAGGTGGCGGTGTGTCCTCTAAGTTAGTTTCACGCCAAAAGGCGATCACGGGGCATTGCAGAGTCACAACAAACAACATGTCCCACTTTTTTTACACAGCATGTAGGCCCACACTACAAACATTACATGATTGTACACACTATGCCGCTCTGCACTGTACCGGTACTGATAGGCGATAGTGGTGGTCTCTTGCCTTCACATCTACATGTACATGTGCAATCGTAACGTGAAAGAGAAGAACAGTACCAATATGCCAACAGGATGTAATGGTTATAGCGCACATATAATCGATACTTCAAACCACACATCAGAAAATGGAAAGGAGGTCCATCTGTTGTGGAACACCGACCGAGGACTACAGGTAACTACAGAAAGGACTGTGTACCGTTCGCCGGGTTGAACGAGTGAATACACATACACACACGCACACACACACACACGCACACACACGCACAGTGATATTGCCATTATTGGTCTCACTATCTTACTTACACAGACTTGTGCACGTAGGGATGTACCGGCACAAGGTAGCAAAGCCAAAGGCAAAGAATGGCCCACGAAAACGCTGGAGGCCATGGGGCCTACTACTAGTACTACTAGTACACCATACACGTACTTGCCTCACACCGGAACAGCATCATCCACACATACAGCGGTGTGTGATAGAAACCTACATGATCGTATATGCAGTGTAGTATGCGTAGTGTACGTGTGCGTGTGTACCAGGTTTTCCTGGATTGCCAGCACCTGAGTGGGATCGAGGTGACGAGGACATACACAGTACATGAATACCAATGACGTCATCCCCATCTCCCTGAGGAACTATGCTTGAAGCTTGCTGCCAGTGTGACCATTAGAAGTTGGTTAGAATGTATAAGGAGGTATCACTGAAGGGTATGCGTGACTTCTACGACTTCAAACAATGGTACCATCACACAAACAGTGCCTGTATGACCGGAATGAAGAGGCTAGCCGTGTTGGAACTGTATCTGTAGATTTCCTCTTGGTGGAAACAAAGGCTACTTGTACGCATGCCAGGTTGGAGGTCGCAAAACATAAAACTGAGGTGACAACGTGCCAAGATTAGGCCCTGTGTCATCCACTCGTATTGTCTTCAACCGGGCAATTATACGATGGGGAATAGGATGACAATTGTCAATAGATGGGCATTCCTAGCTGGGTTCATTTTTCGCCATACCAGCAATCACGGTTATTTGCAAGGCTTTACTGGGAGCTCTTCGTGGCGTCCGGTGATTCCTTCTTGGATTTCCTCTCTCAATTTGGGTTGAGCCCAAATAGCCTGCGCGCTCAATTGAGCTTGGCTACTGATTGGAGAACAGCAGGGAACATCTCCCTGGAGAAGAGAGAAAAGGTTGAAGTAACGATTAATTAAACCAGTTTTACGACTGGGTGATTGCCCCTACAAAGTTCGAGCAGGTGGATCACTTGGAGGATGTGTGCACACAGGTTAACAGCTGATTGAGGAACTGTGGGGGGGGGGGGGACATCGGCCTAAGACACAGTAGAAGTAGATATCACACGTGCTGTGTGACGTTGTGTACAACGTATACACAACGTAATGAGAACCTAGTAGTGTGCTTTACCTGACCTGCAGCTCGTTGCGGCACGTAAACGCTACTGTTCTACATGTATCGTGGAACCATGGCATGAGGTTGTATACCAATTGTGCTGAACACACATGCAGTATTAGCACGGTTCTGTTCACAAGAGCAGACACAGACAGCACATTGTACGGTAGAGTGCGCGAACAACTCCAACAATTCCGCAACGTCTATCCTACAATGACAGTATAAGCTTGACTTCCTCCCACCCGACCGCGCTGGTGACGCATACCGCCATGCCCAGAAAACGTGAAGATAATACTCATTGCATCACATGTCAAGGATGTCTGGCACACGCCACAGACACACTGCCTGCCCAAGTTTGCCACCAGGTGCACAGTTTTAGTTTGGACATCTCATGAGTTGAAAGAAAGTAAGTCATCGGAAGGCCTGAATATTCTCCGTGTTGTCCTGGGTTTGAGAACGATCCCAGGTACCTTGTAGCTCTATTGTCGGTCGAAGGTTTTCTCGCGTGATCGCGGGTGAGTATGGTTGCATGTTTTCACTGGTCTGGCACTATTTGACATGGCTCGTCCTCCGGTCGATGTTGGCAAGTTCTTCCGGCGGCCACTGAGGACAGGATACCGCAGGGTCAGAAGAAATGGATTGTCCCGCGCCAGCACCCAAGACAAGTTGCAGGAAGGTTCAGGCACAGATGGTCGAACACGTGGAGGTAACAGCGTGCCGCAATACCACAACACTCTCGCTGAACGTGGCCGAAAGCAAGGCTTCTGCACAACCGTCTAGCGCATACATCCGTCCGTTTTCAGCCAGGCACATGTATTGGCATGCTCTCGCGCCTCTTGCTTTCCCCCATCAACACGCACACCTTGGCCATAAGCAATACTAGTATGCCCGTAAAGTGTGCTCTGCCGGCCACGCGCCTGAGATTCCGACCAGATCAGGACGAGCTTTCATCACCTCAGGCCCTGGACAATCTGCCGTCGGATGGACAACTCACGCCTAGCACTGTATAGGCCAGTCATGCAGTTCCGGCTTTGGCTCGGCAAAGCTGATCACGTGCCAGACCTCACAACAAGATGTGAGCTTACTCCGAGCCTCCCCATATCCCCTAACACAGGTCGCAGCGGATGGTTGAGTGTTAAAACCGGTGGGTAAATCTCCCCTCAAACCTCTAGGACACCGTTGACCTTCTCGTGACGTATGATCAAGGCAATGCAATTGCCTTGACTTGAGCATCACTGACCAAAGATCAGGGGTTAGACTGAAGGTGTTGTAACACTGAGCAAAGATCAGTGGTTAGATTGAAGGTGTTGTAACACTGAGCAAAGATCAGTGGTTAGATTGAAGGTGTTGTAACACTGAGCAAAGACCAGTTGTTAGATTGAAGGTGTTGGAACACTGACCAAAGATCAGTGGTTAGATTGAAGGTGCTGTAAAACTAAACAACGCGGTAACACTGTGATCATCTTACCTAGGTATTAAAGTGAGAAGTAATGCCGGAAAGGTTCAGGAAGTACACGCTGAACAACCGGCTGGCTCACAATTGCCAATGGCGGGTACGCATGAAAACTATCGAGCAGAGTAACAGCATTGCACTACAATACAATGTTTTCATTTCAAGGTTTTCATACGCAAGTGCGTCTGTTTGTCTGCACCATGGAATCTGGCTAGTGTATAACGGTCACTGTAATAACCATGAGGGTCTGAACGACTCGCGCCTCCAGTCCATAGTACCTGCAACCCAGAAACGTCACCATCACGTGATGCTTTCTCACATTGCCATATGCGTGTGTGTCCAGAAACATGGATGGGATCCTGACTCTAGTGCCTAGTGGTCACTGAGTGGGTCAGAGAGAGGGGAGGGGGTGCATAATCACGTAGTCAATGATCATCTGACTGCAAGTACCGGTAGTAGGCTTGGGGATTGCAGTGTACTGCTACTGGTATGGTGGTGTACATAATAAGTTCCAAGGCTGGTAGTTTTAGAATGAGCAGTGTTAGAAGGAGCAGTGCAGTGCAAGGGACTACTTCCAATATTTACTGTAATCATAGCTGCTTTGGCCACGGGGCTAACACAGCCACTTGTTGGAAGACACTCAGCGAAATTCGCTCATAATAGTCAAGCACCTATTCTCTGGTCGAGGAGGACCTTTCGAGGCCTTTACTCTTAATACTGGACCATTCACAGACTCAATACATGTGTACGGTGAGATGGCTCGAGGACTACAGTGGAGTCAGGCGCCGGGCGTCGCGTAAAAATCGCAGCGTTGCCACTACGTTCCAGTGGTCAGTACATGCATTGCATATTGCAGATCGCTATTGCTCTCGCCCTGATACTGCCATGGTCTTGCCCTGTATCGCTGCCCTACGCTCGTATATTCTGCACAGCTACATGCACACGTATACAGGGCCCTTACCCAGTCTACATCTTTTCGCAGTCATGCTGCACGAAGGATCGGACGAACCCGGGCCTGGACCTCCTATCCCGACGCCTATCCCAAGTCCGTTGCCAAGATGCCCGATCGTATCCTCCCAGCAGTGGCTTGCAAGTTTCACCGCACAGTGAGCACGCAGAGGTTTGCACACTCTACAAGTGCTCCAGCCGTCCTGGACCACAGGCAGCGTAGAGCAACACCACCATCACATCACATCACCACTATGCTGGCTGGACGTGAATACAGGTGCCCGATTCAAGGCACTTTCCCCAGGTCAAGCACCCTCTGCCTCTCTCATTCTGCACTGCCCCGACTATCACCTCACTCCACTCGTACTCGCCCACTGGTATTACTAGTAGTGCTGGTCCTATCAGCTCTGCCTCTAGCTTCTCATGTGCCCGTTTGAAGAGCTGCATACCTTTTACTGTTCGCCTGAGCGGAGCTGGTATATCAGCTGATAGGGCGGTGAAACACATCTCCGAGCTCAGAATTCAAAATAAAAGGCGTCTCTCGACGCCACTCTTGCAGCAGTTGTGTTCAGCTTCTAAGGCCCAAACAAGAAAGTTTCCCTTCCGGAGCCATCCTACCTGCCCGGTTTCGCCCACCACTGCCCATTTGTGCCGAGGACTGTCCGTGCACCTGTCTGATTTTTATGCAACAATTCTGTTGTTTTGGCTTTGTTCACTGCGGCCATTTCACGTTCTCACCTCAGGCGAAGGTCTAGATCCTCTCAGACCTTCAGTGATTAGTGGCACAGAGAAAAGTGTCCCGTGTATTTCAGGTGCAGCTGTATTACGAGTGGTGTTCGCGCGTGTCCATATAACCATCAAGTTATTGCTTAGCCTGTCCCATATTGACAGTGTTGAGGAGTGCTAAACCATACGGTCCCAAGATATTCTCTCACCTCAATATACCCTCATTGACTGGTCAGTAGGCCTGGGCTGTTTGCTCTCATCTAACCAGAGTAGGAAGTAGTGAGAAAATGCAGTGGCTGAACGTGACACCAACCCTCTACTGGCTGCGATGCACCATTCTGCTGGCTATGCTTCAACTCCAGTCAGGTGATTTGCGCTAACTACTTCCTGTATATGGGCATGTGAAACATCTAAATGTGGTTACTTCACAGATTCACACCTTTTCTCTGTGCCACCTCCAAATCTTCTTAGGTACCTGGTGTTTGCTGTGCAATTTCATTTTCGCTGCAGATGGGTAAGCTGTATGGCCTATGGATGAGTTTGAAATTATATTTTGATGTCTATTGTCTACCGTACAGGCATGGCAGGGAACAGTAAATGGCGTCAAATGCTTGACCACCAGCGCAGCAGGGACCCAGTACCGGTCACTAGTAGATTATCTCTGTCTTGTGCCCAGTGCCAGCGACACCTCAACCAGCAACCAGGCTCCGAGGAGGGCTGCCGCCAGCGGGGATGGTTAAAACCTTTCTTCTACGGCGCTGCAGCTGGTCTGGGCACTGAAGCAGGCAGCACTGCAGCGGCGGGAAGCGGCAACTGTTCGTGCGGCTGCACAATGTGCGCTGCCAGTGCTCCTAGATGCGATCCTACGTCCACATGCGTCCTAGGCGCACCATTCCGCAGTCCCATGGACAAGTGGACGTGTTGTCGACCTTGTCTGGGTAAGTGCGCGCATACACTGTATTTAGAAATAAGAATTCAGCACAGATTCCTTTCGCCACCCTAATTACCACGCCAGTGTACAGGTATTGTACATCTGAAATCCTGCCTAGCCACTGAGTGAATGGTGTGATGTTGTAGTATACACCACAAAACAATCATTGTTTTCCGCTCTCACCGTCGACACAATGCATTGACACGCGTAAGTAGGACAGGTCACCGATCAGCAATGACAAGCTGGCCAATGACACACACCAGTTGACCAGGGACAACTCCTCTGGCAGGTGACACCCTAAGAATTGCTCGCTGACGAACCTTTGTAACCTTCCTGCGCCAACTTATGCCGAGAATTTTGTTTCAATCAGCGTCCTGTCGCTCTTGCCTGTGAACAGGCGAAGCGCTTGTGTGTGGTTCGATGCATTGTATTTGTATCCAACTCCTAAGCGATCGTACAGTGAAGAGTCTATAAGCTACCTCCGAAGCATGGAAATAAAGAAAAGACAATTTAGACGTGCCATAAATGAGGTCAATGTGGAGAGGCAAAGAGCAGGGTCTTCAAAACCAAAACAAAAAGTACTTCGCACGATGTAAAAGAGGAAAGTATGTGCTATCGGGGATACTGAAGTACATGTACATTGTATGCGCTATCCATATCCGGGCTACTGCAGTTTCATTGTGCCGGTCATGATTAGTCCTAGCTGTAATCAAGTAGTAATCAAGCGCGAAATGGTGACTACTGTGACTGGTTTACTGGCTTCAGGCAAGTCTGGCGAGGGCGAGGCACTACCTAGGTATGCTACAGCTATACTGTAGAATGTACCATAGCTAGCTAATACATGTATACAGGACAAGACTGATAGCGTACACGCATAGTGGTGAATCACCTTAGGCCGGGTATCCAATCTCTGTTCAAGCGAATCACCATGATTCTATCATTGCTGTGCTAACGACATGCATGTGCTTAATACGTCCAGCAGGGTGATGTCCAGCAGGGTGATGTACAAATGAGTGGACTCTCTCCTCCTGCGGGGGGGGGGGGGTACATTGTAGAGTTGGCAGTCGCCATGAGAAAGTAGCGTAGAGTACCGTAACCCACATTCCTACTATACTAGAAGGCAATGTTGTCCCACTCTATCCGTCAAGATTTCCAACTTCTGTTTTAACACCACTGTGTTAGAGTGGCGGTTGCGAGCATCCGCTGTTTCAGGGAGACGTCAGGGAGGCGTCGGTAGGCTTCTAGATAATGTGTAGTGCTGTAGATGGTAGGAGTGACGCAGAACGTTAGGTCACCTACCTCCAACCAACCCACAACCTACCTTTGACGAGAGTACGTGTACCGAGTTACTGCTAATTCTAAGCATTCCCTACGGACAGAGTCGCAGATTGAGAAGTGTTACTGGCATACTGGCATGCGCTTGCGGTTCATCTGTATCAAACTACAGCCTGCCAGATATTGAATAATGCCAGAACAGTTGGCAGCCAGTGAAATTGTGAATTGAAATTCAATTGAGGACCTGTGCGCCGTGCTGTGTTCCCCTCTGGTAACGAAGCGCTGTAACACCCCGCCATGATGCTCAACGCTATTTCCGTATCCGCGCAGCACAATCTGGGTCCAAAAGTGAAACAGGCGCTTGAGCCTGGGCCAAACTGAGTGTGAAAGTGTCGTGCATATTTACTAGTGGCGGAAGAAGCCTGAAAAGCGCAGTCGTAGGGCTGCTGAGATGATGGGGCTTGCATGAAGTGGTGACAACATGGCCATGTTCATAATAGCATTATACTACCTGTCATGTAACATCCCAGCAGGACGCCTCTATTCCTCTGAGTCAGCAGTCTCAGCACAGTGGCAAGTGCGGATATGAGATGCAATGCCCTCCATTCACTGCTACAGTCAGACCTCGCTTAACCGCACACACCCGTTTTCCACAAAAATATCCGGATAGGCGAGGGAACCGGATAACTGAACACACATACTGTATATGCATGTGGCACATCAAAATGGGTGGCATCGTACATACATGTAGATCAAAAGGGGTGGCATCGTACATACATGTAGATGGGTCCTATGCAGTATATCCAGCGTGCACAATATGTAAAACAAGCGAGAAAAATGACAAGTGCATGCATCCAGCAGATCAAGGACCTCATTGGTTTGTACAACTCCCTGATTCTAACTTCTGCAAGCCACGTGCAACCGGATACGACGAAGCTATTTGCACACATTTCAACCAGTTTGTACACAAAATCATGCACCGGTATGCGGATCGCGAGGTCCAGTTATATTGTATGCGAAATGTATGCTGCACATCGGTAACCAGCGATTTTCTTCCGGATGGCGAGGGATCCGGATAAAAGAGGACCGGATAAGCGAGGTCTGACTGTACTACTACTCCTACTATACTATAGTCTATGGTTGGAAAATGGCCAGTTGGCGAGGTATCAAGGAGGCTTCCTTGCCTCGACTACATGAAGCTAGGTCCGCTCCCCTCGCATGAAAAAGCAGATGTTATGCACACTCAGTGACTGAAGCGGCTCCACCTCGTCGCAAATAGTCTTGCATTGAATCGTTGCGTTAATAGTGATATTTCCAGCAGGTGTCTGCTGGTAGCGATGATGTTTTCTACTAGCTTATTTGCATAACAACATAGACCCTGGAGAATGCACAGACACCGTTATGTGATGTGACGTGACGTGAGAGAGAGTCTCAATCTTGTTCCAGCCTGGAGAACTGCCCACCGCTGCCAGCATGCATGTATTCGTGAAGTGAAGCGAGCCTCATTACCAAACCGTAAACACACTTCAGACCGTTTATTTCAAGTACTGGGTAGTACCAACGCGCAATCTGGCCGGCATGGGCAACGGGCTAGCACTAGTACTAGCAGCGGGGAGCGGAGAATGTTGCACGGAATTCCTGTTTCTTGTAGCACATTTCCGGTCATCCCTACGTAGCTACATATGCCGCTTACTCAACACTAGTAGTTAATGAGTTGGGCGTGTTGGCTGCTGTGACTCTCATCCTCCACCTGTTTCTTGTGCTTGGCAAGGTGACGAGACGCGTGGCGAAGGGTACACTAGACTGTCGAGACTTTGGCTTTGCGATGAGTGAATAGGAGGAATGAGCTTGAGCGTCTGTGAAGTTATGTGACCCTCTGCATGTCTTTTAAGAATTATTGCGTCCATCTTGGCGGATTCCGGATTGGTCACCATTGCGGCCAGCTCGCAGTCTGTGTGTTGCAGCTGATGTTAACCACCTAACCACCATGCTTTGGATATCCAACGGTGGATATACGTGTACGTGTATGTATATCGAATTAGTGAGGTAACACTGGTGATATCTCAGGCCGAAGTGTTACCAGACCCGTGCTAAGCCGTGCTGCCGGTCAAGTATTCAGCGACGTGTTGGGCGGATAGGAAAGAGTTGCGGGGGGCTCTTGACCATGTTCTACAGATAGTAAGCTATAAAGGTTTGGCTGTATGGTCAAGGTAAATCGTGCAGGATATGATTCGCCCACGTTCTATTTCTCACTATGCAGAATGTGGCCCCGACCAATAGTGCAGATTCCTCGACCACAAGTACAAACAGAAAGACACGTGGAAGCCCTCTATCGGTTCTTCACACCTTGGACTTTCCGCAAAGAACGTCCACTTGACAGTGATGTGCCTGGGAAAGTCAGTCAGTCAGTTTCACTGCTACAGAACTAGAGTTGAACTGTCTAAACCCATACACGTCGAAAGCAGTCAAAATACATTGTACGTGACCGCCTAGCAAAGATTCCGATCATTGACCAGTAGTATCACCTGATCACCGTGGAGATAGTGATGTCGCGTAGTATTCATCAAGTGTTCGCTGGTTATGTACTGCTGCTATTGTCAAGAGATCATGGACTATTGCTAATGTCGCCACCATCACACGCCGCTCTTCATTACCCGATTGGAACACAAAGCGATGGGGGTCCATGACGGTATACGCTGATGGAGCACAAAGGGGCCGTGTAGGGGCCGCATGTCAATTTCTCATCATCTTGCGAAACCGCTCAGGACTGGAGGGCATTCGGGGACTTGCAAGCAGTGAACGCTCCATCACTCGAGTATAAGCAAAGCCCGCAGCATATGCAAATGCAACAGTTACAGTAAATATGCGTCACTTTCGTTCTCCTTGCTACCCACGTTGACGATACTACGCATAAAATTGTAAGTAATTAGTTTGTTGCCCTAACCCTGGATCGACATGTACCGCCAGACAAGCACTGCTGTAGGATTCTCGTGTAGATGGAGCATGACTGCACGCTCACATCCGTAGACACATATATGTACATCAGCAAAGGATCACTCATTGCGCTTTCCGTGAGATGGTATGTAGAACGATCCGTCCGCAGACAGGAGAGGTACGTCGCCACTTATGAGAGTGGTGTCGACTTTTGGGTCATTGCGTGGCGGAGGGTTACGCACACAACTGTACGCATGATGTCATCTTCCACGTCACACTCACCATGATGCTGACCCAGCACATTCAATTGAATTTCGGATATGCTATACAGTCTTACAGAGTCAGAGACCTTGTTTTACGCTTCTGCTTGCTCTGTAGTCCTGTGGCAGCCTCTAGCTACATAAACAAACAAAACATCTTTGCTTTAGCTACTTCTGGCTCGAGCACCTGGTCTCTGTCGACGGTTTGCCGATGGGTAGCTGCTTGTGGTTTTGCTGACTGACGGGGGTTGGGCAATGGCGGTAAACATACAATATGTAACTGGATTTTGGTAATTAGGGAATTAGGAAAACTTGATTAAGTTTGGGCGAATGGCTGCTGTGAAAAGGGTTTACGTCATGTACTACCTGTAGTCATGTTATGTGTTCATGTTATCAACTTTATTGTCGAATGCGGCACGACCAATCATAGTGTGCCACTAACTCGGCAACTACAGGTGGCAGATGCAAAGTTCCGCTATGACGTACACGGGTAGAACGAGAGGAATTCGCTACCTGCCTAGCACGCCTTGGATACATCCGTTCATCGCCATCTTTGGCAGTGGTCCAATCCACTCCTCTCCTCAATCCAAGGAAGCCTCGTTCTGTGGCCCTGGTGTATAGAATGTACATCAGCTCAGTGCATATTTGGACAAAACTGCAGATGGATAGGGGTTTGTTGTGTGGGACTGCAAGCAGGGCTCTCCCCCCTACTCCTTAGCTGGGACCATTAGGTCCTTTTACTTCCGTGAAGGAGATATCACATTCCTCACTGTTCCCACTATCGTTTCTTGAGGTCACATGTACAAGGCTAAATCAGCGTGAATGCAACTAGAAACGGGCAACTTGAACGTGTCTTGATAATCGGATTACTGGGAGTGCATGCTCTCGCACTGCTGTAACAGTGAAGGTTATCTTGCAATGGTCCTCCACAATTTCACAGGTGGATAAGCTCGAACACACCCTTGCCATCAGTACATGTACCAGCAATACGCGTACGCTATGTGAATGACTCTCAGGGAACTCGGTGCGGCGCGCCTCCGTCACTAATAGCAAACTAACGTGTTACTTGGAACCATCCGTCCATGGTGAATACTAGTAGCAGATTGAGATGAAGCTGTGGAGAATATGCAGGAGAACTGTGGCCAGTCACCTGGTCACTACAAGTCGGCAGTATCGACATCTGGCCACTAGCAAGAATTTCTACTTGCTTCACTGAGTGTAGCTACATGTACACTGGCATGTACTTGAGCGGTCATGTACATGTTCAAGCGAAGATTATCGTTTTGGTAAAGCAAGCCATCGTTGGACAAAGCTTTCTCCGTCACGCGGAGGGCGTTTACGTACCGAATATGCCATAGGATGACGTTGCGAATACTAGTAGATAGTGCCCTGGTCAAGGAAAGTGCATAGTTGTTGGCAGAGGCGAACGATGGCATCTTGACCATGATTAACTGGTGGCTGGTTGGAATGCATTGCCATAGCGTTGGCTAACCATCTGAAGAGTTCAATATGGGGCAAACCCTTGCTCAGTAATGATGCCCTTTGAATTGGGCAAAACATGCCCTGATTCCATTGTCTTCGCTCTCCGCACTGATCGCCTCATTATCATACTGTACTGCGCAATGGCAGTGCCTAACTCCATGTTCCTGATGATGATCACTTGTGTGACCTGGACATGCGTACTTGCAACAATGACATTATGTAGATGTTCTGAGCCCCGATCTCACTTTCCACAACTGTGTATGCAGCAGTTGTTGGGCCGTGCTCAGCTAATCATTGTGACAGGTTAATTATTAATTGTCATTATCCACACTCTGAGACCACACTTGCTCTTGAAGAATGTATCCCGTCACAATTCAGCTGCTGATTACTAGTAGATTGCAGGGAAGCAAGGCCAGCACCAAGAACAAGCGCAATGTTACATGTACAGTGCATGACTATGAGTGTATGTGTTCCATGTACATGTATCAGCATACCGAAATTGACCAATCCCATGTACCGTGCACGCTGGCTTGACAAGGAGGAGATCTGAATTGAGCCCTTCCTGATTAATCGTTTCGATATTTGTCTTCATCTCATTGCAATGCCAATCTGACGGATGCCTAAAGCTGTGAACCAACAACCTTCCTACTTAGCCTGTATTTGGTGTGGCTGAAAAGCTCACACACTACTACAGTCACAGCACTATGACGGTAATCTTGGAATCATCAAGGAATGTCAATCAGTTCAATGGACCCTGTCCGAACTCCTCCTCAGACCAGTGGACCCCTATTAGATTGTTTCCGCTCGCTGATTTGCAGTCCAATGACTCCGTATGCACTACTATAGACTGTACCAGTATGTTGTGCTGTGATAGGGCAGTGGCTTGATTCGTGGTTGCGACCATTGCCCACTGTGCACCCACTGTGCACTTCTCCAGACTCCACAATACTATGACTGGGGTAGTGGCTTGATTCGCGGTTGCGGCTGTTATCCACTATACAATGTAGTAGTACTGGCAGTATTCCCGTGAGCTCATCCAGCGGTGAGGAAGTGATGGCACAACGGCTGATGCCTTGCAGCTATAGCACCTGATGGCCAGTCGACTCTGTGATACGCCACGGGGGTAATTCACCAGCGGCGCCATCTTGCCAGAGAGCGACCTCGTCACAACACCTCTCTTGTGGTGTTTCGAATTCCTCTACATTTTCCGAGAGATGGGACAGCAGGGAGAACTACTAGCCGACCATGTACGAATACAATACACTGTGCACTGTACATTCCGGAACTCGCTCAATGACGGTGTCCTGCTGTGTGGAGGGACCACAATGCTCTCGAGTCGTACATGTACATGTACTTCACTGTTGCCGCTGGCCGACTATTGCTCAATACTCCGTGATATTAAAGGGTGTGATCAAAAGAATACTGATGATGATGATATGTGGCCAGGTGTACATGTACATGTAGATATCGGACATACACGTAGTCTCAACACTGGCGAATCTAGTTGCCAGTTTCAAACCACGTGTTCCGTAGAGATCTCGAGAGTGGGCTACCTACATGTACATGACTGTACTCTGCCGTGACGCGCGACTCCGTTGCTTGACAAGTAATAATTAAAGAAAGCGGGAGCATATCGCCGCGATATTCGTGCTCGCAACTATAACTATACTACTGCAGTGGGTCTACGAGTCCTCCTCGCACACTGTCCTCCTCGCACACTGTACTGACCTGAAGTTCTGCATGGTACAATGCTCATGTCTACAAGGCCGGGGCGCCAGCGCCACTCCGAAGTGTCTAAACAACTCAGACAGACGCTCACATAATACATAAAACCACATCTCAGTTTCGGGCATGATGGGGCATGATGTCCTCATAGAATGATGATGTTTGAAGTTCTTCGAATGAGCTGCTCTTGTTGTGGTATAGCGAGGTGAAATCGGATACTGAGTGCGGTAGGGACTTGACACTTCTCGCGCGCACTACAAAGCAGGTTCTGAGTCGCTGTTAGCAAACACTTAGTCAGCTTCCGACCTCGGTCTAGCTCTCCTTTCTTTCCTTTACTATTGTCTGCACCGGACTATTGTTAGTTCAACGACCTGTTGCATTGTCACATGGCTCAACTAAATACTTCTAGTATTTTTAGATTATGTCCTCTCCTCTTGGAAGCTCCTCTACTCACAACCCAGTGTGTGCTTCTGTCACATTATCCTAGATTCATTGTACGACGGAGGACTCGATGTCAGATATTAGCTCGTGCAGTTGACTGAAGTACCAACTCCTTGGCTAAACTGCTCCAGGGGAAGAATCAGCTCTTCGCCGGGAATTGATACAGTAGCAGAATGTCTATTGGAAAGCGTTTTCTGTCGAGTGCATGGTTTGGCAGAAGAGGAGATCTAGCTCGGTTGGAACGCTGAACAATTGATTGTGTTGAGTCTCTTGAGGCGGGTACTTCATCCCAGTCTTGCCCGAATACCATCGCGGACGAAAATATCAACTTTCCCTCGGTCTTTACCAGATTGGCAGGTGATTTTAGAAACTACCCAAGTACCTGATGTTGCTTCACGTACTTTGTATGTCTGCTAGAAGAAGACTCTTAAGGTCATGCTGATCGAAGGCTCCGACGTTCTCCTCCACCTTAGTCAGCAACTTGGTGTTCTTCGAGCTGTCATCGTGCCGTCTATTTCCGTACTCTTACCTACCTGGAAATAGGCACGAGTTCAAAATCCGATTACAGATAGCCATGCACGTACGTACAATCAGCGGAACTGTGATCCGAGGCTAAACTAGTATACAATATCCAGACAGTGGATCGGAGTGATCGGATCCAAGCGAACATTATGATTGAAAATACAAGTACAAAACGCTGCCTCATCGTTTTCGAGTGTCGTCTGTAAAGAATTTACAGCTTGTGCACGATTATCCATGCAACTAGTCTGGTTGGAAACGTCTCCTAGCGGCTAGCCTTGGGCAGATGATGCTGATTAGCTTCACTCAATTTGTTCTTTCCTATTATTATCTTCCCATGTTTCTGCAGAGGAGAGCTCCGCAAGGTGCCTGTTTGCCAAGTGTGATCCCATCCAGGATTGCGCGGAGCTTGAGCGTGTTAGGGGCCACTGCTGCCCCAGATGCAAGCGCCCCGTGTCCTCCTGCCCCGGGGTGAAATGTCCCCGACAGAGATTCTGCGTCAAATATCACCAGGTCGCGCCCGGTCAATGCTGCGCAAAGTGCCGCAAGTTCAATCGGTCGAAGAAAGGTACGTCCCCTTGTAGGCACGCTGCATACACAACCAGTGCATCGTCCTATTTTTTTTTTTTTTTTTACTAAAAAACACAGCCCTACTAATAATCAGGGGAAGAGGACAACTGAAATGACGCTGGACAACAAGACAAAGGGGAGTAGGGGCGATGTGCCGATGTGGTTGGCGAGGCTCATCCGACCGGAGGTCTCGGAATCATAGCCTACGACCAGGCATCGTTAGGAATGCAGCTAGGGAGGGAGGGAGATCAAGTGAGAAAGAGAGAGAGAGTGAGAAAGAGAGAGAGAGAGAGAGAGAGAGAGAGAGAGAGTATATCGAATCTATGACTATCTCATTCTCTCTCTCTCTCTCTCTCTCTCTCTCTCTCTCTCTCTCTCTCTCTCTCTCTCTCTCACACACACACACACACACACACACACACACACACACACACACACACACACACGCACTCAAAGACAAAGACAAAGAGGGCGAAATTGAGCGAAAGAGAGAGAAAGAGAGATACTTGAAGTAGATTCACACTGCAGCTAAGTAGGAAGTACTTTACAGAACTACACTGTACTTCACAAGGTCATGATACTCTGCATGTGTTGCCTTTCCTTATTAAACTAATAAACTTGCATACTGCTAATACGGGTTTATTAAACTATACTTTTAACCGCGATCCAACACGAGGTCGATCATATGCAAATATCTATCGAGGCTGCTTATCACTAACAACAATGACAATGCCTTAGGTCGTAATGACAATGTCAATATTCATAAATACAACAATAGCAACTAAGAAAGGAATTCAAGCCGGAGTAACGGTCAGTTGGTTGGGACGTGAGAAACACACATCCCGCGGGCTGCATGCGTGTCCTACGTACCATCCTGGCACGATTGTTCCTTTACTCTAAGCTCTCTGAACCAGTTATCCAACCTAATCAGGCAGTCGCACAAGTTTGGCGAAATGGGAAGAAAGTGGTCACTTGGTTCAAGTGCATCTAGAGGCACTTTAGCCATTTGCCAATGTTTCGCCTTTCCTCGCCCCCTTCAGTTGTGATGGAAGAAAACATCTCCCTGCCACCTAAGCCATTCGTGGTGTTGTTTATCCCAGGCCATGACTTCAGATTTTAGTGCGTGAGCGACATTCCATGTCGACTGGTAAAGTACATCATTAGGGGTGATTGAGGAACGGGCTATTTTGGTTACCTGCTTACTGCCAACTGCAGTCGTCACTAGGCTCTAGCTCTGGCCATCTCGTGTGTAGTGTGTAGTGTGTAGTGTGAAGTGTGTATGTGTGATGGGTGTATGTGTGATGGGTGCCCCGAGGGCCAATTACAGGGCATTGTACGATTCACCAAGTGGACATTTAAGTTTTAACTAGCTGACACCATCTTGCGTCCAGATAACAAGAAAGAGTGAAATCGTTCGATGTCCAATTATTTCCAACTGACCACGGAATGAAGGGATACTAGGGATACTAGTAATCAGCAGTTATCACATCGCAAAACATACATGTACATCACTACATGTATTCGGAAGCACATGGCGTAAATCGTTACTTCTAAAAGCACTTGTGCATGTACGTACATGTATAGTAAACCTTCGACTGCGAGTTCCTGAGTCACAGTGAGTGGTATGATGCGTGCGTGCATGGCCACTCCTACACCGACGGCAACACAAGTTGATTTACTCCGCATTCGTAACAACGATTGTGACCACATAGTCATTATGCATTCAGACCTTCTGCCAGTCGTCAATTTATTTCAAAACGTGACAAGAGCTGGGGATGGGACAACAGGTGGCAGGCATGCATGCAGGTCCACACACCGACACGCCTCACATTCCGACAGGATGTCAAAACAACAAAGGGATGCAGAGAGTGACACAAACTGCATTTCCTGTATCCCCTCAGCACAGGCTGTCGATTGGCGACTGCTTTCAACGGCTGACTGCTGTGAACACGACGCTCACATCAACACTCTTTCTCTCAAGACCCGGATCATGTTAGTTGTTGATACAAATGTACTTCCTATGATTGCTACACAGTTACCATGGCAGGTAACAGATGGTGGGGGAAGAGCCTGGTGTCGATGCTACTACATAGCCTGGCCTGTGCCTATAAGCAGAACTGCCCCTAGCATGTTGCCTTCTGCTCACTCACCTTACCACCGAGTCTGTGTACTGACTGTCCTGCGTGTGTGTCTGTGTGATGTCCATTGTGCAGTTGCAGGTGTGTGTACAGGTGTGAGGTGTGGCAAGGGCCAGCTTTGCGTTCCCAAACTGGATGGCTCGGGACCGACGTGTCGCTGTCGACTGAAGTGCAAGACGGCAGAGAGCAAGGTAAGCGCAGGAGTTGGCAACAGTCGCAATGTAACACAGAAACTGACAATCGACAAGGTGGCAGAACGCACAATCGAATTACAATTTGAAGTAGGTCTGTTCCAATCCACGTTCCTTCACAATCAAGTGACTGACTCCAACCAGGAAGAAATCTGGCTGTGCCATTCTTGGTTTCAGGTGTAACAATTGGACCGTGACGAATCAACAACCTGGCAATCTCTTATTGGCGATGGTGCCATCGTGAGAATAAAGAATTCAAAACCCTAACACGGAACTGACTCCTCCAAGTGGGTACATGCACTTTACCTCCTTCCCCTCATGTTTCAGTATAGCTCTGCAACCAACCTTTGTTCACTCCCCCTTCCTAAAGCATAGTATTGTGCTTCAGTACAGTGCGCGGAGAGCATCTACATTGTACATTGTACCTGATCCAGAATCAAAAAGAGCCCTACAAAAAGGCTACACGTAGGTTTGAGCCTCCACACACCGTACCAGTTTGAGGAAAGACTTTAAGTCCAGGGTGACTCGCTACCAAGTACCAGACTACCAGTGCACTGATGCACATAACTACACACACCTCCAGGGGCCATACAAGGGACGAGAAATTCAGCGCCGTAGCACCCGGCCCGCCGATGGCCAGACCGCCTTTCAAAATAGTTGATCCAACCAATTCGTGAGTGAAAACGAGGATTTTCGTCCAATAAGGTCCATTTCTGGTCAAGTACCCCATCTGGCCACTTCATGGAATATTGGTAGCCTACTAGGAGCTATAAAGCTAAGTGAGAAAACGCCGCAGACTTACTCATCGCAAATATATAGAAATCTGACTGTGTACCTGCATGAGCAATTCAACATGCTCCCAATTGGTACGTTCAGTTGATCATAGATCAAAGAAAAGCAGCACTGACTTGGTGTAAAGGAAACTCGGCTGTATGCTCTGATAGTGTCAACAACATACACAAAGTGAGTCATTGTAGGTTCTAGGTATTTGACTGAGTAATTATGTACACTGTTTCTATGTACGGTGTTGGGCTACAGGTCTGTGGAACTGATGGCAGAGAGTATCGCAACAGCTGTGAAATGCACCGGCAAGCTTGCCTCCATGCCAGGAAACTGCGCGTGTACACCGCTGGCCCATGCAAGAATACTACCTAGTACCCTGACATAGCCCTCAACTACTTCAGTAGTCAATTCTACAAACACAGCAAGTCTTCTATCTATTGGCCACCCACAACAGGGATGTGCTTCTCTGCGTTTCTGAGACTATAGTCTTCTTTACGATATTTCCCCTTTCCAATTCAGAATTTCCGGGACATTCTCTCTTTCAGCTCCTACCCCATACTTTTCATGCTACAGACGCAGTGCTGCACATGTAAACAAATTCTTGAGATCTCGACACATTTCAGGGCAGAAGAGCAGTAACGCACGGCAGCAATTGAAATACACACACACACACACACACACACACACACACACACACACACACACATACACACACCGATTTCATACAACCCATACTTCACAATTGTATTCGCACAGCCGCGGCATGCACTAGGTTTCTCGTGGCACTCCCGGGCGGCCATGGAAATAACATCGCCGCCGAGCAAGCCTGATGTGAAGCTCTACACTATACAAACGGATACTTTGCTGGCTTCTCACCTGCCAAGGTGTATCACCCGCCAAGGTGTATGCTCGGCTCACATAAAATTCAGCTGTAATTACACGAATACAGCACTTGTATTTATAAATTTGAATAGCGTTGACACGACCGCAGCCACAAACACTTTCCTATGCTCCCACTGGAATAAACACCAGTTCTACTTATCAACACTTTCCTATGCTCCCACTGGAATAAACACCAGTTCTAATTATCAAGTTATGTGGATGCTGAAATGGTGTCAGATCCGGTCCTCTTCTGCCTAACAAGCTATGCTGATGCTGAAATTCTCCCTGCTGCATGACAGTACTTGACCACATTTCACCTTGTAAAATATTCTTTCTGGTATTGTTTTTTACAATAAAATATTATTACTGCCAGCTACGACGGTACCTGATTACACCATTCATTCTTCAGAGACTGGTTTGGAGTCATGTGCGGAGAGACAGGGCGAAGACAAGAGACTTATTTGGAGTCATGTGCAGGGAGACAGGGCGAAGACAAGCTGGCAACAAGTAGTGCCCTAAGCACCGGCCGTTGCACAAATTGGTGTACGTCTATGCCTCTATGGCATCAGTGCCGGTTCCCCTGTCCAAGTCAACACAGGGCGGCGGGCAGCACCTCCCAGTTACTATGGTAACATGTACTAGTATGGCATACACAGACTCAGTACATGCATTGGCACCGCGGCATGGCTTCAGTGACTACTCCCATACCCTACCTACTTGAGATCTTGCACCGTAGTATAAAGCAGGCTGGGTGCAAGCACACATACATCCGGCGGATGTGCTACAAACTCTAACGAACCGTTGAAAGTCGCACCACTGTTGTACACATGTCTGTGCACACGCTTGTCGTGAACTTACCGGACACCCTGTCATCATGGTAATGGGTGGTGAGCTACCAACACGATCACACTGGATTCCTTTTCAGGGCCAAACCAGCCAAGAGTGTCTGAGATGCAAATACGATAAACGTACACGTGTTGCAATGTTAGCTTGGTTTCGGTTTACCATGACTCCTCCTCGGCCCCTGTGTTGCTATGCCTTTCATTCGAGCGGTCCAGGGCTGACTTAACACACAGTGACACTACGGTGTAGACCGTAGAGACCGTCACGATGTAGAGTACGGGTACGAGTAGTTGCATGCTGGCACAGGACACAAATTAAGTTTGATCTTTTCTGATTTTTAACTTTCATTTTGAAACTCTGCCGATATCATCTTGTTCAGGATTTACACCTTCGCGCTACACCTCAGCCCAGTAGGAAGCAGTGAGGTATGAGTTGCTAACCTGACAGCTATGAGCACAACAAGCAGGAAGGACCTCAGTGCTGAATGCTTGAGTGTAGCATCGCTAGCGTAGCATCGCTAGCGTAGCATCGCTAGTGTAGCATCGCTAGCGTAGCATCGCTAGCGTAGCATCGCTAGCGTAGCATCGCTAGCGTAGCATCGCTAGCGTAGCATCACTAGCATAGCATCGCTAGAACAGCTAGCTGGTAGCAGCAGTCACACCAAGTCTTCACTTGGGGCTCTGCAATGTCAGCAGGAGTCTACCAAGGCGTTTGCTCCTGCTCGAGGTTGCTACACCTGGCCAGCAAGGTGGGGCCCTGTCCAGATTTGTCAGTGTGTGAATACCGACCACTAGATTCCTTGCTACGGTCTAGTAGACTGGTCATCACTCATCACTTGTGTGCATTGCATTTTGATAGCAGCAGCAGCAGCCGCACCAGCAGGAAGAGGATTATTCGCAGCATGGTGGCGGGTTCTCATGTCACACAGCGACAGAACAGCCAGTGAAACTAACCACCCTCAGCAACCACAGGCGCCTAGAGAGCTGAGGCGCATCCACAAACCTTGATGAATAGAATCCCGGATTTCCAGACACCCAGTCACGCATCGTCCGACTGAACTCTCCGTTGCCATATTGGCAGAATACCACCACCCTGCGTGTCCTTCATCTCTTGAATTTTGATCCTACGATTCCGCACTGCTCGCCGTTCATACCATAGGTATTGCTCATACTCAGGATCGATGGGCGGCAACCTGCGGTGCTTGAGCGTTTCAGCATTTTGCTCTGCAGTGTGCCAAGGCCGCGGAGCAAGTACGTATTTGTAGTAGTAGCTGCGGCGCTCCACTGACTCCTCCATGAGAAGACCCTCATTGCGCCATCTGTAAAAAGAGAATGTGTGCAAGACCAACAACAATGGCACTACTAACTACAAGCACGGAACATAATATGCACATGCACACGCGCACACACACACACACACACACACACACACACACACACACACACACACACACACACACACAAACATGCCATAATGTACTGAAAGTCACGTACAGAAGCACATCCCTGAGGTAGTGCTGATATCTGGCCTCATCACGTGCCCGTCGCCGTCTCTCCTCCTCACCGCTCAGCTTGAATAGACCGACTAATGCAAGGCCCACTGGTATCCTGATATGGACACATGCACACAGGCACACATGCACATGTACACATGCACACATGATCACATACACACACCATTAACCATTTGACGCCCATCATGCACACATACACACAACACACACTTGTATCTGCATATCGTGCTTTTATTAAAATGTAGCTCGATACAGAGTCAAAAACTGGTCTTCCGCGCATCTTTCTGTGCATCAGGTCACCAAGGCCCGAGATCCGGACGCGCTGTGTTCTGATGTTCTCCAGTCCGTGCATGGGCATGCAGCGAACAGCGTAGCTAGACAGTGTACGACTCGCCGCATACACTAGCGCAGCGTAGCTACAGTGTACGACTCACCGCATACACTAGCTCAGCGTAGCTACAGTGTACGACTCGCCGCATACACTAGCTAGCCGTGTATGCAAACCTGCCTACCATCCCGATTTGGCGCGGGCCGTCCCGATATCGAGGGCGGCAACAGGCACCCAAAAGTGCATTTGTGGCATGCCTCACGGCTACCTTTGTATACATTTTCATACCTAGGTATGTCATTGTCCCGATCTCAGGTTTGCACAGGTTGGCAGGTATGTGTGTGTCTACTACAGATCGTTCTCTTTTTTCATGTTTGGTCAATCTCGCTCACACACAGCAGCTAGTACCGGAGCATTTCCGTCAGGTCCTTTCTCTTTTCATACACGCGCAGTGACATGTGAAGATGGGGCTGCATTTTGAACAGTCAGACGTGCACAATCTAGCACAAAACCGACTGTTCAAAATCTGGCTTAGTTGGTGGACTCAATCGCAAAACTTGTGCCCACAATTTCCCATGTCACAATGTTTTCCTTGTAAACAAATTTGACGTAAATTGTGCAATCCGCAAAAGCTTTCAAAACTGAATTGTTGAATTCAAGGCTTGTACTGCTTGTCCAATGCTCCTGTTTTGTTCCAGGGATTTCCCTGGAGGAAGAAGAGCGTCAAGAAAGACTCAATAAAGCATTCTATACTTCCTGAAGAGATGTGTGCTAAAAACTAGTGTTGAAACGATCTCACCGGATACTCGTTCGCTCGCTCGCCAGAAACTCGGCTCGTTTGTGCGGCCAGCTCGTTTGCACTAACGAACACCGTACACCGTACTCCGTACACATGGCAGTACATGTCGACCGGGGAGTCGTAAAATATTTTACGACTCCCTGATCGATCGAGAGTCCAGTCCCGCGCAAAGTGAAAATCACTCGCAGTTGCAGTGACTGTATGCCTGCACGACACTTTGAGTTGTTTCAGTTGTCGTTGCAGCTTTGGTGGACTCTACTGATGTCTTGTTCCGCATCTGCTGACCTGTCGCAGGATATGCTTCGGTCACCTCCATTCGAGTGAAAGTTACGCTCAGTCGTTTGGAAGTTTTCTCCCGCGATGCAGCGAAGACCAGGGCTACTTCCCATCTTTGCAAAACGGTCTTTTCTTTCAAAGGCTGCTCAAAGACGGCGCTGAAAAGACATCTCGACACCAAACAACAGTCCGAAGTGAAGCAGCAGCAACCCCAAATGCCGGCGGTGATAATATGAACCATCTGTAAAAATCGAACTTTAATAGAAAAAAAATATTCAAAAAATCATATTTGCCACATCAATGAAACTCGTTAGCTCGCTCGATAGGTTGCTCGTTAGTGGAACTGATCGCTCGTTTGTTATAGATACGCTCGTTTCAACACTACTAAAAACTGCACAAAATCGCAAAATCGTATATTTTGTAGGCAGTATACTGTCAACACTTTGCCCCCCTCCCCAAAGAACGGGGCTTTTCCACTCAGTGCATATGTAGAAAGGTGTGGAAAAAGCAAAACTAAACAATCTTCGGACCAATTGTTTAGTACTGAGCTGCCTAAGCCCGTAAATATCGAACTTTTTTCACCAAGCGAATTATTTTAGTTTAGACCCAACTCCTCCCTCCCTCCCCCTCAGAACGTAAACATTGTTGACATAATTATACAACAAAAGTCGCAAGTGTGTCACTGCTCCTATGGCCATGTACATGTATCGAAGTTTTCTGAAAAGAAATTGGTCAACCCCCTCCCACCCCATAACGAAATTATTTCGTTTCGTGAAAAAAGTTCGATAATTATGGACGACCCCTAACGTGGCATATCACCCAAATTTTCCCAAAATATCAACTTGCTTGATTTCCAAATTTTATCGTTCTGCCTGCTTCTTCATATGCTGAAGTAACACTGGAGAAAATGTGAACAAGATCGGGCCTTCCATAACTGAGATCTAGCCACTTGAAAGACCATGCAGATGCAAATTTGAAAAAGACAATTGTAAACTTTAAGGATTCGGGGAAATCCTGGCAAGTTGGCCAAACATGCGTATTTCTCCACCAAAATTGCACCAAATGCGCACAGTTAGGGGTCGTCCATAATTATCGAACTTTTTTCACAAAACGAAATAATTTCGTTATGGGGTGGGAGGGGGTTGACCAATTTCGTTTCAGAAAACATTGATACATGTGCATGCCCATAGGAGCAGTTACACACTTGCAACTTTTGTTGTATTATGCATGCAGATGTCAAACTTTTTTACGTTCTGAGGGGGAGGGAGGGAGGGGTTGGGTCTAAACTAAAATAATTCGTTTGGTGAAAAACGTTCGATAATTACGGACGGCCCCTTACACAGTGACCGTCTTCATGATGTCAGATTTCAGTCGCGGACGCGACGAGACCATTTTTTGCGAAAAGTGCAGTTTTTTGTGATAATCATGAATTTGGGCTTTTTTTATTGTTGTGGAGAAGAACGCTGTCGACGATGTCACCGTGGCAGTACAAGGAAGCATTGCTGCTGTAGATCTTATTGTCCAAAGCTTTCACAAGTCATCATGGGCAACAAGAGAAAAAGGTTATGCCAGTAAAAAAAGTACGAAACGATTGTTTCAGGGCAACCAATTCGTACCCGACACTGCAGCGACATTGCAGGCCTTGCCTGACGACTCAAGTTCGAGTGCTGCTGAATATCTTCCTCCGGTTCTTGCTCAACAGTGTTTAGATGATAGTTCTGGCAGTGAATGGTCCGTAGAGGACGAGGATGGTGATGGTGATGATGGTGACGACTTGGATCTAGACAATGATGGTGACGAGAGAACTTCTGGGAACAGAATTGTTAGCTTATCCTGCTTGCAGTCGTTGATAGCAAAGAGCTGTGTGTGCTCTTCGTGCACAGTTGGTGTGTTGACACTGGAGGAAACGACGCGAAGTGGTCTTGTTCCTACTTGTATGTGAGGACTGTGACGCTGAAACATCTCTGCCCATGGGGCAGAGACCAGAAAAGAAGAAGTTTTAAGACATCCCCCTCCTCTCTTTCCTACCCTTAGAGTTCTTGCTCTCCTGCTCCCCTCCCCGCCCTTCCACTCCCCATTTTGTTTCCTTTGGTGCACATGTGCAGCTGTGATGCCGAGACCCTTGGTCGGCTGAGCTTCACAGGTCCCACCCACTCCGTCCTGCTGGATATGTACCATTGTGTCGAGTTCTTCTCCTCATTTCAGTTCATCACGCAGTGAGTGTTCAATAGTAAAAAAAAAAAAAAAAAAAAAAAAAAAAAACATCAACAGGCGGAGCGTCCTCGCAATGCGAGCAACTGGCAGGGGACGGCAAGCGCTGCATAAGAGTTGTGGTGTACTGGACATACCAGCTCCAGTATCTGACAGTCGTTTCTCGATACACAGAGACCAACTGATGGCAGCCAAGGAAGTGGCAGAAAGCAGTATGGCAGCAGCAGGGCAGAATTTAGCTGCCAATGGCGGAGACTCGGAACCAGTGGATATTGCTGTTTCCATGGATGGAACGTAGATGAAGGGAGGCTACAGCTCACTGTGCGGTGTTCAGACTGCCATTGCCCGGGACAGCACGAAGGTGATTGATGTGGAAGTGAGATCCAAGTTTTGCTCATTGTGCAGCAAGTGGTTGACCAGGAAAAAGAAAGGGAAAGTGTCTGCAGATGAGTACAATGTATGGGTATGTGAGCACAAAGTGAAATGCCAAGCAAGCACTACTGTCTTATCTCCTAGCATGGAAGCTGAAGCTGCATATATTATCTGCAGCAGGTCCGTTGCGAAGCACAACCTACGATATACAACCTACATTGGAGACGGTGATAGCAAGGCGTTCACAGCTGTCAAGGAGTCAAAAGGTATAAGGAACCGTCGAGATCAGGAAAGAAGAGTGTGTCGGTCACGTTCAGAAACGTGTTGGCAAGAATTTGAGAGATCTGAAGACACGCATGGGATCCCAGAAACTCTCAGATAACAAGGGCATTGGAGGGAAAGGGAGGCTCACAGATTCACTAATTGATTCACTTCAGAACTTCTATGGCATTGCTGTGAGAGGTCATAGTGAATCAGTTACTGATATTTATTTATTTATTTATCGTCTCCACTTCATGGCACATAATAATACATAGCCAATACAAGAAAGGGAGGGTGAATCCAACCACGGAAAATAACATTAACAAAAGAAGAAAAGGAAGGGAGGTATAATATATGGCCCGGGCAATACGGACGTCTTATCGCCACACTTTCTCAACGGACGACTCTCCGAAGCATGAGTTCTGCCCCACTGGAGTAGACTCCTGGTGGAAGTGGCGAAAAGCAGAAGCGACAGGAACTCCATTCTCCCACAGCAAGAATATTCCTCCTGCTGTCAAGGAGGCTGTGAAGCCAGTTTATGTTCGCCTGACTGACAAGAGTTTGCTCGAGCGCTGCACTCGCGGAGCGACGCAGAACGCCAATGAAGCCCTAAATGGCCTGATTTGGCAGATGTGCCCCAAAGGAACATTTTGCAGTGCAAAAGTTGTTGAAACAGCCGTATATCTGGCTGTTATTGTGTTCAACGACGGCTACAACTAGCTTGAGTGTGTACTGGAGAAGATGGGTTGCGGAACCGGAACATTCACTGCTTCAGCTTTGGCTCAACTTGACAGGCAGAAGACCTATCATAGGTCAAGGAAGTCCTCAAGTGATGAGCAAAAATCCAGGAAGGTCAGGCGAGCAGAGAAGAAGGGGTTTCGTGATGCAGCTGAGCTGCAGAGCAGCAAGAAGGTGTTACATATCATGCCGGTGCATATTAGGTGGGATTTGGACACACTTTTCTTTACTTGTTTTCAGAGACCCACCGGCCGTTTTCTGGGCATAACTTTTTTAGTAGTTGAGATACTTCAATAAACCTTATAATTATGTATTTTGTAGTATTCTTTGTGCCGCAGGTGCGGAACCTCTGGTTTTCTCATGTAGAGTGAACTGAATGCACTAAAAAGTGACATTGAAGTAGTGACGATTATTGACCGTGTGCGGTCATGTTCATTGCAGTGGACATTTTCGAGTCATCTTCCATATTTCACGATTTTTTAGGTTTGACACCTAAACCACTATCACTTTTATCATGTTTTATGCCCATCCTGAATATAGTAGAATTAGCTCATGTTTTCCTGTGAATTTTCCTGAAAAATATCCAGGTTCGTAAAATCGCCGATTTCCTTTTCTGCTCTTGGCTGCTGTCTCGAATTGCTATTGGTATTTGTGGCGCTGTGGATTTCAGAGTGAGGCCTCATGTATGTAGGCGCTGTGTGCCAAGTTTCAGCAAGTTACCACATACCGTTCCTAAGTTATGAGCATAGAAGTTTACGTGTATGGCCTCTAGTAAAAGCGTCCTGCACCAGCTCACAGCTCTGTGTTCGAAGGTCTGGAGCTGATTCAACGCTGGGATTTCATTCATCAACATTACACTTGCTCACTGCTAGAAACTGATCAGGTGGACCTCCCTGGGAGAGGGGAGAGAGAGATTCAAAAGGAAGCTTGGAAAATTGGAAAATTGACCCCATGGGAGGTATGCATCGAAGATGGCCGTCACCTTTTTGTGGGGCAAATACTTGGCAGGTACAACCCATTCTAGTACATTCATGAGTATGACCTTATATGCAGAGCTGGTATCAAGGTGTGTGCGGTTGTAGTGGGCTTGCCCGGAAAACCGAATGGCGGGAAATTGGTGCATACGTCCCATTGGCTACTGAACCACCCAACGACCACCCCTACCTCCACCCCTTCCCCGAGTCCCCAGACTTTGCATGGCATTGGAATGATAACCCCACACAAAATGGCTCACCGGGCCGCAGTACGAGGACAAGGTGCACAAGACAGATTGCCAGCATAAGGAAACAAGTGCCAGGGTACATGTAGCAGACCAGAAAAGCAGAAAAAAGTAACGGTTTGTCCTTACCCACGCAAAATTCCGACAGCGGACACAGCCAAAATTTTCTTGTATCCTTTGAACAGCTTGTAGTAAACATGGAATAGAACTGCAGAACGGGAAACACACACACACACACACACACACACACATACACACACACACACACACACACACACACACACACACACACACACACACACACACACGCACACACACACACATGCACATACACACACGTACATACACGTGTGTACACACAACCACACACACATGCGCACACACACGCACACATCGCACAAGGTGTAGATTTGGGCAAAAGTCACCAAATCACTATCATACAACTATTCAACGAATGGAAAATCAAAGTTGAGATCACGTTCATGTACATAGCAAAAGAACCCCCCCCCCCCCCCCCCCCCCCCGACTTCACGAGAGCACCCTTCGGGGTCAGCTCAGCTCCGTCAATTTGGCAGAAGGCTATGGAGCAGGTTCTACAAGGTTTAGACGGTTGTCTATTTCGACGATATCCTCATCAGTGGCAATACCCAGCAAGCAACAACACGACGAGTGTCTACGAGCAGTCCTCCGTTGTTTCGCTCAGACAGGGCTACGACTACGATGTGAGAAATGTGAGATTGGTAGCCGCAGGTTAGTTATCTTGAGTTTACACTGTCGAAGGCTGGCCTACAGCCCAGTCAGGATAAAGTTTGAGTATTCGGAACTCCCCGAGGCCTGCATGATGTGTCCACTTTGCGTTCGTTTCTGGGGCTCGTGAATTTCTTTGGTTGATTCATCCCCAATTGCTCCTCTTTGCTGCGACCCCTGAACGAGTTGTTAAAGAAGGGTGTAGTGTTTAATTGGACGGATGCATGTCAGTCAGCGTTTGCCAAGGTAAAGGAGTTCTTAGCTGCTGATTGAAGACGAAGAACTGTTTGTTTTGACAACATGTTACTCAGTTGATTCGATGTCTAATTCCTCTTTGTACTTCAATGTATTTCTGAACTGTACAACTGCTTCGCAGTACTTTCCGTTTTAGTAATAATTACGCTTCATCAATGTTCTCTTCGTTCAAGTAATTTATTTGCGTAGTGACGGACTTTTGAATCGTTATCTTTTGAATCTTGGTCTGTTGCGGACTGTTCACGTGTTTCTGTACATCAGTAGTATACGCTAGCGTTGTACATCTTGTATGATGACTTTGTACGTGCATGCATGCAGGCATGCCAGCTTGTATTTTCGGCGGATCTTTTTGGCTTTAGAGGTTGTTGGTCATGGAGGTTTGCTTCGACTTGTAATTCATATTTTGCTCTCCCAATTCATAATGATAATCTACTCGTGTAACCTATAATGGTTGTTCAGGTTGCGCTGATGTGTGGTTGCACGGGGGTGAACGAGCTAGTTTGGTAAAATGATCCAGCTATGGCTCATTAAGATGTTACACTACCATCGATCTTAGAGTGTGATACATCCCCTGCTGGTATTGGTGCAGCTCTCCTGCATGTTACGCCGGACCAGTCTGTTCGGCCAGTTGTCTATATTTCGTGTGCTTTGTCCAAAGCAGAGAGTCACTACAGTCAGATCGAGCGAGAGGTGTTGGCTATCGTGTTTGCTGTTCGTCGCTTGCATCAGTATCTCTATGGTCGCAAGTTCATTCTCCGTATGGATCATAAGCCTCTGATTAAGATCTTCAGCGAGCATGAGTCTCTAAGTAAGACGTCAGCATCCTGTCTGCAACGCTGGGTCGTGATTCTCGCTGAATACGACTACGTGATTAATTTAAAAGCGAGGAGGTGCAGAAAATCCCCTCTGTGACAGGCCAACGAGCAGCGTTGCGCGTGCAGCTTCTATTTCACAAGTTTGTGTTGCTGCAGAATGCCGACAAGCAGCTGTACTACTTGACTTCAGGTGGCCGCAACTTGCCAATAGCCAAGCTAGTTGCCGACCTGAAGGAGGTTATCGGCATGGCCCCAAATGCTCAGCCAACTACAGATGTGGCAGAGTCATAGGTAGGTGAAGCCGTGCCCTTGTGTGCTGCAGGCAGTGCTTCCAATGTGTTTAATACCTTTCTTGATCTCTTTTCCATGCACTTCCAATGTGTTTAATACCTTTCTTGATCTCTTTTCCATGCGCTGTTCTTTCCCCTGTGCTTACAGTGTAATTGCAGTTGATAATAATAATATGTGTTGGACCGATCAGCAATTCTTCACATGACTTACTTCAGTGTGCAGTTTCATGTTGTGATTGGCATGGAGTGTTGGCTAGGATGGCAGTGTATTGTGCTTGATTGTAGCCTTCTTTCTTCTCTTTTCGTAATGACTGTGTTTTAACTGTTCAGGAGATCACTGGAAGTATTACTAGAAGCGATCCAGAATGTGCAGAATGTGTGCAGAATGTGTGCAGAGTGTGTGCAGAATGTGTGCAGAATGTGTGCAGAATGTGTGCGATTGGCTGGTTTGATGGCAGAGTTTGATCATTACAGCCGATAATTATATTACTAGAGCTGATTATCATGATTATTGTTATAGCCGGTACGCGGTCCAGTATCAATGTAAACCGTACTAAACGGTACTTTTGATTTTGATTTTCGTAGCTCAGGGGCGTCGGAAGGTATTTTAGTGTGGTACGGTCAGCCATCTGAAGTACAATTTACTTGTGGGGGAGTGGTGGCTGAGCCGAAAACTTTGGAATTTTAGATCCCGGATCAGCGTATTTTGTTGACTCACGGGGTATCTGGGGCAAAAAATGGTCAATACCGTAGTGACCGCACCGTGTGCGACGCCCCTGTGGCTGTTATCAGTATACTTGGTATATTACTATAACCGTCAACCTTATAGTTATAGCCGATCTCTACATGTACTTGTTTGCTTGCTGTTTTTGTACAGTACTTGCTGAATGCTGATACTAAGTGTTGGTGCCTGTAGAGAAAGTTGCCGCCAACTTGTGACACGACTTTTTTTATGTTGCAGGATATTCTTCGGAGTGATCTTTATATTATGTCACGTTAAGTGTCGATGTGCATTGCCAAGTTTCCTGTTCATGTTGACTATTGTGTGTGGTTTCAACTAATGAACCAGAGATTTACCCCCACAAGTGCTGTATTTTGGTTTGCATCTCGTTTCAAGTGATAGAAACAACAAATTTCATGTATTTCAATATGGTTGCTATGGTGGTTGCTAGGGGTGTATTTCAAATTTTGGCAGTTGAAACAAAACAATTACAATAGTTCAGTACCAAACCTCGTGTTGGCTTGTTCTCATCAAAAAATCAAAGCAATCCCACAATGTTTTTGGCTGCCATGCTGGTTGCTATGGAAGGCCAGAATTGGCCTGTGTGCCATGACTTGTATGCAAGTTGTATGGCTTCCTTGTGTGAAAGGGTGCATATTTCGATCAACCACTGCTCGATCGTGGCTCGTAATTTTGAGCTGAAACTTGGCGAGTGAACACGTGACAAACATACCTTTCAAACAAAAAAAGTTGGCGCCAAAATTCCAACGAATAAAAATTCACTGGTCAAGTGACTGAATACCCTACCAATGTTTGGTACGTAGTTCCGTGTAGCAGAACCTCTCTGATGCCGCATTCAAGCGCGTGCATCTCGATTTTGCCGAGTTTGAGTCACAGCAGTTTCTTGTCCTAGTCGATGCATATTCCAAGTGGATTGATGTATACGAGCTTGGCTCGTCCGCTACATATAACACACCACCTCCACCACGACCACCAACAAAGTCCCACATCCTCTACAACCTCTTCTACACCCTCAGCTGCTTCAGCTTCCAGTACAACATCAGCAGGCACAACCATTACTTGTAGTGGTCGCACAGTGATGCCTCTTGATCGTTACGGTTTATCTGCCTGAACCCTTGCTCCGGTCAACCACTGAACTATCATCATAATTATCTCTTTGATCTCTCTCTTGCTCTGTTGCTCTACACTTTTCTCGTACGTATGTGTGTCTTCTCCTTTCGCGAAGGGAAGAATAACAAATAAATGCTTTGCATGATTTGGTCCTGACATCTTATCTATCTCCTTTCCTATTTTCTCTGCTATATTCTTTTTCCCTTTTTTTGAAAAAGGGGAGATGTAGTGTCATCTTGTATGCATTATGTACCCGTTGCGCACTGCATGGTTCCATTGACACTTTGTACTGTCTCTTCTTTTTATAGCTCTAGACTGTCCATTACAGTACGAGTATGCCCACAGTATTGATTCATCCCTTATCTACAGTAGTGGCCAAAGAAATCCGGCCCACGTGCCGAAAGCGGCGCCAAGGCGCATGCGTCCCTCCCTGCGGCCCTCGGATCGGTTTTTGGAACGAGCATGATGTAATAGGAATGGAAACACAGCACTACTTTTGACTCGCAGGTCGGAATTCTCTGGCCACGACTGTAGATGTGTAATGCACTGTACTGTACACTCCAGTACTCCACTAGATCCCGATGAGAAGCATGCGCTACTGTTCTGCTGTATCGTGTTTCTTTTACTACTATTTTGTATTCCTGCACTGATATTGAAAAGGGATCTTTGCCTCACAACGTGACCGTGAACAGTTGATAGTTTGACATGCTCTCTGCACGACAAGACCACCACAGTCCTAACCCTCCCTCCTCCCTCCTCCCCCCCCCCCCCCCCCCTCCATCATAAACCACCAGTACCCATTCAACTCAATGGCTTACCTGAACCGAGAAGCATGCCTGGAAATGAAATCCTGTTCTGGTACACGTACAGCATGCCATGACCGAGTCTACACAGCAAGTGGACAACAACATAGAACACTAAAGTTTAGGGTCTCTGTACAATCCATCACCCGAAATGCCTGCTTGCACTGAATTGAAGGGACAAAAAATAGCTTTGCTGATTTTCGTCACCCGCAGCACCCTTCATATGGTGCACGGGAGGAGTTGGATGAGTTGGAGTGGGTCTTATTCCTGTGGTACCGTACTACTGATGAAAATATGAGATGCTATTCAGAAGTTTGAGGGATGTGCATGCTTTTCAATGAATGAATGCATTTCCACTGGCCAACACAGAGGAGTTCTGGACTTACAGTGCACAGGAAACAGCCGCCGCCACATCAACACCAATACGAACAGCTCCAATAGTAGCTCCCACCATGGTGTGGGCATGCATTTTCCGCTGTACAATGACGCCACACAACACACACAAACATACACACAATGAGAGTGAGGTAGCGAGTGAGCAAGTGAGTGAGAGAATGCGTGTGAGAGAGTGCGCGCGTGTGTGTACGTGTGTGTGTGTGTGTGTGTGTGTGTGTGTGTGTGTGTGTGTGTGTGTGTGTGTGTGTGTGTGTGTGTGAGAGAGAGAGAGAGAGAGAGAGAGAGAGAGAGAGAGAGAGAGAGAGAGAGAGAGAGAGAGAGAGAGAGAGAGAGAGAGAGAGAGAGAGAGAGAGAGAGAGAGAGAGAGAGAGAGAGAGAGAGGAGAGAGAGAGAGAGAGAGAGAGAGAGAGAGAGAGAGAGACAGAGAGGGAGAGAGAGAGCTCATATCATAACGTCTTCATGCCGCAAACCAGTGCTGCAGATAATGCCCATTTACCTTTGCATGTACAGGTGTGCGATAGATCACCATGCGGTGGTCTTTCTCAAAACGCTTCTTTGTCCGGTAGCCGGCTACAAAAGCTCCCACCACCGCACAGCTGACAAAGGAAGTCTTGATGAGACTAAAGCACTCCTTCGTGAACGGACGATAGTCATGCCAGAACCTGCAACAAAAAAGGCAACGACTTGAGCTAGTATGTATGTGCATATGGCCATGCCATTGTGTGTGTGTGTGTGTGTGTGTGTGTGTGTGTGTGTGTGTGTATGTGTGTGTGTGTGTGTGTGTGTGTGTGTGTGTGTGTGTGTGTGTGTGTGTGTGTGTGTGTGTATGTGTGTATGTGTGTGTATGTGTGTGTGCGTGCTTGTGTGCACGTAAAGTTGTATGCACTGCACTCAATACTAAGTACAGCGACACTGTTTGTACACTGAATCCACAATCACACATCAAGCATCTACAACACCACACACACACACACACACACACACACACACACACACACACACACACTGGGCCCGCAGCAGACACTACCGCTGACCTTCCTTCAAAAAATAATATTTCCAAGGATTTCAACCATAGGCAGAAAACTGCAGTGAACACCGCGCGCCCGACCCCACACACTCTCCAGGCTACAAACAGCCTAGGCATCCGAGCATTCTCTCCCACTAACCATCCTTAGTGACGGGTGCCTGAATGGGCGCCTAGCCAGTGGAAATAGTTTATTTTCCAATCTCAAAGACTGGCACCGATCAGTGAGCGGACGGCACATGTCGATGGCATCACGACGTATTGCTGAATTGCGGCTCACGCTTCGTCCCTCCTGGACTCATCGGGCTCGGGCGCACGGACATCTGAATCAGCTTTGGGAGTCAGCTTTCCAGTGATGAGATCAGAAGAATGGCTCAAGACTCCACAGCAGCTCTCGCTTTACTTAGAAAATGGTGGTACGTACACAGCTACGGTAGTTTCACACACACACCCACACCCCAGGTTGAAAATAATATCCCAGCACATTCGGCAAATCTGCACTTTCTCACCCACACCACTAGAGTATCGACACGCCACCCGGCCACTAAGGAGAATATCACCATTTGTTCACTCGGCGCCAGCCAGGCACGAACTGATCAGGTGCGAGGGAGAATGCTGTTGCTAGTGCGCTAGGTGTTTCCCGCAGCCAAGAGACCGTGTGAGAGCGGGCGTGTGTTCGCCACCGCCTCCTAAACGCATGTATGTACCAGAGAGCTGCAACGGAAACTTCAACCATTCCTCCAGATGGAAATCATGTGATTCATGTCACAAAAATAACAAAATCTGTTATTTTAATCAAAAGTGCCAATACAATTGGAACGTGTTTATTTTGAGTATACAATGCGCTGCAGCGCTAACGGGTCTCAACCGGTTATCAGCATGTACTCACTCTGGTTCCAGCATTGCTTTCAGCCTCTCCTTGCCCGTCACTGTCTCCGTCCATGGATTTAGTGGAGGGGGTTCTGGTGCAGGATCCACCTCTTCCATTCTCACATTTCGCTCAGGCATCACCGGGCCGCGACTTACCACTGGCGGTTATCAAGTACGCTCGTCTTTCAGCACGCTTTACTCAATCAGTCATACTTGTTCGTCCTGCAGAGCCATGTGGCTTCGTTTCGGGAGCGACTCTGCTTGCACTATTCGCTAGTGCATTACATGTATATCTGATAATGAAAATCTGTAGACTACGTACAGGTCTGCTCTCGATATAACAACTCTCACTTGTACATAAACCTCGTTAGTACATAAAAAAAGTCAAATCCCGCGCCGAAACAGCATCACTCCCATACAAATGTTGTTCTACACAACATAATTCTACATAACATAAACCTCGACATAACACACCCTACAGCGGTCCCCGACGTGCGCACTCTCGATACAACATAAATTCACGTGCACGGTATGATCAAGCGGTAGCTGTAGCTAGGCAGTTTAGGCCAGTTTAGTCCTACATAACGTAAACCTCGGCATAACGCACCCTACGGCGCAGTCCCCGACGTGTACACTCTCGATACAACGTAGATTCACGTGCGCGGTACAATCAAGCTGTAGCCGTAGCTAGCCAGTTTAGTCCTATTGTGCATTATATTCTGCGGCATTGATGGTATCTGATGTCGATGGTGGTACAGTGTGTATATGTTTGCACGGTCGAACCCGCCTTGTAATACCCTTCATTTTGAGGTGCATCTTGTATTTTACACACGGTTTTCTACATAAGATAACTCTCGATATAACATAATGTTTGCGTGGTCCCAGAGATTACGTTATATGGAGAGTAGACCTGTAGAAAGGAAAATTGAAACTCATTTTTATACAATATCTGACATCGACAGGAAAAAATAGGACTTAGTCACGTGATCACGTAGACCCGCGGTACGCGGTCTAGTCTACGTCACCATCCCGATTCCCGACTCGCAAAAAATGACCAGGTCAAAATCATTCAACCAGATTAGATTACAAAATCATCATTCGATTCGATCAAGTATAAACCAAAAAAGGTAAAAGCTTACTGCATGATGTAGAGTCTACGTACGTGAGGAGCGATTCAATCAGCGGGTTCAACTGCCAGATGCCCCAACACCATGAACACGTTTCCACTACGCCCCTACTCCACCCACATGCCCACTCACGTCAATGAGCATATTATGCATTATGCTACACTTCAGAGCAGGGAGTAGTACAATACCGTATTGTACTACTCCCTGCTTCAGAGTGAAGTAACGTTAGTTCAGACGTCTCAAAAATTATGGCCCAAGTGGATTCTCAGTGCGCAGCTCACACGACCGACATTGTTCACGATGCACCAGAATGTGCAAGCAATCTGAAAATGCTCTGTTTGCACAACTTCTGGCGCTTATGCATAATGCTCAGTCGCACCCACACACATATACACACGAGCACGCGTACACATGCACTTTCACGATTAACACTAGGGGTGAAAGTTGGCACTGAGATCCAGAGTTCGAGTACTCTGATTTTCTCCGATCGAATATTCGAGTATTCGAGTATTTTTCATCTCCTAAAAATTGCACACCAAGGGCTTTAAAATAAACATGATACAACCCTGATTGAACCGAGTAGCAGTCATTTTTCTCGGGTATATTGGTTGGTGGGTCATTTGGGCTCTCTCTACTCGTGAACAAATGTTCACCACACAGCCTGCACATCACCATCTGCCGACTGCTGCCCTGAAACTGCAGATTTCTGTAGTAAATGCATGTACCATGTATGAACGAGTACTCTGATTTATTCCGAGTACGATTATTTTTGAAAAAACCGAGCGAGTACTCGAGTACTCGGTATAATTGTTTCACCCCTAATTAACACACGTGCAAAGTCGAAAACCGTAGCAAGTATCCACATCGCGTCTTGTTAGAATCAAATACCAACTCATTTGATGCCAATTTGACAATTTGATGTCTAACGACTTCATCACAAGCATCAGAAATAGCCATAATCGAATTTCTCCAGGAAGCAAAAAAAGAGAGCAGAAACTGGCTTGGGAACAGCTCAGCCTGCAATACTTTAGAACTCGCCAGGATGGGCCTAATTGAGATTGTCTGTACACGGCATGATCATAAAGTGCACATCCACTCACTGTACATCAACAGTAGTTCAATGGCTATAAGAAGGCATCGTCAAGAGTGGAGGATCTACAGTGTATGTATCTAGCTGAGAGATTGCGTTGCCACTGGTTCTGCTCGCCGACCGGACGTGTGCTACCCAATTAAAAATGCCCACTGAGCAATAGTTGGAGGAGCAAACGGAGAATAGGCTATGATAAAAAAAAGAAGATGACATAGAATAGGAAATACGACTGCTATGATGTTGCGGGTCCTTGGGATTGACTTTGTGCCTGGATCTTCATCTGCAGAACCTCTAGCACAACTGCAAGCATAGCAAGAGTAACACCCGCAGCAGCGACAGCAGCAGCAGCGGCAGCAGCACAAGCACCGCAGCAGCGACAGCACCAAGAGACCCATCACTCCACATTCGTTCCTGCTATTCTCTGTATGAAGGGTTTTTTCAATAGTGCAGTATTTGTACTTGGTCCGCCAAGTTAAAATTGGCGCTTATCTTCTCACTTGGTTTTTTGGTGTTCTGCCTGTGCCACACGGCATGGATCCACCGATTCACCATCCGAACATAACCATTGACCATTGCATCCGACGACGTGGCAGCACAAACCATCACAGAAGTTGCGATCGGTTCGTTTGAGTCTTTTTGACGGAGCTGCCGCCGACGAACACTTCCGTCAGCGCAAGAAAACACTGCAACCTCCGCTCGAGTCCGTAAAATAGGTCAGGATGTTCGCATTTCAGAGCGATGGAGAATACAGTTTCTGTCTACTTCCAGCTGTCTGATGCAAGGATTGTTTACCCCGGGGAGGTATAGAAAAGCCGAAAAAGCGCTTCGCGAGCTTGAATTTCAGTGCTTGCACAGTACAGCGCCTGGTGAAGGGCTATCACCAGCAAATCGCTGACGAAGAAACTGCAGCTCATGTCGATATCTCCAGTAAGTGAGACCAATCCGGCGGACACACTTTGAAGCTCACAGAGGACAGGGCAAAGGAGCTAATCAAAGAAAACACCAAGTCCTGAGAGAAACACTCGTGCAAAGGACTTTCAGGAAACTAGCCGAAAAGCCTGGTGCACGGCGTTGTAGGTGCAGTACGAGCGCACAGGTGCTACATCAAGCGGAAGCTATCACTGCGCTGCATGTAGATCTTCAAGCACCAGCGGCTCGCGTGGGTACGGGTGCTGATCGGCAAGTACAACAAGCGCAAGAGGCGATTTGAAAAAAGGACACTGATATGGCGTTGCCTTTTTGTGTCAAACAACGACGCATTATTGCGACGAACGGGGATAACACTTACAGTCAACATGCGGGCAGTCTCACTCAGCTTCTGATGGGAAGGTGACAGGCACGCACTGCCTTTGAGCGCGATTCGAGACGAGGAGAAGTGGAACAAGCTATGAAACGACCCGTGCAGCAGCTGTCCGGATCGTACGTTTAGAGCTCTTCCTCCAGCGACGATAGTGGCGAGGAGGATGTGTAACTTGCTTGAATTTTCGACTGTGTTGCTTACTGACATGTAAATAATCTTTATTAATGCGATTAATAGTATTAGTGAAGCGGACATTACAAAATGATGAATGAGAATACATGTATCTAAAATGGTTGTTCCTAATCGATGATGAGGAAGGTGAGAGCAGTGATGAAGAGAGTGAGTTGGACAACCAAGATGAAGATGACCGGACTGAAGGTGAGACCACAACGAAAGGGTCAGCCATTAAGAAACACCTCTTGTCTAGTAGCCAATGCCGCTCAGTGTATGATGATTCATGCTTCACTGTTTTGTGTCGTGCTCGTAGGTTTCGTGAACTTAAGGTATTAGAAGCTGTTTTCATCCGTAAACACAATCCTAATCTATGCATTCAGAAAGAAAATGTCACAAAACTGAGACTCTTCACCTAGCATTCGCACACGTATTCATTCGCATACACCTACACCTCACAGTTCCTCACTCTATCACATTCACCTGCTTCCACGCCTTCATTTCACTCACCTTATGTAGTAGCTCACACCGTCAGAACACTCTCACATCTTTTCTTCTAATTTCTTTCGTCTTCTCTCCCACTTTAGTTTTTTTTTCACACCTCACCTTGTATACTTCCCACTATCCGATAACCTATAAGTAGTTTGTTTCTCCGTATAGCCTCTATTGTGAGACGATTTTCCCTGATGATAGTCTCAAGAAAATCGATTAGGAACAACCATTTTAGATACATGTATTCTCATTCATCATTTTGTAATGTCCGCTTCACTAATACTATTAACCCTTTATGTACGGTGTGTACATGAATCGATCACATATGATCGATTCATGATCGATCCGTAAAACCTTCGTAACTCCATCATTTCTTGTCCGAATTCAACAATCGAAGGGTCTATTTGGTAGCGGAAACTCCAAGCTTTCCAATGCAACAATCGCCGAAGAGCTACGATGTACGAATCCAGAGATATCGCGCGCCGTATTCTTGTCTCGGCAAATTCAAATTTTTTATCGATCTCTTCGCCATTTTCGGGGAAAATCCCTTTGCGTGTGCTCTTTGCCCAACTCAGCACATGATAGTGACGTAGTTGGCTGAAGTTTGAATCGCCTCGAAAAGATTTGAGCGTTCTGCGATAGAGGAGAGTGGAATGGCGTTGATGGGGAAATTTGCTCGCATATTGGGCTTGGAGACGACTTTGCTGTGTTCCTGTGTCTGATTTGTGGAAGCTAGTTGATGGAGCCTGGTATCCTGGCGTTGCTCTCGCCAGGAGCTTTCCAAAGAGCCCAAGACTGTGGAAATGCAGTGAAGGAGGCCAAAGTTATAGCCTGTTGAAGGTGAAAATTGTGCTGAAAATTCAAATTCTGCTCCATTCTGTGCTGGAAATCAGTACATAAAGGGTTAATCGCATTAATAAAGTTATTGTCTCCTCGTCGCCTTTTCATGTAAATAATCATGTATATAGTGCTTTGTGATCGTGGCTTGCTTCAAATATTCGTATTTCTTTCCTGAGACAAGCGTGAAGATAAGCGCTAATTTTAACTGGGCAGACCAAGTACAAGTATCATACTCTCCCAGCATCCGAACATATGCGTGCTCAGACCTCTAGACAAAGCACAGAGTGTTCTACTTCAAAGTATAGCAAACATAGAACCAGATCAAGATTGTAAAACGACGGCACAGGCTTGCCAAAGCCAATACCCCAACACCCACACAGCATCTCCACTTACCTGACCGTAGCTTAGACTTTTCCACTAGGCCTGACTGCAAGTCTTCAAGCTGTTTAGTCAGTTTGTCCACGCGGCGCTTGAAGTAATCTTCCGCTTTCTCTGCACTCTGTGGCACAAGGCAAGTATCAGTGAAAACCAGTGCATTTGCACAGGGTCAGGAAAGAGAAATGATGTGAAACTGGATACGCTGTATAAGGTTCTCTCTCTTTCTGTGTGTGGGTGGGTGGGTGGGGGGTTGTCTGTCAACCCGGCCACAACAAACCGATAAAAAAAAAACAAGCTAAAATGAACGTATGATATACATAATATGTCTAGGTATAGTAGATTGAGAATGTCTAGGCACAGTACATATTCTTAGTGCAGCACTACTACATGTATCACCCAATGATGGTAGAGAACCGATGCAACGCATGACAGTGTACTTGAAGACAAAGTGCATGCCACTTTATGCGTGCACAATGCACGAGAAATGCAGCAAGTATGATGCATACAAAGCGTAAAGACAATAAGATTGAAAAACTTACAGACTCGATGAAGAATCCGGTGCCGACATCAAGAAGTAAGCTGTCTGTGTCCTTTAATTTGGCTGGGACGTACAGCTAGTGTGCGATTGTCAAGGCAACACTAACAGTGATATTGGAACAGTGCACGTTCTACCACACGAGATTGAATGCCAAGGTGCAATCTACAGTAGCAAGATACTGACCTTCCCGGGGGTGGGTGGGGGAGGGTATGTTTGATGTGTGTATAAACTTGGACAAGGCAATGAACTCCCACTCTACTACCTAGACCTACAGAAACAATAACTTGTGTGAAGTGAGTGCGAGGTACGTGCCCATCAAAATACGCACCAAAGTACAATCATGCCACCACTCACGGCGTTTGGGTGCACAAACGTCATGCACCTGGACCACTCCCCTTACAGCACAGCAGCATGTACATATTATGACATACAGTGCGGCTCAATGAAATCCGATCGCGCGAGTCAAGAACGCGCCGGGCGCTGTGCAGCCCTAGATCTGTGAACATCGGGCTGTGAAATGGTGCAAGGTGCAAACTTTACGCACACGATCAGATTCCACTGAGCAGCACCACACTTCAGTACAGTATTAGCAAGTTCTGTATTGTACATGTCGTACAAGTCAAACATAAGTCATAAGTGGACTTCCAAAGAAACCTGCCCTTAAAACGCCGAAGGCAAGGATACAGATGATGTTAACGGAAGAAGCATTTCATTATCTGCAAAACAAGATAGATGGCAGTGACACCGACAAGAACAAGAACAATACAAGCAGCCTGAGAATAGAGATTACCAACAAACAAAACGCCTTGTGATTTCGTTCGATTCACAAATCGGGATCCAGATGGATTATGCGGACCAGCCAAATCCAATCACGCCGACACCCACGCACACGCACGTTCACCCACGCGAACACACACACGTGAACACACACACGCACCTGCACACACATGGAACGGATTGCATCTATGCGGTTGCAGTTGGCATGGAAAGCAAGCATAGTACTACTGACACTACCGGCTACCTGGGTGATATCCGTACACGCGCCAAGAAAAAGAAAAAAAGTTTTACCAATCAGAACACATGAGTCAGCAAAGTGGAGGAATGAACATGAATGCAAATGGGCCAAATAATAGTAAAACACGGATCAAGATCCGTAACATGTACCCACCCAGTGGGACTGTACAGACACGTACATGTACAAACCGAGCAGACCTGGCTTGGATTCAGATCGTTCCAGACGTCGTGAATCGAACATGTAGACAGACACAATGGTACTTTCAACAAGGTGTGTGTGTGTGTGTTTTTTTATTTTTATTTTTATACGTAAGTCCACTATATTCCCGAATATGTGCGAGAAGTGGTGGCGGGGCCAGGCTGCTCTGCCGACCTCAAAGGTCTCGGCGTCTACGCAGACAAAGCGCGCCATAATGCAGTAAAACCATGAAGAGGGGAGGAAGAGGGGAAATGAATAATAGTGAGAAACAAGGACAATGGGTAGATGTCGTGAGAGAAGCAGAGTGAAAGATAACGTCACATTGTGGTAAGGGGGGGGGGGGGGGGGGGGGAGGACGCTAGTGAGGCACTGGTCTAAACCGTTTCATAGGGCGTCGGTGGCTGCTTGCCAGTTCAGGTGCAGCAGATACTTGTTGCATTGTGTGTGTGTGTGTGTGTGTGTGTGTGTGTGTGTGTGTGTGTGTGTGTGTGTGTGTGTGTGTGTGTGTGTGTGTGTGTGTGTGTGTGTGTGTGTGTGTGTGTGTGTGTGTGTGTGTGTGTGTGTGTGTGTGTGTGTGTGTGTGTGTGTGTGTGTGTGTGTGTGTGTGTGTGTGTGTGTGTGTGTGTGTGTGAGAGAGAGAGAGAGAGAGAGAGAGAGAGAGAGAGAGAGAGAGAGAGAGAGAGAGAGAGAGAGAGAGAGAGAGAGAGAGAGAGAGAGAGAGAGAGAGAGAGTGAGAGAGAGTGAGAGAGTGAGAGAGAGAGAGAGAGAGAGAGAGAGAGAGAGAGAGAGAGAGAGAGAGAGAGAGAGAGAGAGAGAGAGACTCAGAGAGAGAGCAAATGATATCCACCGAGATGTTCGAATTCACTGCAGACCTCGCTCAATCGCACTAGGCATTGCAATGTATTAATTGCACACATTGAACAAACAGCATGATTGTACAGTGTATGGAGCCTCTAACACTGTACATAACGATGTTGTAGACGAATAACGTCATCACAAGCATTCTAAACTCAAAATAATGAACATTGTGCATGTCTTACCAACAGGACGCTCCGCGACCTTGGCTACACTTTCTCTCGACTCCTCGAATCTCCGTTGAACTACTTTCAAGCTGGTCATGGAGTTGGTCAGAAGCTCGATTTCCTTCAAAGTGGAAACAAATGAAATTCACAGTTGATTATTTTCTGATATTGATCGGCTTCCAAAGCACTGGGCAGTTCTCCGACGTACTTGATCAACCTGTTGCTGCATCTGTCCCAAGGCCTGGATAGGTAGGGAAGACAGATCTACGAGCTGGGGTTCTGGACCACCCGACGCCATTGTGCTAAGTGAATATTTTCTAACACCAATGGAAGACGAATGGAAAGACGAAAAACTAAATTGTTTCTCGCAGTGCAAAACATTATCGATCGGCATGCAAAACACCAAAGCCAAGAAAACTGGGAAAGGGGATTCACCGCTAGCGCTCACAGACCCATGGCCATATTCTACGTCACCAGCATTTTGAAAATTCGAGGTTCTGCAATGCGAACTCGTGCAAAGAATGAAAAAAAAAGTTGGAAACAAAATTCCCGTCTGTCTTTTCCAACCCCAACTATTACTTTGCCCAAGTCACCTTTGTGCAAGAGTTGAGCCATGGATTGCCGTGTAGGAGATGATTGGCTTGTGGACTCTCTTATAAGATACGAGAATATTTGGATGTATGGACTACAAGACTCTTCAAAGTGCCTTTCTTGGATGTCCGATAAAGGCAAGTCAGGGAGAATTAGTGTGTGTTTGTGGGTTTTTTTTGAAAATCACTGGTGTGCCAGCACTAAGTCGATTTTAAAAGCCGAACACAGTACAGCCATACGTGTGGCCTGTGGGTAAATACAATCATGTTCAGTCTTGCTCACTGATATCCAGTCGCGTTACTCAAGTAATAGTTTGCGCATTGCACCATTTCGCAGGCCAGTGTTCGCAGGTCTAGGGCTGCGCAACGCTCGGCGTGTACTTGAGTGATGCGACTGGATTTCATTGAGCAGCGCTGTACTTAATTCATTGCACTCCCAACTCATCACAACCACGCGCTCTTCAGCCGAACCATTCAGACACCAGCAAGGACATTATCATCCTCTACTGATGAGCTCCGACAGGGAGCGAAACGGCTGTCTAGAGGCGTGGAACAATATTATCTCTCAACGGAAGTGTCCTTGCTGGTGTCTGAATGGTTCGGCTGAAGAGCGCGTGGTTGTGATGAGTTGGGAGTGCAATGAATTGAAAATATGGCCGAAAGCTCTGTCGCAATATTTAGTTCTGAAGCGCTGTACTTAGACTACATAGGCATGTTATTTACTACTAGCATACTTGAAGAATGGAGTTCCATTAGGCCATCACCTACCTGTGCTCCATATGCCTGGTTGCAGCCCGCAGGTGTATAACACACTGCTGATGACACAATTGACGGGGGGGGGGGGGACTATACCCAGGGGTATCGTACACACTACGGTCACGCTCCGGTCACTACGTTATTGTCGGACCGTACCGCTCCTTGCTCCAGGTACCCCGTGAACTTACCAGTATAGAAATGCACTGATTCGGGCAGTAAATTTCGAAAAATTTCAGCAGAGCACCATCCCACCAATCCCCCCTCTCTCTCTCTTCAGCAGTAAAATTGTACTTCAGATCATTCTGTTGACCGCACCACCCAAAAATAACTTCCGACGCATCTGACACCACTGATGAAATGCACTGTACGTGTTCCTGGGTGTGGCGTCAAACCTGAGACAACTAATTCAGAATGCAGGCTACTAGTAGTAACCTTGAAGACAGGTCAGAGTGCTCAATGTGTGTCACGGCTGACCTGGGTCGGCACTCACTCCAGCGCCCCACGACGTTTCCCACGCATGGGGTCCAGTGGAGGAAAATCTGTTTCCGCTCAGAATGTGTCTTCCTTCGCGCCGAATCACCAGGAGATCACGCTAAGCACCGCAACATGTGTGTGCCTTCCACCACGCCATCGCACTGACTATTCAGTATTTACACCACACCATCGCGCTGACTATTCAGTATTTACGCACCTAGTACTACGCACACCATTACTTTTTCCCACCAAGGTGTCCAGGAGTATTACTTTCCTTGCAGGATATACAGTCAACTTCGCTTATAACGACACTCGACGGGGCATCAAAAAGGTGTCCTTATTCGCGAAGTGTCCTTATACCCGAAGTCTCATTACATGTATCACAGTGGGATGGGACTTCGCTCTGGGCATGGAAATTCTGTCGTTATTCGCGAATTGTCGTTATATCCGCAGTCTTTATTAGCGAAGTTGACTGTAGTGAAAAATCCTCTTATACGGGCAATCACAGGACATGACATCACCAGCCGGGCACAATAACTAACGAAAAAGCAAAACGAAATTATTGTTTAAAGAAAAAGAAAATGAAACTTGACAATCTGCACACAATGATAACTCCATTCATTCATCAGATATAGTCCGATGTGCAATCTGCTGAGCATCAGTCGCCTGGTGATTACGTAAAGTAAAAAAAAAAAACTCTTTAGGAGGGACAGACTTTCTTCCATTGGATCTTGTGCATGATTCAGAATACTAATAGTCTTATAGCTTCCAATCTCTCTTGTGTAATGGTCTAATACATAATTAATAATTAAGTTTCAACCGGCCAACGCGGAGTTGGATGGACCCCGATATAAATACCTATATATTGTGCAGTTGGCAATCTTCAGACGTTAGGCGTCCATGATGATTTGTTGGCTTTCACTTGGCGTCTACTTTTCACCTATCTTTTTCACCACCTCAGTACTCTTTGTGACGTGTAAACTAGCGCAACCTACTCCTGTGCACCTCTCCTTCTCATTGTGATTGATTTAGCACTTGTGATAGTTATGTCTGGTAGGGTTCATAACACCTCCATTCTGCACTATTCCTTTTTGTGTTGATTTATCACAGATGTGAGTTAGTTGAGTGTTTACACCTTGCGCCAGTATCTTCTCTATAAAATAGCATTATTCAGCTTAACCCCTTCATTCAACAACTGCTTCTCCTCTGATGAGTTCCCCGCGTCATCTTTATGGAACGGAACAAGACTTGTCAGGAGTAATACTACTTGCTTTCGTGGAGTGTGGCTGGTGAACTGTTCGTGCTGTGATCTGCGAGCGTCGTGTGGTCTCGTCGGGTCAAATGAAAAACCTATTATAAACACAATTTTTGGCTTGGCGTTGTGGCTTCAATTTTCTCCTCCCCCCCCCCCCCCCCCCCCCCTCTCTCTCACTCTCTCTTTCTCCCTCTCTCTACCTCTATCTCAGAGCTACTCGTAGCAAGCTTCCATGGCGGGGATTCTGGTCGCAAGAATGAAATCGTGGAGCTAGTGGTCGGTGACACACTGCTTGCGTCAACTATCCAGCATCAGGACAAACAGGTACTAAGTTACGATGGGACTACAGTATTTGCCTCCCCATTGCTGTATCGTCTTGTGTTAGCTAAGTTACGATGTGACTACAGTATTTGGAGATACGGGTTTAAACTCCTATCTGTATTGTCATTTGTGCTCATGTTTTACGCGCTGCTAGATGGCGGGTGCACGGAGGGACTTCAGTGTTCAGCGGGGACACTTCACAAAGAAACCGGTTCATCACATGGCCACCTTCCCTCACTTGAGGTGTGTGTGTGTGTGTGTGTGTGTGTATGTGTGTGTGTGTGTATGTGTGTGTATGTGTGTGTGTGTGTGTGGTGTGTGTGTGTGTGTTTGGACAGACCTGTATTACGAAGTATTATGTTCATTCCTTCTATTTCATCCTTTCATCCACAGACAGGCAGACACACACACGCACGCACGCATGCGTGCGCGCTCACACACACACACACACACGCGCACACACACACACACACACACACACACACACACACACACACATGCAAGAATGCTGAGGTGCATGTCAAATTAAATTCTTTAGCTTTCAGCAATCTCTAGAATCCCTCTTGCTGTGTGTGTGCAGTGTGACGTTTGAAAAGACTATACTTTCTGGTGTCTCCACTGACAGGACATTTGTGACTTCAGGCTGTCCAAGCGGTGGCGTAAATGTCTGGACTGCGGAAGAAAAGAAACGTAAGCCTACTGGCATGCTTACTGTGTGCTGTTGTTAGTATACGTGTGTGTGTGTGTGTATGTGCGCGCGCGCGCACGCGCATGTGTGTAACTGCAGTTGGATCCCGGGACGGATACCTTGATGCCGTCTATCCTTTTTCTGCACCTTGTCCTCACCCACTTACTGAGGTGTGGTGAGCCCATAAGGGCGCGTTCAGACTACCGTGAACCCCGTCAAACCGTGAATGCCGATAAACCGTGAAGGACATTCACACTACCGATAACAAACTAACGTTACCGTGAAGTTTTCAGCTCTCACCGCGTCACTGACAAGGGATTTTCCCTTTTTTCCCAGCGCGCATGCAGCCTGAGCACTTTTTTACTGCCGGTAAAAGTTTACTGCCGCAGCAGCCGCGGCAGTAAAACTTTCCCACCGGTAACGTGCCAGTAACATCACGTGATCAAATCACCTTGGCGACTTTCCCAATCGGTCACTTTTTATCGGTAGTCTGAACGCGCCCTAAGTGGCATCATTTCCAAGTCCACCCAGAGCTTTGGGGATTTCAGGGGGTGTCGGCCGCTGGGCGGTTCAGTAGCCAATTGAGTCATCTTTCTAGCATTCCTTTTGAATCTCTCTCCCCTCTTCAGGGAGACTCGCGTGACCAGTCATGGCAGTGAGCAAGTACAGTAGCAGCACATGGAAGCGAGTGGTATCTTCCATATGTTCACCCATGAGGGTGAACATATGGAAGATATCGTTTTGAAGTGGTGTAGCCAAGGACTGAAGAAGATCGTACGCTGACCGCAGAACTATGACAAGGTCCCAATGGAGTTGCAAAGCTCTTAAAAAAAACCAGACCTAGTCTAATACTGAGATAGAAGAATCCTACACGAGTAAAATGTACTTCAGTAGACATGGTACAGCTACAGAGCTGTCAGTGCTCCATGACCATGAGTCTCATATTCAGTATGATTCCTTTTTGCAACTGTTTCCTTGCAGCTACTGCCGATCAATGTCCTGGAAAATCGTCACTGTATCCTTGGTACGCGTGTGCCTATTTGCTTTCCACCTACCTCTGCTGAAACCATGCACATGAGGAAATTCGAACTGTGGTGTCAAAGTGTTATTACTGCCAAGCACGAATAGTATTGTATTGGCCTTCACCTATTACTGATTAGATGTGTGTCCCAAAGTGGCGTGCCGCTGCTTTCAAGTGCTCCATCATCGACGCGTCTTCTCGTATCCCGCACTGATGGTGATTCGGTTGTGGTTGATGTCACGACGGGTCAGCAGACTTGGTCTCAAGGTGAGATAGTTGTTGTTTACATGTCAGATACTCTGGGATATGTGTGTGTACGTTCGTACCGTGTCCTTCCACGTGTGTATTTACTACCCAATGCTGTAGACAGCAAGCTGTTTCGGCCATAAAGGCCTCATCAGTACAGCTACGAGCTTTAAGCAAGCCGAGCTACCAGCCATGGTGCAAAGGAGGCACCACAGACATGAGCTGTCTTAAAAGATAGTTCGTCGCTCTAGCACCAGAGTGCTCTAACTACGAAAAGTAGCGGGCATTGCGTAATGCAGCAGCACTAGAGCAGCCTACTCAGAGTGCTCAACAAGACGAATGCCGAGGAGCATAATACCCAATGCTGTAGACAACAAGCTGTTTCGGCTGTTTCGGGGGGGGGGGTACTATTTAGACTCCACACGTGTGTTTGAACTGTGCACAATGTAATGTACTAAGCACATTCCTGAACGCTATGTGGTGCTCATGTTAGTGTGTAGTGTGCCCCACTCTTGTTCAAAGATATTCATTTTGATTTTGAAAACAACACACCCATACCACAGCAGTATCACTAGGCTTCTGCGGAATGTGCTCGTATTCTTACCGATAGCTCCTTTGAGCAGTGCTGAAGTTTTCTGCCAAATATTCCCGTAAGTTCACCACTGATTATTCTCGCAGTAATGCTTTTTTTAGGGGTGTGCGCGGGTAATCAGGTATTCATGCTACCCGTGAGGACCTCTGGTAGTCGGGTACAGAATAGTACCCGAAAACCCGAAGTCGCAGATGACATCATGTGCAGACAGTGCATGTGATTGTGTATTTATGTAATACCCTGCATGTCTACCCAGTGTGTAAAGGAAGGGGTGCATTGTGGTGTTACCATGGAAACATTACCCGATCGGGTACCCGTGGAAACCTACCCGAACCCGATACCGGAAGAAAATGCGATCCGACTCAGCACTACTTTTTTTGGATAACTTCCCATTTCAACCACCACATTGTTGTGCGGTATGTGGGCATGACCTTTCCACTCAGCTCCTTCCAAACCATCTTGGTTTTAGGGCTGTGGGCGAACAAGATGATCCACGTTGTGACAAAGCCTGATAGAGCCGGTGTGTTGCATTTATCACCAACTAGGTCAAGAGCATGGGAGAGACAGCTGACATCGACAATATCAGTGTAGGCAACGCTGATCGTTTCCATTGCCACGTTGTTAGTAGAAGCTCCATCACGCATACCTTCCGATACCAGTTTGGAAGAGATTTGGTAGGACACTCCGAGCACAGAAATAATCTCCCGAGCAATCTCTTTCCCAGTTAACGATTTTGACAGCATCTGAGCCTTCACAAGGACTTGACGAGGTTGCCAGTCCTCTGATACACATAGCGCAACACAATAGCTAGAGCTTCTCCCAGACGAGATGTGGCATCAAATATAGCTGACACATACTGACCAGCCAATGCTGAACGGAGCTGTTGTACTTCCTCTTCCTAAACGAAGGGGATGAGGTCACACAGGCCATGGTGATCTGTGAGGCGGTATGCATTTTCCTCCAGAGGTGGTTTGAAGTGCTGCCCTTCGATCAGTGGTGCTCCTGCTGCAAGGAAGGATCTGACGACCTTCACACGATGAACTTGCTGTGCCTGTGACAGGGTGTCACCACTCATATGCTTCTCAGCATTATAGGACTTCAGGTTCTTGGCTATGTCCATCTCCTTCGCCTCTTTCTTGAGCAAGTCTGCTTTTCTAGTTGCCTACTTCGCAGTTTTGATATGGCTTGCAGTAACACTTCTCTTCAGACTCACTTCCTTACGACAGCAGTTGCAGAAGAAGGCACCATGGGAGACCGAAAAGTGCTCGGACGAGAACTCTTTCACTATTTGTGACGATGACACATTCTTGGGGCCAGAAGAACTGTCACCTCTGCGTTTCCGCATTCCTTTTGGTGGAGTATTGCTTCGGACTTTTCGTTGTCTGGCAATCTCAGACAATTTTCTGGTCACAGACCAGTCTGAACTGAGACTGTTAGCTGGTCTCCCGGGTAGCTGGAACTGGTCGACTCTTCGAATGGTTGTTGGCGTCTGAGGCGTCGAACTGACCATCGGCATCAGTAGCATCGGAGCGGCGACGTTTCGCTAGATGATGGGGAATACCAAGAGTGTTCGGCGGCATAGTGTATAACTGAGGGTGGTGCTAGGGTAATGCAATTGAATTATGCATGCAACCAACCGACACAGTAACAAACGAGGCACAGATTACATTTTTGTTAAGACTAACCGGTTTCACCAAAAGAGGATCATCAGAGTGAGCAGTGCCAAAATTTGTATAAACCATAAGGTTCAAATCTATGCACCACATGGTTCTATGAATACACACTTTACCATACGCACACTTGCAATGCACCCTGCAAAATACTCTCGTGCAATACTGATAGACCATTCAGTCCGCAATTGCTACTTGACCTCATGTATATTTTCTCGCGCCCTGCTCGAGACTACAATTCTAGGATAATACTTACATCCATGTGGTTCATTCCTACAGGTCATGAATATAGTATACAATAAGATTACAACAATGCACAATTTATATGTTTTACCCCAAGCTTCTCTTGGTGCTACAAGCGTTTTAGCACCAGCTTGTATAGTAAATTTGACCAGAAATGGTCCACTATAAATTGTGTTCTTTTGATTCACACTCCTCACTCTGATGATCCTCTTTTGGTGAAACCGGTTAGTCTTAACAAAATGTAATCTGTGCCTCGTTTGTTACTGTGTCGGTTGGTTGCATGCATAATTCAATCACTTCAATAGGCATAGACACACTGCCGCCAGGGGTTTCCGTTTCCTTTCCCAAAGAGTGCGAAGATACCGATTGGAGAGGTTAAAAGTTACATGTTTTTGCCTTTTTTCAAAACGCGGTGCAAATCTCATGTTACGTCTATATTTTAGAGGTTAAGTTACACGTGCGACGTGACGTGAAATTTTTGCCTGGTAGGATTCGGGTTTAGTTCACACAAAATATCAAATCTTCCAACAAACTCGATAAAACTACGGAAACTCACACAAATTCGATCAGGATAACCAAGCGAAACTTCCGAAAACCCACGTCACGAACTTACGTGCGGGACAGTCAACTCACGTAAAACACGTCAAATTTTACGTGAGTTTTTGAATTTTTGACGTAAAAGTTCACGGACGTAAGAATTTTACGTGAAACTTAACCTCTCTATTGCTCAAATTTTACCGATCATCCCACCAAATTGCCAACTATTTCCATTCGAAGAATCACACCCATAGTTCCCAAAATTATGCTGGCACATTCCGCGCAAGGCTTGTCACTGATAGGCAATCCTATCCTTTCTATTTGTGTGTATTAGATTCGTCACAGACTAAGCAAGTGGGTGGTGGTGGTGAGTTACTGTCGTCACTCGGCTGGACTGACAGTGATCATACGTTCTTCACGTGCCAGCTACGTTCCGGCTTGGTGTCGACCGTGGACACTCGCCAAAAGAGCAGCTGTGCGCTTTCCATCGTCCCTGCGCCGTGCTGCAGCAATCAGCCATCATCCGCTTCTGACAATGCTGTCACCGGCAATGACGCTGCGCTAGCAGAGCAACACTGTGGCATGGCTGGATCACAGAGTTCAGCTGCAGACATTGCCGATACGCCACCGAGCTCAGCGATGTGTGCAGAGATGCACCGAAAGCACGGTGCGACGTGCACTGGATCTGATCGAGGTCTGATAGCATCCTGCTGTGGGTGCGGCTGTGTCCAAGTGAGTGATATGCGCCAGACTAAGCATCAGCAGCCACTCGCCTTGCATGATCTTAGTCCCTGTTTGATCAGATTGAATCAGCAAGCCGCAGGTCATGAGACTATGGATGGCTGGGAGCATTCCACCGGAACTGCAGCAAGAGTTCATTGCACTACCGACCACCGTACTTCCAATATACAACTTCAGGTAAGCAGGCGGGCATCATTCATATTGATATTTGCCACTGGCGCCGCGCTGTGTGCACACACACTTCAGCATTGTGGCCTCTTTAGGATTTGTGGGGTGATGTGTGTTGTGCGTGTGGGGCATTTTGTGATAGTCAGACATGAGAGAGAGAGACTACCAACTGTGCATACCCAGTATCTCAGCATATCATGCTGTGTTGTATGCAAGCTTATTCCGTTGATCTTCTCATCGGAGGCCAAACTCGTCTTGTTGCCTTCCTTTTCTTGTCTACTTTTCTAGTTCTCACCCACCGCTCCAGACCTTCTCTCTGTATCTGGTAAGTTCTTGTTTCTTTGCTTCTTGTGCTGATGTGCTTGCTCCACAGCAGTAAATCGTAATTACTAATTAGGTAGCTAGTCATGTTGATGTAGTTTGAAGTGCATGTACTATAATGATGTAGGCCTACCTATACATGATTGTATTGTTGCTCAGTTATATCCTGGCAGCTAATGTATGCCTTGTGTGCATGTATGCATGATGTAGATGATTTCCATTTCCATGCATGTGCTCATGAAGGTGTATGGTGTGTTGGCTGGATGCTATTAGGTTTGGACAGTGGCGTTCATGTCTTATCTGTGAAGCAACTCTGCTCCCAAGGTTAGTCTGGCCAGGGTTTCCTGATGCTCCAGTCGTTCTCCCTGGGCAGGCGCGTAGCTGGTCCCCCTTTTAGGGGGGTGCATGGCCGTATGTGCGTAGGATGGCGGGTGCATGTCATTCATGGTCATTATGTGCATGCTGAACCTGGGTCGAAATTTGGGGGGGGGGGGGTGCACGTGCCTGATGGGTGTGCAAACTCCACTGCAGCTGCTCTACTGTGTTGTACGGTTTAACGTTAGAATAATGTCAGTGCAATCACACACTGGAAACAAGTCATCAATCACATTGTTGCATGTGCAAATCCTCAAAAATTCTCTCAAAATCAATCAGGTGGAAAGCCAAACATATACAGAGTCTCCCTTGATTTACCGTAGTGTCTTGTATAAAAGCCTGTTTTGAATAGAAGCCTGATTTTTCACGATGCACTGTCGGCACATAAACCTGGTTTTAGTGTTGACATACAGTCGACCTACCCTTATAACGATATTTGCGTCAGACCAAGAAATATTGTTATAAGGGTAATATTGTTATAGGGGTATCTGGTTCATTTCATACACATACGTCATAATGCATGGATTTTGTTCATTTTTTACACACTTCATAGCATAAAAAAACTGACACATCATTTTACATGCACATTATGTAGGTGCCCACTGGTGCCCCTGTTGCATTTCGTCATGTCCCAGCGACTTATCAAGTGAAGCTTGCCCTACCTGGATCACTACTAAGTGGGCTCTACATATTCCCTGCTAGATATTGTTATAAAATGGAAAATGTCGATTGATCAGCCCATTTTATATTGTTATAGGGGTAATATCGTTATAGCAATATTGTTATAGAGGTAAGGCATTGTATACACAAGTCAATGGAGTGATTTGGTTTGGCAGAAAAATATCGTTATAAGGGTAATATCGTTATAGAGGTTATCGTTATAAGGGTAGGTCGACTGTACATAGAAATACCTGTCTAGTATAGAAGCCTGTCTCATATAGAAGCCTGCAAAATTTCCCCCAAAAAGTCATATAAGCCTCGGCTTTTATACACGACTTCACGGTAGGCTAAGGTCTGTGGAGAATACGAAATGCAAACAAACATACACAGTGCTGCTCTATGAAATCCGATCGCCTTTGTCAAGTTTGCTCCCTGCACCAGTTCACGTCCCAGTGTTTACAAGGTCTAGGGTTGCACAGTGCCCGGCATGGCGGTGACCCGGTTGATCGGATTTCATTAAGCAGCACTGTGCTTCGAAGTACAGTAAAATCTGTCACGGCAGCGACCACTCGGATAAGGCGACCACCTGTACCACACTAAAATACATTCCGACACCCCTGTCACCATATGATATTATTGGACAAACACACTGATAACTGGTGAAGACAACGACTTGAACAAGACACACCACACCCAGACGCACATGCATGCACTACTGCACATACGCATAGGACCATGACTATTCAATGCATACCGGAAATACTAATTTGGGTTTTCACGATTTTCTTACCCTAATACCCATGCGGTCCATAGCTAACGTGGCTACCTGGCTCTCTATGCACAGGCAGCCTTAGTTCGTTGTTGCATGTACATGTACAATCATGTCCTTCAAGTACTCCCGAAAAAAGTTGAACGCATCAATATGTGGTTGCCATCTCCATCAAGGATATCACGAAATGGCATGATGTATTTGATCCCTTTGGAGCGGAGTTCCTTAACACTGGAAGCATCTTCCGTTGACTTTGTTGTTCTGGTGTGAGGTCATGGTGGGCAAATACCGGCTTGCTTCGGTATTCAAGCTTGAAATGGCCTTTGAGAAAGGTCAGTTTCGCTGCCTTCGTGGGGAAACGTGACAAGAACAGGTCTAGGACGTACTGATCCATCGGGTGATGACTTGCGAGGCGCTCCCAGGCGCTCAACTGAGACTGCGGCCGCACGAACAGGTTCCGACATCAGGGATGTACACACTTCGAGAACGTTCTGGGGTGTTTCCTCCTTCGGATCGAACAGTGCGGCCTTGCTTTGCCTCTGGAAGCGCTCGAAATGCTCCTCAATCGACTCGTATGCCAACGCAACAGCTGGTGCCGCTTCCTTGACACATTCTCCAGGACCACAAGTGGAAGGGGACATGCCCGCTACGGTACTCGCTCACATACGCACGGTGCAATCTTCGCCAGCAGTAACGGTCTCACTGGGGGTCCGGTTTGGGGTTTCGAGGACCTGTACTCGTCTATCCAGGTCTTGGCAGGTCTTCTTCATGTCTTCAGCTTCAACTACCAAAGCAGCCGCTCTTTGGTTGAGAACGTCAGTTAATGTGGCCAAAGCTTGATCAGTGCTTTTGACCACATTGTCCATGCGATCCGTCAGTGAGCGTCCTGCGGCCCTTTGCACATCCTGACTGCTATTTTCGGTTTTCTTCGTATCTCTGCTTCGTGATATTTGGTCGACAGGAAACCCATGCTTTCTTCTAGATCCCGTATGCTGTCTTCCAAATCTTGTACCGTATCTAGTACATGCATGTGTGACTTTTCGGTACCGTCCATCCTTTTCTCCAGGGCGGTTAGTCGAGCATCTAGAGAACTGTGAACCGCTTTCAGGTCTTGGCGGATTTCATCAACACCGCTCAGAACCACACCAAGCTTCTCCTCCATCATTGCACTCATGCATGTCCGAAATTCATTCACCAGATAATCGGCACTTACGGTGTTACCGCCACCATGATGATCCGAAAGGGAAGGGGAGCCTCGGGTGATGACAGGTTGGAAAGCTGACTTCACACTCTCCGACCCACTGAGGGCATTTTCAGCTGAATGGCCGGAGAGCTCTCCAGGATCAAGGTCGACGGATGGCTTTGGCTCGGCAGTCACGGGAGCTCCCGGCGATGACTCTGTACTGCTGGCGTGCCTTCGCTTCAATGAGGCATCCGGATCCCTTTGTGGGCTGCTAGCCAGGGCGCCGAGAATACGCCCCAGGCCCTCAAACGACATGATCACAAGATTAGTCTAGTATTCGAAATTGACCACGGGACTGGAACCACACGGCTCCCCTGCACTTACACTACCACTACTGGCACTAGTACTAATCTATGTGTGTGTGTGTGTGTGTGCGTGCGTGCGTGTGTGTGTGTGTGTGTATGCATGTATGTGTGTGTGCACAAGCTTGCGTTCATGTGTGTGTGCGTGTCCCTGTTGCTTTCTGTCTGTTCACTCACCCTCATCTTATTGCAGCTTCTCAAACACAAAGTGGCAGCAGCACTACTCCTAGCAGTAGCACCAGCGTTTTTACCCACGATGGCCACCTTGCCAACGCTGATCTGGAAACCGTATCACCCTCATCACCTCTGGTTGTTCTGCAGCACAGCTGGCATCCGACAGAAAAGAACTTGCTCTTCTCAGCTGCCAGTGACGGTTCGCTCCATGCCTGGCAGCCCAGACTGCCGGAGGGTATGTGTAGTAGCTGAGTGACCGGCTGGCTGCTGAATGCAACCTGCTGCTGCACAGCAGAAGCAGCGAAATTGCTTGTAGTCGTGAGATGGCAATCACAATGGGAGCTGATTGACTCGCATCAGACCTGGACAGGAATGGAGCATCTCGTAATCCTCAACATCTGTAGCTGATCATTGCACTGCTACGAATGTACGCCGCCGATGATCGTCCTGCTCTCTGGAGATGGTACCCTACTTTGCTATGGCGTACATGTACCTCCAGAGATCTGGGTAAGAATGTCAATACGGTGAATGGGTGTTCAGCTACCCGCGATGCCAACCCAAAGCTGTCTACACACACACACTTTGTCATCGAAGTCGTCACCCTGAACAGGAATAACCAGTTCTATGATCTATATCAGGAAGACTTAGTAACAATAGTCACAAGGTATTTCTATCTATCTTCCTGTTTGTTATTTTATGCCCGATATATTTTTTCCACCTTATCCGTTCTACAACCAGACCAGGCGGTGCGCTGTCATATCAATGACTGTGTTTCCACGTTTACAATAGAATCTTCTAGTTGAAGTAGTTCTAGTTCTAGCTCTATGTCTACCTACTATGGCGGCAGAACTGCCAGCCATCTGTGTACAATATACTACACAATATAGAAAGAGAGCATACAAACATACATGCAGGCAGAGGCAAGCAGGCGGTACACTGGCAGCATTACATTTTTAGAGCAATACGGAAGCATTTTATCAGCCAACTATATCGCGCTGGTCTCCTCTGCAGAAGCGATGACAAGACAGGACATAGAAGTACGTAAGACGAGAAGAAAGTTGAGATAAATCACAGTAAGAAGTTCCAGGGCTGCTTCCAGCGGTACAATTTACTAACGTGGACATGCAAACTCAATTAGAAAACTCAAACAAAAAATGCAGCCGGAAAGGTAATTTCAACATCAACCCAAGTAGAATGAAAGTTAGCTTTACGGTCGTTCTGACCAGTACACAGTAAGGTATGGCTAGTTAGAGAAATACTTAGTTCCATGGCTAATTAGAAAAGTAAGATGCTAAAGATGAATTGGCAATTGTTAGTTCCAGTTGGACATCAAATATAATAGCAGTTATGTACAGGACGGTGCGGTACATGTTGGAGTTGAGGCAGCGAATATGTTCTGGCCCAGTCGATGATGTTCGCAGAGGACTATGTTTATTCAGCACCGGGCTGCTGCATTGATAGTGTTCCACCGCCACCCAGCGGGCTGCCGAGCGTCTTGGGTGCGGTCGGCGATGCCTGGTCCGTGCCCAGCTTGCTCGGCTGCGACTTCCTGCGCACGGGCACGCGCGCCGCACCAGGCCCCGGAGTCACCGCCGGCATGGCCTCGGAGGCAAGCTTAGACTGCACTGGCAATCTACTAGCACCAACGAAAACCGACCCTTCGTCGTTCACGCCGGCACTGACGTTTGCACTTGGCTCTGCCGTCTTGCCCTGCATGTTGTAGTCACCAGAGTCGAAATACTGGCCCTTGCCCTGGGAGTAGGCAAGAGGCAAGCAAAACAGACGGCCCAGCCAACGTACCATAGTAGCACATAAACACAAAGGGTTAAAAAGGGCTGACGTAATACATGTACACTTCTGGTCACTCTGTTCTAATTCAATGGGCATGATCGGTCACAAACGCACATCAAGATGCATATCATTGCTGTTGAATGTCCGCCAATAGCTTACCCCTTTCGACAATCGTCGTTGAAGAATGTGTGACGTTTTTACTTTCATTCCATACTTCTCGTTGAGCTAGTGCACACAGGCAAAAAGGTACAGGAACATCAGATTTTAAAGTCCAAAGACCCGTCAAACTAATGAAAACTTTTCTAAAGGAATAAAATGTTAATGTTACCAAACTAGCATATCAAAGTACATATAGCCTCATCGAATCCCGCAGCCAGCAGAATTGACAACACATGCTATGACAACAGGACACTGACACAGCTCAACACAGTCCGGCATAGCATGCATCTCATCTGCAGTTCAGCAGCAACAGTATCCTAGGCTAACAGATAAACCACACACAACCCTTCACACAGTCAGGAAAGGCTGTGACCACAGCCACCAAACTGATCTGTGCCTGCAGAACACATTTCGGCCGCCGTCACAAGCATGAATTGAATGAACAAGGCAGGAGCCAGAAGGCAACTGCGAAGGGAGGTGTGCAAGGGTTCACCAGGACACTTCACTTGGCTGGTCAGACATGCATAACTAGTAGAGTGTACACTGAGCGTGTCTGGAATACTTGCAAAGAGCTGCCTCTGCTCTCTGCTCACGGGACACTCTACTGTACACAAGCTAGTGGTGTGCACGGGTAGTCGGGTACCCGTGCTACCCGTGAGGACCTCGGGTAGACGGGTACCGAATCGTACCCGAAAACCCGAAGTCGCAGATGACATCATGTACAAAGAGTAGAGAGAGAGGTCTACAGTGCACGTGTACAAATGATTCACGCATGTCTACCCAGTGTGTAAGGGAAGGAGCCGGTGTGCATTGTGGTCTTACCATGGGAACATTACCCGATCGGGTACCCGTGCTACCCGTGGAAACCTACCCGGACCCGATACCCGAAGAGAATGCTACCCGACTCAGCCCTAACACAAACACTTCACAAAACCGATACAATCATTGTGTACTCGACACACCTCTATCTCAGAGTCAGTACTGCAGCATGGCCATCGCTTTAAAACCCAAGCCAGGGCTTATCAGTGCAAGAGCGAGACAACACAGCCATGGCAAATTGAACATAATTATACAAGTACAGGACACGTGTTCTTGTGATATCCGGCTGCCTTTAAAATAGTGCCTCAAGTTGAAGGTACTGACTGTAGTGTTAATCAACACGTTCACTACACTCTTCAGCTGCTCTAGGTGGTGACGGCAGATGACGAAATCAGAATGTTCCAAACCCACCCCAAACACAAGACCGAGCTGCCCAGCCTCAGATCAAAAAATCCATCCCATCCACCTCCTCAATGTCATAATTCAGTAAAGCCGCGATACAAAAGACGAACCGCTCAGAATCTGAAGACAATGTCTGTCTTATCCAAATATCACAAAAATCGTGTTGTACAGTGTCCCTTTTCAACTCTCTGAACTAATGCGGAGCACATGCTAGTATGTCAAAAAACCGAAGTTTCTATTGGAGTCTAGCGAAAACAGAAAACAGGAATCGGTTGCAATGATGCACACTGAATGCAGCTGTTGGGAACAAAGCCAGAGACTTTCTGTGTCACACACACAGTGAGCTGAACAGCACAGTGGAGTCTAGTCTGTAGGAGCTTTGCAGTGACTTCACACTGACAGACTAGACTGTAGCTGCACTAACATAGTCTACTAGTACTTAGTAGTAGTAGTACTAGTAGTCACACACTGTGACACAGAGCTGACTACAGCACAGGCTGGCCGCCCACTCACTGAGGAGATGCAAGGCATGACAGCAGTGCAGACGCATGCAGGCCAATGAAAAGCCAGCCTTACTGGCTAGACCATGTCCATACTTGCCAACCCCTGGCAAACAGTTTCCTTGACACTGATGACAGTTTTCCTTGATTTTGCCTATTTTTCCTTGATCTGCAATTTTTACATCATAATTGTGCAAAGTATTGTATATGACATCATAGTGACGTCACCATGACCACAAAACATTTGCAACTAGTACAACATGTACGACAAAAAGTACTTTTTTATGCGCTAACTCAAAAGTTCTCGCTCGCTACACCTTCGTTTTGGGCACAGCACTGCGAGCGAGCGTCTAGAACACTGAAAATAACAAAAAAAGGTGTTGAAGGACATTTTCGAAAATCCGGTAGATGTTATAACTTTTCCGGTATACCGGGATGAAAGCGAGTTTTCCTTGATTTCCCGGAAATTCCGGCAGGGTTGGCAAGTATGCATGTCTAGACCACAGTCAGTAGTCTCAAGCTGTATGGTAGGAGTAAGGACCATTCTCCATAGTTTTGAATACGACCAAGAGCTTGTTTCATCCAAGAGTTCGGTCACATCTAGTTTGTCATAACCAAACCAATAATATCATATTTAATATGTATGCAAACACTGCTGCTTGTTCTTAGGACCTATAAGTTTGCCATGTGCAAGGGTTCATCGTATTCCAGTTACACTGTGCTTTGACATATACTGTACCCTGCCTTTTAAAGCCTTTATCGAGTCATTCGACACCCCCCCCCCCCCCCAGCCTACCGACTGAAGACCACTACGCCAGCACATATAGTAGCACTGCAGGGATGCCTGCTACATACGGGAACAATAAACGTGCAATACAACATACACCACGGGCTTACAGGAAAGGTAGCGCGTGCCCATACTTATACACTAGTACCTCCTCCAGAGTTCGTACCAATCCTCGGGCTCGAACCCAGGCAACGAATGAACATCTGTCCTGTGCAATGTACTCGTATCGTACTCGTATGAAAGTGCGAAAGGTCTCCATGATCCGTGACCCCGTATCTTTTCCCGCTATACCGATAATTATGTCTGCATGCATGCTTATAGTCTCATAATAAGCTGGCCAACAGGGCTAGCTCCTACGGTGATCTTACATGCCAAAGAACATAGGTAAGGTATGTTCATTCTTGGCCATTCAAATGTATACCCCTTGGGAGAGTCCACCAGTCGCTGGCGCATAGTCCCGGTCAGCAGGGAGTAGCATTTTGTCCCATACCACTTGTACAATGTACACCCAGACAAGCTATCAGATTCCAACTGACTTCACTTCTTCAAGTAACAAAATAACTTTTAGTTACTACTAGTAGTAGTTCAACCCATTCATCATCACGATCATGCTATTCTTGCTTTTCTTCAAGGTTCTCCAGTTCTTCACACCCAAGCCTGAATATTATTATAACTATTAAAGCCTAGGCCAAGTGACTTTGATGGAGAATCTTGTCACGTGCCATGTGTGACACGTACATTACACGTCTATTTCGGGGCACACCTACCAACCCATTACCTTCACAAGTGCGCACAACAGCTTCCTAGCCTACGGTTCGAATCGTGCTCCGTCTACAAAAATCGAGAAGTATGAGAGATCTCACACTCCACTGCCACGGGTGTTTGCAGTGCATGAACTCTGGCCAGTCGTCCCCGTACGCAAAATGCGTACGCATTTGGATCTACCGTACATTACCTCGTGTTTTGGGCGAATCTGAGCGGTACGACGCTGTCAAATTGGGCCTGAATTTGCCCTGAACCAGCCGCTATCGAAGTAAAATTAGGTGTTTTGAAGGCCACACGGGAACACTGTGGCCATGTCTTCGTTCCTGCGTCGTTTGTTTGAAAATCGGAGTGTTTTTGAGCTCGTAGTTCGTCTTCGTTGTGGAATGGCCGTGCGTACATTCTCCTTGGAATTACCAAAGTCACACCCCCGTTTATTACATTACTAAGAGTTTTGCCGGCAGCCACGATAGTTTTTATCCCTGCTTCCATACGTCCTTTCATTGAACAGCCAAACGAAACTTTGTGGCGCACCTTAGTTTTTTGTGGCGCGGGGGTCTCAAGTTTGTCACTTCGAGTTGTACACAACGATCACATCAACACCTCAAAGGACCAAAAAAACCAAGTGAGCAAGTATTTCAACCTTGCGATTCTGCCAGGCCTACTCTGAAGATGGAGACTTCTACTCGGTAGCACATACTCGTATCAATAAGCTGGGAGGGAGAGCGTGGCGAGTAAAATGTTGGGATGAAAAGAGCCACATTCTCTCTCGGAAAAGGTCGTCGTTCCTACACTGGCTACACACTCTACCCAGCTCTGCAGAGCCAGAAGGCTAGATTTTGCATGCACGTGCGAGATTTGCATCCGTCACGCACATAGGCAGAGTCGAAATTTTTGTACTCTCGGATTTGCCGCCATCTTGACGAGTGGCCACTGCGAAACACCCGTGACTGCATGCACTGGAACCGTGATCGTTAAAATAATTCGTAATAATTATTGTCATTGGAACGGTACGCGCGCTACACGCACAAACTCAGTGCACTGCTGATATTATTGGCGCTTATGGATTTAGTTATGCAGGAAATAATTCCATCTCTCCGCTTCAGGATGCTAGCTGATTTGCTGTCAGTTCGGAGACACACATCCGCAACACGCAGGTGCGCGCAACGAGAGGTTTTAGTCGATCAGCCACCGTGCACCAGGCATTGGGCCACATCACAACGGCAGAGAACGGCACTATGTTTATTTCATTGCGTGTGCAACACCGCCTGTTCATCGCAATTATTATTTAGCCGTTCATACCGACAGTTACACAATAACGGAAACAAATGATTGCCATGAAGCATAGCCAAGAAGTGCCTGCCTAAAGTAATTTCTTCACTTTAGCGAAAGCTATTGACTCGGCCAGGCATTCTCCGTAGTTGTATTGGTGGCATACCGCGTAATCGCTGGTCTGTTTGGAACAGCTAGCTGCAGCCTACAGGCTACAGCCCAAAAAGTCAAAGCAGTGGCAGGTCAAGGCCACCAGAGAGTAACCCACGCACGAAATGACCATCACCAGAATGTAATCGTCCCTCACGGAGCGTGTGGCCGTGGAGGTGCCTGATGGATGAGAGCGAACAACCCGTTAACCCGTGGCCCACACTGCAAAACCACTTCAAGTATTTAGTGTATTCTTGAGCGCCTACTAGTACTAGTATTTTAGTTATAACAAGGGACCTGGCTCTGGACACGCACAGGAAAACAAGAAGACTGTTACTAGTGTTAGCGCTCGCCAACAAATACAACTAATAATTTATTATTACTTACAAGTACAAACCTACTAGTATCTAGAATTTATTTTAGCTTATCGCACCACGTTCCGCGCACAGTCGTGACGTTTACTAGCAGTACTCCATGAACACAACACGATAAGAAAAATGGAGAAGTCGATGAACCATTCACGTGGCATACCAGCCGCAATTGAATTACCGCATCAGGCAGAAGGCGATGGGCCGGACAGGCCTGACCCCATTCTCCTTGCACAGGGTATATCGCGCTCGGCGGCCGCTGCGGAAGACGAGAATATGGTGTGTCTAGTATTATTGTCTTTTCCACCGTCCCTGAACTACATGGCTAAATAGTCTCAGCGCCACCTTTGAAGCCAGCTAGCTCGAAGAGGCGTCGTGGGATCAAACTGGAAGAACTCAGAGCCGTGTACCTCCTCAGCCATAAACTAAAAAGAAAATCCCTCCTAGCTCATGGCTCCACAAGAAAAGTACAGTTTATAATATGAACAAACAGCCAAAACACGTACCTGTGCCTCGCTTGGCTGCCCCGCACTTGCTGTGGCGACGCTCATTTTTTTCCTGGTATGGTGATACTAGTACTTCGCTGTACGCTGCTCCTCGTTTCGTTAACCTGTCAGTAACAGCTACCCCCACCTGTAATTGTGTTCCTCTCCTTACAACCAACGGTCTAGCATCCAACCAGAACCGAGAGGGAGAGAGATGCAGAGGAGATCGGATAGAAAAATCTATCTCACAGATCTGAGTCAGACGTCGCTGCTGCGCTCTCTCAAACCCAAAGTCAGACAAAATCTAGGCAAGCACGCACAGTGCACGCCGAAATGCTGGTGGCTTGTGCTAGCTCGATCGACCGCTAGTTTTATTTTGCCGGGCTGAACATGTGACAAGCCTCGACCAGTTTAGGACTTTGCTCAGCTGTTTATCAGTTTATCGACGTCCGCATGCAGTGATCCTGAGTGGAGCTGGCCGGTGGCCAGTTGCAGTGGCCACACGCAGTGCGGCCGGCTATGACACGGACTCTGGCAGTGACTAGTGCGGGCCAACGACGTCAATGCAAGTCGTCCGCACACACAAACAGCATCAGAAGCAGACCGGAGTGATCCAGTATGGGCTAGCGCTGGCCAAGTGTCACCAGGTCACTGTCAGCAAGGAGAAAAAGGAAAAAAATGCATGCCAAAAGCGCATGCAGTGGTGCATATCCCTTATGATATGCCATATGGCCCTTGTTTGACTCTAGTCTACATAAGTCTGAGCTCGAGTTTGAGCAGGCATGCAGGTCAATCGCGTGACCTAGTGTAGTCTGGTACATGTAGTAGTACTGTAGTGTAGTGTCTGAGTAGTAGTGACGCGTACTACACCGGTAGAATCTACCCTGGCCGAGGCCCGGGCCTAGCCTAGGCCCATAATGGCATACTATATCAGTATTATGTCATGACCATGATGTCTCGCACGCGCATGAGCCTCGATGAGCTGGTCGAGTGGCATGGCAGTGGAAATCCCAGGCACGTGATGCTACTTCGCCTGTGTGCTGAAGAGTGAAGAGTGCAGACCAGGGAGTCGTCAAACACGACGACTCCCTACTGTCGTTGGTTCAGCTCATGCCGGACAGCATGGACAAGGAGTCACAGAAAGAATCATGTCAGAATAATCTCACATGTTGACAATACACAATGACTATGTACCCCGTAGAGTCTACAGACTGTACGTGCAGTAGCTGCTGTAGAGGCCCGGGTACCGGCTTAGCGTGCACGAGCGGTATCACTATCAGTGACTGGAATATTGACTTGAAGTGGACTTGCTGCTGTTATACATTATTATGCTGTTTTGTTTTTTGCGTGTTTTTGCGTGTTTTTTCTTTCTTTCTAGAACTTTGAGTTGAAGTTTTTGGAACACTTGGGAAAAAATATTCATTGTGTTTATTTTGCCCGTAAAAGAGGCTGTAAAAGTAGCTGCCTCCACACAACGCAGTAAGGACGGTAACAGGTTTGCGGTGAATGAGGCTTATCTTCGTCACTGTCTCACTCTCTGTAGATGTACAATCATAGTTATGACTAAAATACAAAGTACAATGACTACATGTACATTGTAGTGCAAAGTGTTGTAGATTTCAGTCAAGGGCCACTAGCATGAAATAATCACGTGGCCAATGCTGGAGCTCCATTGTCATCACCACTGCACTACCACTGAGCTGACACTCACAGTGCGTGTACTGACATCTGTGTCGGTGTACTGCCAGTGCCCACGCCGAGGCCAAGATCTGGAGCGAGCGGGGAAAACAGGGAACCGAGCGACATAGTCATTACTAATACTTAAAGGGGAAGTATACCCTAAAATAAATTTTTCACCAGTTGTAGTCTTCTGGGTGCTGAGTCGAATGGTCTTGGTCCGAGGAAGCTGCGACGCTCCCTTCCTACTTGAATCCCAATCGAACTCGCGCACTTCCACCGAAACTGGGTGACTGCGCCCTACTAGATGGGGATTTGTATACAAAATGTCACTAAAAGCGCCATTTCGTTCTTATAAAAGCACGGATGACCGCGGTTGGCCCATATGTTGTAGTCTTTTGGACGCTGAGTCGACTGGTTTTGGTCCGAAAAGGCTGGGATGCAGCGTTCCTCCTTTATTCCCAATCGAACATGGTTGAACAAGCGGTCACGTGCTCCTGGGTGCCCAAATCACCTGGTCACCGCGCCAGCAGGCGACAACTTTCACACCAAGGTTCAACTCGAGTTCAACTCGAGTGACAGGACTGCACCCAAAAAAGGTCAAACAGGCTAGTAAGTTGTACCCTGCAGGCACGGTGACCAGCTGACTGGTGTACGCAGGAGCACGTGACCGCTTGTTCAACCATGTTCGATTGGGAATAAAGGAGGAACGCTGCATCGCAGCCTTTTCGGACCAAAACCAGTCGACTCAGCGTCCAAAAGACTACAACATATGGGCCAATCGCGGTCATCCGTGCTTTTATAAGAACGAAATGGCGCTTTTAGTGACATTTTGCATACAAATCCCCATCTAGTAGGGCGCAGTCACCCAGTTTCGGTGGAAGTGCGCGAGTTCGATTGGGATTCAAGTAGGAAGGGAGCGTCGCAGCTTCCTCGGACCAAGACCATTCGACTCAGCACCCAGAAGACTACAACTGGTGAAAATTTGATTTTAGGGTATACTTCCCCTTTAATAGTACAGCTGAACATCGATTATCCGCACATCGACTATCCGACCATTCGATTATCCGTAACAGTTTTTTTGGGCGCACGTGCCGTAGATCAGAGTACGCACTGTGCATGTGATGTAGTGAGCCATTCAAAAAATACGAAAATTTTGAAAAGTAAAAAGTAAAAAGGTCGTGCGGCTAGTAATAACCACTGAAAGTGTGTGAGTGACAGTTTTTTCTTATCCAGAACATTTGCCTTATCTGAACACCGCCTGACAGTTGTCTGCCCAGAGGTGGTCGGATAATCGATGTTCAACTGTAATACTATACTAGTTATACTATTACAGTTACTAGTACAATGTACATGTACGTCGACTGGCAGCACTATCGAGTCACTGCAGACTGTGCAGTGCAGTGCCGGCTACCAAAGACTGCAGCATTTGCAGGGAGCTCCGGAGAATGCGGAGATGCAGCAGCACAGATGATTTTTTCTGCAGAAAACCTCTTTGGATAGACGTAACGACACAAAAATAATAATAATTACTTTCGCCGCGCCACTGTGTGGTCTGGCATGGCGCCAGCTGACCTAGCTGCTGAGATACAGAAAAGAAATCTCCACAGCCATAACCATGATAACGACCCACTCTCACTACGCTACATGCGGACTGCACTGGCTGTCTCCTGAGCTCTTGTTACCACCAACCACTACCATGTACCAGGCCTGGCCCCTCTGATCGATCATTGTTTCATTTACTTTCTTCTTTTTTCCGCTGACACTAGTGACAGACGTAGAATAGTAGAGACAAATCAATAATAATAATAATAATAAATTTTATAGTCCACACCTCCCTAGAATGACGCACCAGATACGATGTGAGCCAACCATATACGCTGTTGGTTCAAGTAGTTCGTTTGGTATCAGTGACGACTCTATCTCAGTAGTTCGTGATATTTGGTCCTGGTGGTGGTGATGGCGCAGGTGCGTCGCGTCCATAGTCAGTGTATGGGATCTGGAGCAAAGCACATCTAAATCCGAATGCTGTAGTCGTTGGCGCCATGGCGTTGTCGCTGCGTATCACCTGATCAAGATCACGCCCTGGGCCTGGGAGCCTGGGACACCTCTGTCTGCTCTGTCTGGCATGTGCGGTGTGTTATTACCAAAACTTGCGGCGAAAGACGCGAAACCAACGTCTGGTCTTCACCAGTTTTAGCCAGCCAGCTACTGAGCTAGCTACAACTGGGAGCTGACTGATCCGCCTTATTTAACACGCTAGTAGTATCTACGTATATGCCCACTGCAGTTGTAACCTCGGCAGGATGACTGGTAGTGGTACAGTGGTAGCCAGTACCTCAACCACGCGTGTGCTCTTACTAGCCCATTGGGAGTTGCGTTGAGCGTCACCTTCCCGGAGTCGGCGGTCGCCAGGTACGATCTTTTTTTTAAAATGTGAACGTGTCCACTACAACACAACAGCGATGAACATGTGCATGTACATCACTCATGACTTGAATGTAGTGCGCACCATGATAACAACACCTGGGCTATGCACACGTAGGTTGAATAAAACCAGTCTGGTGTCACCCCTCCCAATTACCCCTTCCGTCTTCTCTCCTCACCCCCCCCCCCCCTCCCTCTCGTTCTCTCCCCCCCCCCCCCCCTCTATCTCTCTCTCTTTCTCTCTCTCCTCCTCTCTCTCTCTCTCTCTCTCTCTCTCTCTCTCTCTCTCTCTCTCTCTCTCTCTCTCTCTCTCTCTCTCTCTCTCTCTCTCTCTCTCTCTCTCTCTCTCTCTCTCTCTCTCTCTCTCTCTCTCTCTCTCTCTCTCTTCTCTCTCTCTCTCTCTCTCTCTCTCTCTCTCTGTCTCTCTCTCTCTCTCTCTCTGTCTCTCTCTCTCTCTCTCTCTCTCTCTCTCTCTCTCTCTCTCTCTCTCTCTCTCTCTCTCTCTCTCTCTCTCTCTCTCTCTCTCTCTCTCTCTCTCTCTCTCTCTCTCTCTCTCTCTCTCTCTCTCTCTCTCTCTCTCTCTCTCTCTCTGTCTCTCTCTCTCTCTCTCTCTCTTTCTTTCTCTCTCTCTGTCTGTCTATCTATCTACCTATCTCTATCTATCTATCTATCTGTCTATCTATCTACTTCGAAGCATCTATCTATCTATCTATCTCTCTTTCTCCCTTCCTGTCTCTCTTTCTCCCTTCCTGTCTCTGTCTGTCCCTTTGCCTCTGTCTCTCATTTTTATTTCTGTGTGTGTGTTTGTGTGTTTCTTCTCCATTTCTAAACAACACAAAGAAGGGGAAATGACCCACGTGCTGGATATACCATAGTAATCATACCCAACCGGAAATTCAAAGTCACAGATACCGTCATGTACATATACAGGGAGAGGTATGAAAACGTGAAATGATGTGAGGAAACAAGAGTACATACACGTCATTGTATAAGCTCTGGAGAATCAGGGGCCTATCTCAACCCATCAAGGTGTTCTGGTACAGAGGGGCGAGGGGAAAGATAGGCACTCGACATCATCGTCAACAAGGTCAAGCATGGTCAAGAGTCCACAAACTAGGCCTTTGCGGATAATGCCGGCAGAAAAATTGGCAGAATTCGTTACTTTTTCTGGTAAGTTTCATGCATGTTTGGTATGTGGATAAAGAAATGGAGCAGAATTCGAGGAATTGTCCGCCATAAGGTTTGTATGGTTCTGCCAATTTCACTGCTTTTCGAGCATAATCCGCCAATGCCTAGCACAAACTCTTGCCAAGTCTCGGTGACGGGTGTATCCGCATTATGTGTGGACGACAGTGCCGGGAATGAAAATCCATACGCAACTCTCAAGCATACAACCATGCATCATCATTATTGCCAATAATATCGGACATGACACTAGTAAGCATTAGTAGTACTACTACTAGTAGCATTTTGTTTGCTTTGGTGGTGCATCACCTGCCTGCGAGGCTCTCGGACATCATACCGGTCACGTCGATACAGTTTCGTGAGTGATTGCCGGATGATGTCTAGAGCATGAAGTGGTCCTTATGGTGGTAACGTTATGTGCACAACTGATTTGCTGTTGTAACGTTACATGTACATGTACATGTACGTCCATGCTGTCTTGGTGTACTTTAAACAAGTTTAATGTGCTAGTCTAATTACCCTGGCTGGTTAATTACATGGAGGATTGAATTGTGTTCTGCTTGCTCTTTTACTCAGTATTTGATTGATTTTCCTATCTACAATGTACTTGATTGGATTTGTCACCATTGCCTTCTTTGCTTGCGCTTTTCGAATTCTTCATTCCGACACCCAGTTTGTTGTCAAACACTGTAAAGACTAAAGTCAAAGACTAAGTAATAGTAATACTAATACAGTGGTCCCTCTATAATCCGGCACCATTTGTGCCACGAAAATCTGCTGGATTAGGGAGGGTGCTGGATTAACAAATCTGATTTACTGCTGCAATGTACATGAAGAGGACATTTTGGCTACTGAAAATTGTGCTGGTTTATCGAGGGTGCTGGATTATAAAGTGCCGGATTAGAGAGGGACGACTGTATTAAAATGTTGTCAGTAGTACTAGTAGTACAGTCTAATAAGCAGGCTCAGAAAACCATGTAATGCCAACGAGCTAAAGCGCTGTCCCAGACTCCCAGGCTAGGAATAGTACAATCCTACATGTATGTGCAGATGATTGTACATGACGCAGTGCCCACACCACGTTACGTAACCTCGTTGTTGGCATGCAGACAACCTTCGCTAGCAACCCGCACAGATTATGAAGCTGGGCGGGTAGATCTATGTACAATGACTACAATCATGTACCTGGTGACAGTGCACTGGTGACAGTGGTGTTACAAAACTAAAGCCTGTAAACATTGTAAAGGCTGTCTGCAGTCTAGAATCATTCAAATCAAACTTTCAAAGGCATACATCCTACCAGCCTCGTTCGTAGCTTGATGCAACACATCTAATTCTTAGCCGCCATCACTATCGAGGAGAAAAGAGCGACTCCCAATAAATTGCTGCGGCTTTCCAGGCTATAGTAGAGTCCACCTATAGTTCAAGAAGTTCGTGAGATTTATGCAATAAGGCGATCGTTCAGAGTAGGAAGAGAGGGCTGACCGAGGACCGGCGCAAGAACACTTTACATACTTCAACTCGGTGGCGCGGAGTAAATCAGTGAACAACTGCTGAAGGAGCTGGATGACCACCGAGTGACGCATTGCAGGACGCGTACAAACAGAGCGCTGCTGGAAGCCCTATTCTCGGCGCACCGGTTGAACATCTAGACATTCCAACTCGTTACTACGTTAGCGATCAGCTGAAAGAGCATTTAATTTTTGTTGATACAGCACAGTATACAGGGTTAGTGTGCCCGCACTGTGAGTTAGCGAGCTAGCGGCGGATTTTGCTGACCTGATCACTTTTACCAGATCCCAACAACTGAACAAGAACGTCACTGACTGTAGCATCCTGCTGCAAGTGAGGTAAGCCACCATGCCAGTGCACTGCTCTAAAAACACAGCCCCACTGCATGTACAATGTACATGATTGTACAGTGCTGGCAACTGAAATCCGACCCCCTAGCGTCTCGTACGGATCGCTAACGGGGCTAGCGCACCGCTAGGGGGGGTCAGATTTCAGTTGCCAGCACTGTAGTATTAGCATACATGCCACTGCCAGGTAAGTTACCCTTGGCTTGGCTCTTGGTACAACAGACACTACATCTGTCCACGATAAACGCTCTCCAATTTACTACGATATCACCGGCGTCGGGGCATGGCCCGAGCGGCCGGACCGGATGCTACAACCCTGTGAATATACGTGAATTATGATATCTGTTATCATCAATATCATTTGCAGTGCTGCTCAAAGAAATCCAGTCGCGTCACTCAAGCACGCCCCCCCGGGCGTTGCGCAGCCCTAGACCTGCAAACACTGGGCTGCGAAATGGTGCAAGGCGTAAACTTGAGTGACACGATTGGATTTCATTGTGCAGCACTGGACTCAGCAATGGGTATTGATAAGTAGTGTCCGTGCCCAAACGCGGCCATCCACGACTCTAAGCTTTTTTTTTAAGCTGTTACATACAATCACCCTACAGCACTGTCAGGTGTCGAAGAACTGCCCAGTGTTCATAGTGCCAGGACCTTGTACAATTGTGTACATGCCCCCCCCCCCCTCTCTAATATTCATGAGGTGGGAGTTCACTTGCCAGCAATGGCAGCATGTACCAACCACTGTACATGGAGTGTAGACAGCTAGCTAGCTAGCTCACCCGGCACAAATCGAGGGAAGGATTGTACCGTAAAGTACCGCCAGAGCGCTCCACCATCTCGTCCTTTCTTTCGTGGTTGTCTTGTGGAAGTGGTTTCCTGTCTGTAGGTCATACGACACGGACCTTGCACACACATTGCACGTTGTACAGCCAATCCGTACCCAGTTTGCCTTCGAGCGGATGCGAGCTCTACATAAAAACATGCTAAGTGTGACCTTAGTACACTAAGGTGCTCACACTGTACGAACGTAGTAGCACTCTGCCATACAATTTTCTTCCCTTGGCTGTAAAATCAAGGTGGGGCGCTCTGGTGATACTCTACGGTACATATACAGTTCATGCACAACGCCATAGCCAGCCATAGGCAATACAAGCAACCAGACAGAACACACACATGCACTGAGGAAATACTGAGGGAAGGGGTTTGCATGGCTTTGAGAAGAATCACTGAAAGTCATTTCTAAAGTAAGTATGTTTAGGACATACATGTAGCCGGTTTCAGGACACCCTACACGGCGTGCAATGTACTTTGAAGTACATGTAGTGGACATGGAAATCTAGTCGATTGACCGGGCCGGCGCCCTCAGCGCATACAGAACGCTGCGTGCGGTGCACAATCATGTTGATCCGATGCGACCAGCGTGCTGCATGCAGCGCATAAATGCATGTGTGTACCGCTTATCCATGGCTGCACGGCCAGCGCCCTGGGGCCGCTAGACGTGCGACTGGATTTCCATGTCCACGACAGTACTATCAGACAGTATCTACACCAGACTAGAGACTAGGGACTAGTAGAGGCCAGGATAAGATAACAGACGTCATGCATGCACTCCTTTCCATCCAGCAGGCCCTGCAAGATCATGGTGTGTGTGTGTGTGTGTGTGTGTGTGTGTGTGTGTGTGTGTGTGTGTGTGTGTGTGTGTGTGTGTGTGTGTGTGTGTAGGGTTTGCTGCTTTCATCTGAATATCTGTGGATAGCGTTATATGCATGCAGCCAGTGATAGGAGTAGTGCAAGTCACAGAGAAGTAGAGAGAATGTGTATTCATATTGTCAAGAGCCCACAGCAATGGGTATACGGACTCTTGAACTGGACTTGATATTTATAAAATGATATTCCATCTATGCATGCTCTAGCTCGTACTTTACAGCTATGGGCAATTATTTCTGATTGCAAACAAATACATGAACTCATCGACTTGTGCCAGGTTTTCAAGGGTCCTCAGGCCCTATTGTCATGGTCCACAAGTGGTTGGAAGAGATAAAAACGTGATAACCTGCAAGGGTGACAAGGACTAGGTGACGAGACACACAAAGATTAAATCTGCAGTGCACAGTTATGTTTAAAGCAGTGATCTCGACCAGAATAATACAACCGGGTCTTTTCATGTACAGTAGAGTCACGCGCTGAAGAACGTGGAGCCCAAGACCGTCCAGCCTGAAATTCTAAGAACGCCACAACCTAAAGCTAAGAACGGCGGTGTTGGTTTTCTGGCAGCTTGTGGAATACATATGATCCAGTACGGATTGTCTCTAAGAACGTGCTATAAGAACGCAGCCAGATTGCTGACGAAATAAGAACGTCCCAGGCTAACCCCTTGGAAACAACGTTCTTGGGCGCGCGACTCTACTGTACATGCACTTCCTGTTCAAGCCAGGGAGTAGTACAAAAAGGTAATGTACTACTCCCTGGTTCAAGCCATGCTGCTAATCCTATACAAAAACTCAGCAGCTCACTGCCATGAGGGCAGAGCCAAGTTCCATTGCTAACTCACGCGTGCACTTCCTGCTCTACATTTAACTTCCGATGGCATACTACTACATAGTAGACAGTATCTAACCTCACTGCACTGCGACGACACGTCGCAGTGCTCAATATCCCCCAGACCAACACACAATCGTCTTCATTTCCTATTCTACGTTGAAGTAATTAATTGACGATGGTGTTGCGGGTTGTCTGCTGTCCTCGTGGCTTCTTTTCTTTCCTCCCAGGAAGAGAGAGAGAGAGAGAGAGAATGTCGCTACTTGGTCGCAACCCAATACCAGTGAACAACTCGCGGTCAAAGACACTCGTGGAAAACTGGGTGGAAGAACGTGGAGTAAAGGAGTTGCTCGGAGATGACAGCAGACCGATGGGAGAACGCTTCCGAGATGGCCACCAGGGGTTATTGAGTACAGGCGTGGCGGCGGCGAGCAAAGACAGCACCGAGAGTCATCAGAGCATGTCAGCTGCCCCGTGGGCCGACGTTGGCCTGGGTGGAACGACCACTGGCAGTGCGTTTAGCAGCGCCGCGGCACAGTCGGACACCCAGCGTCACCGCACGGTCGGCGCGCGGCGACAGCAGCTCGAGCAGCAGGTACGCGAGTACGTTGCGGCAGAGGTGGAACAGGAGACGGCCGGGCCTGAGCCGGAGATGGACTGCACGTCGACAACGCGCTCCGACTACACGTCCGATTACGTGCCCAGGCAGCGCGAGCACACGCGAGAGCACAGCGTCTATGGAGAAGCGCCGGCGTCGTTCTGGCAAGCCGAGTTGGAAAGTGGAAGAGCCGTGGACGGAATCACCGTCATGCCATCCCAGCGTGTTCCGTTCCGCAAGAATGCAACGTTCTCTACACCAGTGGAGCAGGCCCTGGATGGTCAGGACCGATAGCTGCATAAGGCAACCAACATGAGGACGTTAGCACAACAAACAGTCACGTAGTACCTAATCATTCATGCAGCAGATGCTCGAGCTTCATGTATTTGTACGGTAGTTGTGAAATTGAGAAGCTATCCACATAGGGCTGCCAAGACCTACTGCCCAAAATGATGCAGAGGCAGGAACGAGTAACAGAAAAACAGTAAGGTTAAAATATCGGCGTTGCTGTTCACAGGGCGTTACGCCGCAAAAGCGAGAGAGAGAGAGGGGGGGGGGGGGCGTGTTTGTTGTATCTCAAACCGAGAACACATGGACTGGTTCTAGGTACTAGACAGTACATGTCTCATGTACATGTAGAATGTAGACGTGTGGTCAGTTCATACAAGCCTAATACGATCAAGGTAGTGTCTGCCTACTTCACTACAAGACAATGTCATTTTGAAATTAAAAATTCTACAATCTACAATAAGAAGATGTCAGCAACTCGTGATGGTGTCTGGCCTGTCCATTATCAACATTGCGCGTCACGATCGTGGAGAGCGGTGTATGTGGATCACAGTCTGGGAATTCCTTTGCTTGTCTGGTTTCTCAACAGCAAAGCGAACTCCCAGTGATTGGTGGAGAGAGATGCCGAGTTCAATCGGATGGAATTAAATATAAAATAGAGAAGAGAAAGTGTGCATGTCCAGGGCAGAAGTAAAATACAGAGCCAACTTGTTACCAACACGACAGGTAAACAAGGACCCACGGAAGCGGGCACACCTTAGGCGCGCTGGAATATGGACACGGGTGTACCATACCAATAGATAGGGGAGAGGGAAGGGACGCCGGCCCAAGAACAACGACCGTCACAGCCAAGCGGAGTGGTTCTGCACTACTCGAGCGCACGGCCAACACACACCGAGTCTCGCGATCGGCGGAGAGTGTGCTCGTCGTGTTCTTTCTTCTGGCGATGACCGTCTGCACGAATACGAACGCCACGTGTAGCACTTGGCATTCACGATGCTTACGCACGCCATTTTATAACGAGACGTTCATGGCCACCAAGTACATGTATGCTTCCAGTTCACTGTGTGGAGAGCAGCATGACGGGAAGCTTCCACCGTGCCGTGCCACCGTTCATGTTCAGGTCAACTTTGAAAGAGAAGCAGGAGGTGAAACACACACCCCATACGCTGATGACAATCAGCCTTGAGCAGCACACCCGTTGTCTGCTGAAGACGTGGCGGCAGGCTCATACAGGAACACGGCAGAGAAGAGATCGCCGTCGAGCCGCTTGGCCAGCCACTCGTTCTTGATGATGGCCACCTTGAGACTGTCACACTTGAACTGGGCAGTGTAGTTAGTGTGGATAGCCCTACATGAACACACAGGTATACACACATGCACACACACACACACACACACACACACACACACACGCGCGCGTGTGTACACACACACACACACAATAAATGAAACAATCAAAAGTTTGAGGGAGTTGGAACGGGAAAAAAGTGTGAAGAAAACATGGACTGCCACCACCAGGACTCGAACCAGGGACCCTCACTTATGGCCAGCTATGCACTACCACTAAGCTATCAAGTAATTGTATATTTGAGCGATCGAAGAAGTCCATTGTACGTGCAGCTGCAAAAAATGATTTCCGAACACTGATTTGTAAGGCGAAACTAGAGCGAATTCGCCCCATTTGCCAAATTCGCAACGGTTTCTGTGTCACTACAATGAACAGGGCATCCCGACTACTAAGGGAAAGAGCTATAGCTATTGAATGACGACTAGCATAGCTAATAGCATAGCTACCAGCTCACTGTTCACTGATTGGACTGCACTGTGAGAGGTACTTGCAATACGCACTGTTCAATCAGGGGCGTTGGGCACGGTACGGTCACTACGGTATTGACCATACCACTATGTGTCCCAGGTACCCCATGAATCGATAAAATACACTGATTTCCAAACGTTTCGGCTCAGCACCCCCTCCTCCACGAGTAAAATTAATAGTACTTCAGATGGCTGACCGTACCACACTAAAATACCTTCCGACGCCCCTGTCAATGATTGGACTGCACTGTGAGAGGTACTGTACTTGCAATACAAACAAACATGCTCCCTGCACAGTGTCCACCAGACTGAACCAACCTTCCCATGCCTTCCAGCACAATGAAGTCCACTTCACGGCACATTTCACACAGCTTGCTATCTACACGCCTGCAACAGAGAACACAGAACAGAAGATCCATGTCAAAGCACTCTCAAAGCTAACACCGGTCACACAAATTTCACGAATCCAAAATCGAACCAATCTTCGGTTGCTATGATTTCACGCCACCTGCATGGGTGAAACGAATGACACCCAGTTGTCAACTTTGTACTTACGACAGGTCAATGCATGGCGATGTTGAGCCAGTCTCGACGATGACCAGACGATTCTCCAACAGAGCAGTCCTAGATGGAGAAGCAATCAGCAAAGTTCACACAGGAAACACGCATACATGTCACGTCAGATGTCAGATGGCTCTGCATAGAAACTAGGCATATTGAGCCATTAAAAAAACTTGAACTAAGCGCAAAAGGCAGAGTACTACTAATACATACTAAACCCCATTCACATGCATGGTATTGTCATACGCAAGTATTTTAATTTCAAACGCAGCCTCAGAATCCAGTTGTCATCATAAACTTATGAATATCCTTATTTATATTAGGAGCTTCTCCGTGTAGACATTAATGCAATGTACATATACACAGCATGTATAGCTTTCGCATATGCTAAACGAATTGAAGAACGCTGGCTGTGAGTACGTTCTTACCTCACTTCTGGCGCCCGCTGACCTACGCGGTGGGCAAGCAGCAGCAGTTCATTGTGTTGTACGTCATTCAGTGCTGGCTGAGAGTTAGCAGCCAAGATGACCTGCACATTCACAAGCAATACACACACACGCACGCACACGGACACACACACACACGGACACACACACACACACACACACACACACACACACACACACACACACATGGACACACACACACACGGACACACACACACACACACACAAATATAGTAACATCCACAATGCTCTCCTGCTTTACGACAATAACCCATACGGACAATGGTAGATGTGCAGACTTGGCCGCTCTGCCCAGCTTGTACATAGAGGAAACTGAGGAAGATTCCGACAGAAACTTCAGAATAGTTTTCGAAACAACAGTTAGTTATAGATCCCCCTGCTCTCTTCTCGAGATTCAGAAGGAGGCAGTCTCACCTGGTTGAAAATATAGCAGCTGAACGAGGGGAATATTCAGCTGACCTTTCAGCCACGTTGCAATCACTATTTTCTGTTCTCCTAAATGCACCATACCAGCAGAACTTGAAGGGAGCATTTCGAAACCTTGTGATGGCTGAAATTTGCTTGTGCAAGGAAGGAGATCAGCGCATATATTTGGCGAACACCACTTGCATCTTCCTCATAGTTTCTACTGCTCAGCAGCGTCCATTCTCTCCTGTCCTGATCTCTTTAACCATCCCTTTCGTAACCTTGTGTTGAGATCACTAGCACAAACAGCTGTGAACCACCAATTCTATTTTAACCTTTACCCTATCCAACTGGCCAGAGTGGCAGATGACCAGACCATTTTGTTTTGGAAGCCAGTTGGTCAGGACGATGAAAGAGAAGAAATGCACAATGCTCATTGTGCTCAGGTATACATCGTCACTGCCCTTGGTAGGCCTTACCTTTGTGCCCTGTTTCAAGAACTCACAGACGAGTGGGAAGATGCCCAGAATGATATCAAACCCACAGTTGTCCACAAAGATCATTGTACACTTGTAGGGCTTCTCCTGTACGAGAGAGAGAGAGAGAGAGAGAGAGAGAGAGAGAGAGAGAGAGAGAGAGAGAGAGAGAGAGAGAGAGAGAGAGAGAGAGAGAGAGAGAGAGAGAGAGAGAGAGAGAGAGAGAAAGAGAGAAAGAGAGAGAGAGAGAGAGAGAGAGAGAGAGAGAGAGAGAGAGAGAGAGAGAGAGAGAGAGAGAGAGAGAGAGAGAGAGAGAGAGAGAGAGAGAGAGAGAAGAGAGAGAGAGAGAGAGAGAGAGAGAGAGAGAGAAGAGAAGAGAGAGAGAGTAAGAGAGAGAGAAAGAGAGAGAGAAAGAAGAGAGAGTGCATTTCAAACTAATTACGAATAGTCGAATACGCATCTCGAATATAGGTTAATCAACAGATGCAACAACAAAATCACACGCGGCTGTTGCAAACGCACCCACTGCGCTGGTGACAATACGATATTGCGATAACTGTTATCTTACCTCCAAGCGCTTACAGTATTCATCAAACCCATCTTTCAGCCATGGCCGATCTGAAGATGAAAACACGCACGAGCACAAACACAGATGTTTGCATGGGCCCGGCATACACACAAAGAGGATGGCCAAAACAAATGGACGTCTTGATGACCTGATTAGGCCAAAACAATTGGCTTGTTTCCGGTCGGCAACCCCTCAAAAAGGAGACTCGGTCGGCCGGAATATGTTGCCGCAGTGAGGCCATGAAGCGTTACATTGGCACATGTTTGCCGCACGCAGGGCGTTACATGCAAAGTCGCACAGGAGCCGTTACACAGGTTTCTATATTGCCGCAGTCCTTTTTTTGCTATTGCCGCATCACTTTTTTGCTATTGCCGCATCATTTTTTTTGCTTTTGCCGCATCATTTTTTTTCTTTTCATCCACATTGAAGGCACAGAAATTCAGTTGCTATCCAACTGTTACAAACCCGACGGCAAAGGGCGACAACGATATCAATAGAAGACTGTATATTTTAACTATCAGAGTGATCTGTTCACAAAAAGATCATCAAAAGGAAAGTGACATAGGGGAAGAGCGCTTCCTCCAAAAACTACTGTCACTCACACAGTTAATGAGTGTACAACATAATTATTACAAAGTCACCGTGGCTATCATTAGTCATCACTGCTGCTGCTGCTGTCAGGACTTCCTGCTGCGTCCAGTTTTGAACTTTTCACCACGCGGTACACGTGCTTTCACAGTTTTCAGCCTTTTTTTGCAGTGCAAACTGCAATGAAAAGATCGCCGCACCCCGCCGGACGCGCGTTACGAAGTCAACGAAAATTTGTCGCACTAGCCTGGTCGCGCGTTACGCCGCACCCCCCTGCGTTACGCGTTACGCGGCAACATATATTGCCAGTACGGTACATTTGGGACAAAAAAAGTCTCAGAATTTGGGAAAAAGTGGCCCGGTCGGCCGACCTGACACAAGGTCATTATTTGTTTTGGCCTTAAAAAGAAAGTCCACACCCTGAGAGTGAAGTAGTGGCGATAGTTGATGGAAGCGGCACCTGTAGATGAGCTTCATTCTAAGATAACAAACGAGCGCGGCACCCCACAGCTGGGAAAGTGTGCAATACCAACACGAAGAGCTTGCTCATATACCACGGAAGAGAGAGAGGGGGGGGGGGGGGGACTGCTCCGATGTAGCCTAGTGAACGCAGTGATAGCGAATGTGTTAGGCCCAGAGTTGCATCGAGTTGTTGTCTTTTACTTATCCAGAACATGAGTACAGCATTGTACTACCTGCTACCGGCTGTACTGCAGACAGGCCGGCCTGTCTGATCTGAAAACTGCCAACATTCTTCAAAGCGATTGACAGTAACATCCGCGGATAAGAAGAAAATACTTGCGTGCCCCTTACTGTGCGTGTGTGTATGGGGGGGGGGGGGGTGTGTGTGTGCGTGTGTGTGGTGTGTGGTGTGTGTGTGTGTGTGTGTGTGGTGTGGTGTGTGTGGTGTGCGTGTGTGTGTCCCCCACAGAAACGTGCGGCGAGAAATACCGCAGACAGCAGGATCTGCAACGGCATGAGGCCGGATGTTCTGCCATGCCGCCGTGATGCTACCCCTTTGTTCCCCTCCTCACGAGGGCAGCTTAGCCGTTTAACGGCAGCTGTATGTCAAGGTCAAGGTCAAGGTGTGTGTGTGTGTGCGCGCGCGCGCGAGTGGTGTGTGTGTGTGTGTGCGCGCGTGGTGTGTGTGTGTGTGTGTGTGTGTGTGTGTGTGTGTGTTCCATACTGGCATGTGTGTGCATACAAAAAGACTAGGCATACAAAAGACTATGCATACAAAAGACTATGCATACAAAAGACTATGCATACAAAAGACTATGCATACAAAAGACTAGGCATACAAAAGACTACTAGACTAGGCATACAAAAGACTAGGCATACAAAAGACTAGGCATACAAACGACTAGGCATATATAAGACTAGGCTTACCAAGTGTACATACTGTAAGACATGTTATTATAACGAGTCGCAAATTTAACGATTGTCCAAAATTCATAGGTTAACGAGAAGATATGTTAACGATCTTGCAGTATTCTGCCATATCCACACACAGCATATATGAAGCAGTACGGCCTCAACGGATCTTATTATAACGAAGAAATGTCATCCGTTAAAACGTTAGATTTGCTTCCTCGTTATATATACATGTCTTACAGTAACACAAGGTACTACAGTGCTGGTCAAAGAAACCCAACCTCATGAATAAAATAGGGCCGGGCCTACGCAGGCCTAGCATTACACTCACTGGTCAGTGCACTCTAACGCGGCTACTTTATTCATTAGGTTGGATTAATTTTCTTTGGCCAGCACTGCAGTGTAGTAGCTGCACCACCACCCATGTACCTCCCATACTGCATATGCAGTGCTATACAGCAACATGCACACACTCACAGCAGAGATTCCATGGTGCTTGCATACAGGCTGCCCAACAGTGCTATGCTGCTTGCTCAGGTACACTGCCAACTAGTGAAGTAGAAATGCTTAATCCCAAGCACCTACAGGTGCACCTACACTTCCACTCTACAGGTACTGATTAGCAAACACACAGACTGTCAGTGCATCCATATCAATCCCTTACCTGGCAACTGCTTCAGGGACTCCTCAAAGCCAAAGCCGTCGCCTTCCAGGAGCCTAGAACAAGCACCGTGAGAGGAATTCCCAAACCGGGAAAGCATTACACGAAGAAAAAGTTTAAAAAAATTATATCTAGTGTCTTGCAGAAATCAGCCACAGAACGAGACATATGTTCAAGCCACAGTTCAGCCCCAGCACCTTGCGGAACTCCCCGGCCACAAGTAAAATTCTACATGTATAAGAGGACCCACCAAGCCATACAAATGCTATAAGTATTGTGATAGAAAGTTAGTAAACTTCTTCAGTCGCATGCAGCCATGCCAATCCTTACCTGACCACGGCCTGGGCGCCCCAGTCGAACATGTTTCCGGCGAGCACGTTCTTTACGAGTGCTAGCTGTCGCTCACGGAACGGCAGTGCTTGCAGGCGCTCCATCTGCGGCTGGAACAGCTCCAATGCAGCTTCAATTTCATTCTGCTTCTCCTGTACACACACACACACACACACACACACACACACACACACACACACACACACACACAGTAAAGCTCGTTTTGCCTACAAGCAGTGAGAGCATTCTGACATTGATGCATTGTGCTGGGTTCAAACTCGGAGCTCCACTGACCAGATCTAACAAGGTCAAAACAGCTAACTGGCCAGAGGTTAAGTACACATATATCATGTCTGTGCTTGTAGCAAGCTCTTTATGTCAAACCAAGCTTGCTACAAGCAACGCCAGTGAAATAGAATGTAGGCAGGGACAGTGAGCGCTGAAAACAATGCCTCGATGGACAAGGGCGGTTACACTAAGACCTGCTCAGAAAGCCAAGGATCATGCTAACGCTACTGAGCCCGGAAGACACAGGTTCTTCAGTAAACCATGAGCTGCTCTGGTCATCTGATGGATCGGCATGACAACCCTGTGTTACTGATTGCACTAACTGTATATAAACCATGACATGAGTCGAGCATATGCAGCTTGCTTGTGCCAGGCCACCACCATGCCTGACCGAAACTTCCTAAGCTGGTTGTGTTTCTCAACACAATTGTAACTGCTATAGCTGGTTGTAACGCGGACGTGGGAACTCTCCTCTTTTTTATCATTATGCAGTTTGAGAGACCCACTCCAATGCAGTGTAGGTGATGGGTACTAGCCTACCACAGGTACCTTTGAGTATGGATCAAAGAATCCAGCTTCCAGCAGGCAGTGTCCACGGATGTCCAGCAGCTTACGGATACTCAGTGAGCCGTAACGACTGGATACACACACACAAACACACACACACACACACACACACACACACACACACACACACACAAGTTCACGAACAGGGACAAATGACAGACAGACAGTTGGGAAGTAGTTAGTTGGCGACCTCAGCGATGACAAACCGGCATCTAATCATGTCCAAAAAAAGTAGAACATAAGAAAAAGTGATTGGACCAGAGAAAGTACAAGGCGGCCGCAGAGGAGCTGCGAGCATCCTTCACCCCGCTGGTCTGCTCAACTGATGGTGCACTGCACACAGAGTACCGTGCGTATCAACGGCGACCTGCTATGCGCCTTGCCTCCAGGTGGGACAAGTCCTACAGCAACGTCATGTCCTGGGTGCGGATCCACCATCAGTTTGCTGTTTTCCGGGCTGTCGACCTTCGTCTCCGGGGTTCACGTCGTCGTCTCGGTGGGCTGGCAATTTGCGATGGTGTCGGCCTTGGCGTTGGCCGTTAACATTCATGCGTATGGCACTTGTTGTTGTTGTGTGTGGGTGTGTGTGTGTGTGTGTGTGTGTGTGTGTGTGTTTGTTTTCTTTCCTTTTCTTTTCAGCTGTCATTTGCCCTGATCATGCCTCATGCGTGTTTCACAGCATAGTATGTTTCCGCTCATTTTCTTCTTCAACACACGCTAGCTGTATTACTTTGTTCTTGCCCGTACAAGAGGCTTTTCCACCCTCTGAAAAAAAAATTTCAGAGAAGGGTAGAAGTGATCATGACTGAGTTGATGTTTTGAGCTTTGACCATACTGGTCTTCTTCTGACGGTGAAAATGTCCACTTAGTAGTCGTGATCACTTCTGCCCTCCTGTGCAATGGTCCAGTCACTTTCTTCTTAAGACAGACATATAGACAGACAGATAGACAGCTAGTACAGACACACACAGATGCACACAGATGAACATACGAAAAGAGGCATGTATAATTATTAGAATGTAACTTTGGGCAAAAAATCCGCTTTGGCAAGCGGATTGATTGCCAGAAAGATTTCATCGGATTCAAATAGAAATCCCGTTATTTTTTCATTGCGGCATGTGTAGCTTGATGCTTACTTCGGCGAGGTGTTTAGACAGCTGATACGTTCCAAGTAGTTCTTCTTAAACTGCTGAGCCCTATCTTGTGCGTCTGGTACTCCCAGCTGACTTGACGCAGCATGCTGGGCAACCTGCACACACACGATCAACACGGTCATCAACTGTTGCATGGCAAGACCTTGATTATAATACAGGGAAGCTACAGTCCCCATACCTAACATACACACACACACGCACACACACACACGCACATACACACACAAGCACACGCACGCACACACACACACACACACACATTGAGCATGCCAAGCTCGTTTCCACAGCATCCCGTTCGGTTGTGAGCTGTGTGTGCGTGCACTAGGGCTGAAACGATCATTCAACAACTCCTAACGATCCACCAATATCATTAACGATCGACATATTGGTTTTATCGATTCTTGTCGGCTCTACCCGTGTTCCTCGAACACCAGTTTATGAAGAAATTCCATGATACCTTTGCTACGTTAGAAATTTGTGGCACCGCACTGTTGACATCTGTGGACATCTGGCTGGTTTTATCAATATGAACTAGAGAATTTCATGTTGCTTCTAGCGTGAATAATCTTGTCATCACCCTCTGGCAGCTGCTCTTCTCCGACCTCTCCCACAAATGAACCAAAAAGACAAAGCCTTCTCTCCCGATCTCTTTCAAAGCCACAAATCAATTGTACTGCTCCTGAAAGTACATGACTGTACTGGTATTCACTATCGGATGAAGTGCGAGGGCTATAACGCTGTCACTGATATGCATGCATCAGAAATCGTTAGCACTCGTTTTTGAACACTGACGATTATCGATTGCACTCTTAACGATCGATATGCGAGTTATCGGTATAATTGCTTCAGCCCTAGCGTGCACCCATGTGCAAATGAACGTACCTTATCCACACCATCCTGCATGAGCTTGATCCAGTGTTCACGTGCACTTGCATCATTCGTCAGATCAAACAAATCAGCACTGTAGGTGCTTCGTGAGGCAAGTAGGGGCAGCATTTGAAGCTTCCACTTCTGCCGCTCCAACTCCAGGACGTCGTACGACTAAGCCACGTACAACAACAACAACAACAACAGCAGCTCCAGCAACAACAACAACAACAACAACAACAACAACAACAACAACAACAACAACAACAACAACAACAATCTCTTATCGGCGATGGTGCCATCGTGAGAATAAAGAATTCAAACAAACAACGATGATGACGATGACAACAACAATACTCTAGAATTCTGCTGTAGCATAATGCAGGGTACTAAAATATAGCACTGTGCACTGTGCACCCATACTACAACCATGGTACGTTCTCGCATATCCTGAGGGTACTTTTTAGTTCACACTGAAAGTTTCAATCCAGTAAGTACCGCTCTTGTAGCAGCTGAGTACTCTTATGTGGGCTCGTGCTTTTGCTGTTTCCACTATGTAGAGTTCACTGACTTGTCAGTTTGAGCACTCCGGCAAGGTACGCTCGTGCCTGGTCTAAATCTGGCTTTGAAGAATGTATTAATTTTCTCATTGCTATCATGCCCGGCCCCATTTTCTCTGTACTGCGCTGATGAGTTCACAAAGTTCCATTGATCCATTCCGTCTTCAGATTGAGTAATACTTTTCACTTAATATGTCAGCTGAACCCCACACTACCATAACATAAAATGACAGTTCTGAATTTGCAATATGCTCTGTGTACCAGGGGCAATGCTCCTGGATGTCACCACACAATTCCAATGTCCAAGAGACAATGCTGAACATCTTGACTAGCACAGCAGCAGCAACAGCAGCAACAGCAACAACAACAACAACAGCAATAACAACAACAGCAACAACAGCAACAGCAGCAACAACAGCAGCAACAGCAGCAACAACAACAGCCGCAGCAGCAGCAACAGCAGCCGCAGCAACAGCAGCAGCAGCAACAGCAGCAGCAGCAGCAACAGCAGCAACAACAGCAGCAACAACAGCAGCCGCAGCAGCAGCAGCCGCAGCAACAGCAGCAGCAACAGCAATAACAGCAGCAACAGCAATAACAGCAGCAACAGCAACAACAGCAGCAGCAACAGCAACAACAGCGACAGCAGCAACAACAGCAGCAAACCATGCAGACCTACAATGCTGGTGTCCTTTCGCTGGGGTGTTACACTGCTAAAAGAGTGCTCAATCCAACTGGTGTCATCTGTTAGGAGCAACATCAAGCAAGACATGGGACAGTGAACAGCTGAACATCAAGCAAGACATGGGACAGTGAACAGCTGAATGCTAGACATGGGACAGTGAACAGCTGAATGCTATTCAAAAAACAGTCCAGGAGAATCGCTTGTGCTACCGAGTACATGCACGCAGCAGGCAATAAAGGAATACAACGAATGCTAGCACCCAGTTATCCCCGAGTGTAGTGCACGTGAGAGCCTCGGAGAGAGAGAGAGAGAGAGAGAGAGAGAGAGAGAGAGAGAGAGAGAGAGAGAGAGAGAGAGAGAGAGAGCCTCGGAGAGAGAGAGAGAGAGAGCCTCGGAGAGAGAGAGAGAGAGAGCCTCGGAGAGAGAGAGAGAGAGAGAGAGAGAGAGAGAGAGAGAGAGAGAGAGAGAGAGAGAGAGAGAGAGACAGACAGACAGAGAGAGAGAGAGAGAGAGAGAGAGAGAGAGAGAGAGAGAGAGAGAGAGAGAGAGAGAGAGAGAGAGAGAGAGAGAGAGAGAGAGAGAGAGAGAGAGAGAGAGAGAGAGAGAGAGAGAGAGAGAGAGAGAGAGAGAGAGAGAGAGAGAGAGAGAGAGAGAGAGAGAGAGAGAGAGAGAGAGAGAGAGAGAGAGAGAGAGAGAGAGGAGAGAGAGAGAAGAGAGAGAGAGAGAGAGAGAGAGAGAGAGAGAGAGAGAGAGAGAGAGAGAGAGAGAGAGAGAGACATACACACACACACACACACACACATACACACAGCACTGGAAACAACAAAGCACAAGTAAGTGAGTCCCCTCAACCGGCGTGCCCAATAGAGCCAGGGCAAGTCGAGAACAACTTCGTAAGGAGCTCACCTGGTCCGGCGCCAGCTAAGAACGCACCAATGGCGCCAAGGTATCCTTCATGGCGGAGAAACAACGCTTGGATATCACCCTGACATCAACAACCGGACAGGCAGCAAGAGACACAGGGAAAGTGAGGGAGACAGTAAATCTCTATATCTATGACAGCATGAGAGGTAACGTCCATGACAGCACACGAAACCGAGCCTGGACTTGAACGCTGGCCTGTCAATACACATGCATGGAAAGTAACGTTACAATGCAGGGGGAAATACAGAACTCTAACAACAAATCACAGAACACCTCATCGCATTCCAATCACCATTGCAGATATTGAGTGAAGTTTGGCAGGGTAAGATGCTGCCAATACCAGCAGTCCACCGACCGCCATACCTTAGACCAGTAGTTGATGGAGAAGGAGATGGTGTGCATGGTCAACGGATGGCCGCGGATGAAATACCCGGCAAAGTAAATCCTCTCCAGGTTGTGCAAGCGAGCGTTCAAATAGGCAATCTGAAAACCAGATGGGGACCATGGGACAGCAATGATGGTTTAAAAAATCTGATATACACACTGAGAATCTGCACCGTACTGTCAGGCGCCGAAGAACGGACAGGCTAGAATCTCCCCAAGCACAGCATACCAATGTATATACGGCGACTCAACTCTGCATAGACTGTAATACATCAAAATAGAAACGGTCTAGGCTAGGAGGCTGACCCCCCCCCCCCCCCCCCCCAGCTCTCCGGCGACCGGCAGTACTGTAGTAGAAACGGGAGAACAATGCACCATGAGCTAGTAAATGTATTGGTCACCATCTCAATTTCAATACACACATACAGTGCTGCTCAAAGAAATCCAGTCGCATCACTCAAGTTTGCGCCCTGCATCATTTCGCAGCCCTGTATTCGCAGGTCTAGGGCTGCGCACCGCCCGGCGCGTACCTGAGTGACACGACTGGAATTCATTGAGCAACACTGTAACGTTACTTGTCCAATGGGCAGAAGTAAAGTAAGGTTATGTCATTGGGATGAAGCCAATCCCAATGATGAAGCAAGAGAGCTGGCTGGAGACACCAGCAGCAATCTTAACAAGATACAATAGAACGTGCCGGTGCTACATGAACAGAAATCCATGTTCCGATATCGTACATCCCAACATCAACAAGCAATCAGCTGTGGAAGTAGCGTACAACCCAAGCCTTACTGACCCATACCAGCACTGGTATGGGTCAGTAAGGCTTGGCTTGCACGCTACTTCCACATACTTTATCCTAACAACCTAAACCAATGGTGCAAGCAACGGAAAACAATTCCCTTTTATGCCAGTGCTGGAGTGTGAGATGCAGCAGTACGAATCAGGAAGTGCTACAACACCAGAGTACGTAAGTACTTTGTTTAAAAAACACTTTCTAGAACCCCCTGGTACGATTGCTGGCAACAGCAAGTAGGCACAAACACACGGGTACAAGTTAACATGACTAAATCTCACCTGGCCAATATCATTGCTGATGAAGTGTAGGAGACTTTTGGTGATGTCCTCCTGGCGATATTTCGCTGCCAACATCAAAGCAATGAGAAAACATACAATGCATACGACTCGTACGACTAGTGACAATAGGTGTCATGGGAGTAGGCATGAAAGCACGGCTGCCATTCAGGCAACCTACAACTGACACCTGGTCACACACATTTGCGCACGCACACACATGTGTGCACGCACCCCAGATTTTTCGTTCAGTGAAGGCTTCACCTTTTCAAAAAATAAGCGCCAATCGGAAAGGCAGTAGAAGCGCGAGCAGGCACATCTGGATCCAAATTAAATTTCATCATTCACAGACATGTACCACTGCGCTCATGCACGGTTTGAAAAATAAAATGCACGCATAACTCGCAGTCACCCACCTGAACTCAGCCCCGTACAACCGTCATGTGAACGGTTGAAAACCAAGTCCGAGGCGAATAAGCCCGGGCGGATTTTTCTCATGTAAACGGCCCACTCCTGAGCCTCCCTCGTTTCAAAGTAAAACGCACTCGCAGCTCAATAGAAGGTCTCTTTTTAATCCGCTAGTGTACATTGTCACAGTAGTGGAACAGATAACTGCCTAGGAAACACTGAAAAACTGCCTAGGAAAAACTGAAAAACTGCCTAGGAAACACTGAAAAACTGCCCAGGAAACACTGAAAAACTGCCTAGGAAACACTGAAAAACTGCCTAGGAAACACTGAAAAACTGCCCAGGAAACACTGAAAAACTGCCCAGGAAACACTGAAAAACTGCCTAGGAAACACTGAAAAACTGCCTAGGAAAAACTGAAAAACTGCCTAGGAAACACTGAAAAACTGCCTAGGAAACACTGAAAAACTGCCCAGGAAACACTGAAAAACTGCCCAGGAAACACTGAAAAACTGCCTAGGAAACACTGAAAAACTGCCTAGGAAACACTGAAAAACTGCCTAGGAAACACTGAAAAACTGCCCAGGAAGCACTGAAAAACTGCCTAGGAAAAACTGAAAAACTGCCTAGGAAACACTGAAAAACTGCCTCGGAAACACTGAAAAACTGCCTCGGAAACACTGAAAAACTGCCTAGGAAACACTGAAAAACTGCCTCGGAAACACTGAAAAACTGCCTAGGAAACACTGAAAAACTGCCTAGGAAACACTGAAAAACTGCCCAGGAAACACTGAAAAACTGCCTAGGAAACACTGAAAAACTGCCTAGGAAACACTGAAAAACTGCCTAGGAAACACTGAAAAACTGTCTAGGAAACACTGACATACGTCGATCTTCTCTGGCTTTGTCCTGGTTGGAGCGGGCACATTTGCCAAAGCTACTGGCTGTCAGATCGGCGGGCAAACCTAGTGCAGCGTACTCACCACCGTAGATGTCGGACACCTGCACATATGCACACGTACACATGCACATACATACATGCACATACATACATACACACACACACACACACACACACACACACACACACACACACACACACACACACATGTATGCATACACACACACGCGCGCACACACACATAAAATAAAATAAAAAAATTCACGGTTCGCGTGAGACTCGGCTAAAAGCCGAGTTTTCCGCATCTGCCGTGGGAACGCCACCACCCTCTAGGATCAAAGGCGTGGCCTGGCACGAGGGTAACATGGATGCAGCTAATGGGATTTCGGTCTTTGAGCATTTGGTGGTGGGTCTGATCTACCGTACTGGCAATATTATGTTGCCGCGTAACGCGTAACGCAGGGGGGTGCGGCGTAACGCGCGACCAGGCTAGTGCGACAAATTTTCGTTGCGTTCGTAACGCGCGTCCGGCGGGGTGCGGCGATCTTTTCATTGCAGTTTGCAAAAAATGATGCGGCAATAGGAAAAAAATGATGCGGCAATAGCAAAAAAAGTGATGCGGCAATAGCAAAAAAAGGACTGCGGCAATAATGAAACCTGTGTAACGGCTCCTGTGCGACTTTGCATGTAACGCCCTGCGTGCGGTAAACATGTGCCAATGTAACGCTTCATGGCCTCACTGCGACCATATATATTGCCAGTACGGTACTCACCTCCCACCGTTTAGACACACACACATACACACACACACACAAAACACATCCACAGCAGCACACCCACGCACACGGACACAAACACAAGCACAGTAGCACACCCACGCTGGCTACCAACCATTCCACCGTGTTCCCATTGCAAGGTGAAAGAAAGAAAGCAAGCTGCTTGTCCTTGGGCCCGTGCACACGTGTCTGCATATCTGTGTGGGCGGATGGCGATACAATGCTTGAGAGTGTGCGTTGTGTCTTTCCACTAATTTCAACGCCCTTGTCTATAACACTTGCTACCTGTTCATTCGTTTAAATTCAGTTTAAAGTGTCCATGTAGTCCACTGACCTGGCAACTGGTGATATCTTCTCATATGCTAACCACTAGTACATGTACTCGGAAGAATAAAATAGCATTTAAAGGCCCAAAGTGCACAAATGATCTCACATAAACGATTGCAAAGCAACTGTTCCTAAAGAACTTTTAAAAAAGATGGTCAGATCCAGTTTCTTCAAAGGGGAAGTCCGGTGAAACTGTAGAGGGGAAGTCTGGTGAAACTGTAGAGGGGAAGTCCGGTGAAACATTTAAATTTCAGGGTTCGCAGGGCAGCGTGACACAAAAACACACGTCACAGGTGCCTCTTCTTTATAAGGAGCGTGACACACACACACACACACACACACACAGACACACGTCACAGGTGCCTCTTCTTTATAAGTAAAGATCAGCCTCGTCTGCAATAGCTGCTGCTTCTTCATCAGTCGCAAACGCAGCAGCGCTCACTCTTGACCGGCCCGCGCAGCCATTTCTTCAGCAGAATACTGTACCGAAGTTCTCCGCCCCAGACCGAATTCATGAAGGTCAGCCATGGCTGCATCCTCACTCTCACACGTTGTTACGTCTTCGGGGTCGCTTGAACAACCTACTATCGGTCGCCAAATCATTTGAAATAGCATTGACACTATTGCTTTCATGCACTCTTTTCGACCTAGCTGCACGCTATGATATTGCAGGAGGTGTGGCACGGCCGCATGACGCAGCCCCAAAAACTCAGTTTTTCAAACGGAAAATATCTCAAGAACGCTTTGTCGGAGATACGTGGGACCAACACCGTTCGACTCAGCGCCCCAAACTCTACGGACCCTGAAATTTAAATTTTTCACCGAACTTTCCCTTTAAACATATACGTGAAACTCAGATCCATACTCAGTTTCCGTCTCAACCGTCAACCAGAATAGACTCCCCCTTTCTGCATGTACTCGGACACTGTATTGCACACAAAAATCCTTAGTTGCTCGCAGCTATCAGTAACATGGCAACAAATCAACTCTTGGAGTACATTTGAACACACCGGCATTGAGATGAGGACAGCAATCACACAACTCACCAGCATATCAACGCTGCGGCTACTTCCCTTCTCGGCCAAGTCCAGAAGTTCATCAAACCCCTACAAAGAAGAAAAGAAAGAAATAAGGACAAAAACAAGAAGTTGCTCCCCAGTCGTTCATAACTCGTGTCCACGTGTCCCTTCTCCTTAAACAAGGATGATAAAGGCGCGTTCAGACTACCGTGAATCCTGGCAAACGGTGATAAACCACTGGAAAGGGATTTCCCTTTTTTCCCAGCCTGAGCACTTTTTTTAATGACGGAAAAGTGTTACTGCCGCAGCAGCCGCGACAGTAAACCTTTTCCGCCGGTAACGTGCCAGTAACGTCATGTGATCAAATCACCTTGGAAACTTTCCCAATCGGTCACTTTTTATCGGTAGTCTGAACACGTCCTAACAAACATGCCCCTCCCCCCCCCCCCCCCCCCCCCCCTCTCCAACACACACACATACATAGTGAATGCATCTGTACAGATAACCGTTCGGCATAACCGTATCATGCCAGGATGTACGACGGCAATCGACATTGATGAGTGCCACACCTGCTGTGACATACAAACACACACATACTCGTACACACACACGCGTGCACGCATACACAAACACACACAAACACACATGTGCACACACACACACACACACACGCGCACACAGATACGCATGCATGCACACACACACACACACACCACACCACACACACACACACACACACACACACACACACACAGCTCTGCTTACCTGTGCATCTGTGAGCAGAGAGCCAAGACCCCAGAAGGTGCCACCACCCATAGCAGTACCACCGATACGCTGATACTCAGTGGGAGAATCCACCTGAACAAAGAACAGCAGTCGAATGAAACACACATTCTTCATCTAACCAAGCCGCTGCGCTACGAGTTACAGACCATGAGTATCAACACTATCGTACTGCCCCGGATATACGTCATATCCAAATATAGTTGCACCTCAATTTTCGAGTGTCTGTTGCATGGTTTACTGGAATAACACATGGTTGACTGGAATAACACTCGATTGCAAGTCGCAACCTGTTCAGCCTTATGGATTATCGTAAAAGGTGTGACTTGCACAAACAGTGGCATGGAGACTCAGCCATGCCAAGCTTAACGTTCCAATCTCCAATCCTAAGCTAACATACCGTAATGTCGCGTATAAAAGCAGGTGCTTACGGCCGTATAAGCCGGGGTTCAATCCGTGCTTCTATTCAAGTTATGCTTCTATTCAAAATATGCTTCTACATGTCAACATCTTCAGTCTACACTGTGCAGTGTACATTACCACACATGTAGTGTGCAAGTACATGTGTTTCTAGTCAAATCGTGCTTCTGTGTCACGGCGCACTTTGGAAAATCAGCTTCTATTCAAGTCATGCTTCTATACAGGTCAAGCTTTTATACGCGACAATACAGTAGACATCATGAGTAAACACTGGTATCACGCCAGTCATGTTGCAGTTGAACTCCATGCACAGACCACAAACATTGCCTTCTACTGCACGTATCCTCCAGAGAAGTTCTATTCCACGCCACTACTAGGCGGACCCTCTTTTCCCGGCTACACGGCAACCTTTATTGAACTGAAAAAAATGATTTTCCCAAATTTCAGGGGTCGATTTGTAACCGGGATTCGACTTATACCAGGAAACATCCCCATGTCAGTGTAACCCTGTACACATTGCAATGCACCGGTCCTGTGTACTGTGTAAATGAACACATAACCTCTCAGTTGAACTCAATGTTTGCTTGTTTTTGCTGCACAATTCACAGCATAAAAATACTTTGAAGTAGACAAACAAGAAATGGACGATGGCAATACTGGCCAACACTCGAACAAACAAGATAAGAACTATCAACAAGCTACACAGACATCAACGTGTGACCGAATGGAGATTGATCATGTATGAAAATTGAAAACTAAAAGTGGTGGTAACTTAAAAATGGATTATGCAGACTCACTGAATTGGGGTTGACTCATAGCCGGGGGAAATACAGTCCTCACACATCCATATTTAGTAATTATTTACCTTAAGAATACTGACACCAGAGCCGATGTTGACCAGCAAATAGGGGAAGATATTGTTGCCAGTGTTGTTGCGATAGCGATAGTTAGACTGACCATCCGCACCTTTAGAGTAGATGAAGGACTCGTTGAGCACATGGTTCAGGACAAAGTTGGCACCGGTGATCAAGCAATGCATTTCATCTTCTTTGTCTACGCTGAGACCAAGAAAACACAACGCAAGCAGGACCATCCAGTAATGGTTAACATATTCACGCACACACGCACAGCCGAGCCCGTTGGCAACAGGCACAACACTATCTGGCATAAGTGTACCCACCAACCGAACTAGCTGGCACACACACACACACACACACACACACACACACACACACACACACACACACACACACACACACAAGGACACACACAAGAGATTCATGGATAATCTAAAGAATGTCAAACAAAGGTGACAGGATAATCACGCCTGGCGCGTGCACAACCCAGTTAACCCATGTCCTGCAATGCAGCCAAACTTCGTCAATACTAGTATTCAGATCAGGGTGATGTAGCAGAGGTACACATACATACACGACTTTCTCACTAACTTACAGAACACCAAGCTTCTCCTCCAACAGGGCACGGTACTTGAAAGCACCGCCACCTGATGCAGAGAAAGAAAATACACACACACACACACACACACACACACACACACACACACACACACACACACACACACACACACACACACACACACACACACACACACACACACACACACACACACACACACACACACACACACACACACACACACACACACACACACACACATACAATCAATTGTACTTGCTCACTGTCGCACACTGGTCACGTGCCCCCCACCCCATTTGCACAGAACACAGACCATTGGACCATTGGACGCCCATCGCCGGAGGCGATGAAAGCGATGCTACAGCAGAAGCCATAGCAGCTTGTGCTGGGATTGCACCATTCAACAGCTTGCAAGGCTGAAGAATTGACCGCCACTATTCAGCCTGGTCTACACCACACAGCTATGAAGTGGCTTTTTCTGGCCAGTGAATCCCTACTTTTTGGTCTTTTTTATTTTATTTTTTGCCGCCCACACATCACACCACATACTCCGGCATGCACTGGCTGTTGGTAACCACCCAGGAGAATGAAAGAAAAGTCAGGAAGAGTCTGAGAAAGAGAAGAAAGACGTGTGTGACCATAATCGTCGGGAATCGAACCCGCAACCTATCGATTGGAAATCGCTGCACATACCACTGCACCATATGGGACACAGAACACAGACACAGACAAACACACACACACACACACACACACACACACACACACACAAACTGAACACACTGAACAGTATGAACACAAGATACCTGTTGCCTTCAAATGCTGGCCTTGCTTGTGGCCTGAGCTGCCGTTGCGTAGAGCTGGACATTCCTTGGTGATGAAGTCCAGACATGACTCGATATACCGCGTCTCAAACTTGACAAAGTGAAGCACCTCCGCAGGCTCATTTATTGTTTCAACTTTGAAACCAGTTGACTCTTCGCTCTGGAATGTCACAGGAACCATACACACACATCCACTACATAAATCAGTGTTTCCAAAGAGAAACAAGAATATAGATTACAACCAGGAGTACAAATTGTGCGGTAACCATTCTATATTGTTGAGGCATAGCTAAAGTGTAGTAACGAACAGTTGGAGAAAAAAAGAATTTTACAAGTAGAAGGAGAAAATGTTCAGCACCGTTCTGTCGTTATGATCTTCAGTGAACCTACGTAATTCAGCTGTATGATATGGACAGGACTAGTATGGCACAGTACGGTGAAACAAGAACAATTCTCTCCAGTCTTCGTCGCTACACTTCAGTTATGAATCAACAATAAATAATGATTGCCGTACAACTTGTCCTCCTGGATATCGAAGTTGTCTCCGACATGCTTATTTACAAAACCAAAAAAATTGCTCATAACCCGTACCCATACATGCGCGTCCCTTCTCTTTTCTACATTTTACAAAAAGGAGAATATTTTCTTCAGCATCCACTGCAATGAAATACTCTGTAACTCTGTACATGAACCCAGGCAGGCTATTAGTATACACCGGCAGCTACTGATACAAAGGGATGTGTTCAGTGAGAAATTGCCTGGCAGCAGTCACACATGACACTGGTACCAACGCAGGGCGACTTTTTGATTATTCTAGCCTAGCGTGAACTTGGCACTATTCGTACATACAATGTATCATGTTATGAAAGTACCGGTGGAGAGATAGTGCACTCGTCCACTAGACGGGTTAAGAAAGAGGAATTGTCCGTAAACAGTACAGGGTCTGCACAGCCTGGCAAAGTCTTTTAGTCACACCATAGGGCTTAGTGCGTACACAGCGAACTCACATCGTCCTGCTCTTGCTTGGTGGTGCGGACAGCAGGCCGCTGTTCTTCAGCATAGTAAGCTAGCTTTGCCAATGAGCCTCCTGCCAGGGAGAGCAGTGTTAACAGCACACACACAGACGCACCAAGCAAGCACACACCCAGTTGCAGCCAGAGAAAAACCCGGTGAATGTGGCAAAACTGCGAGCCGCATGATTTCTTGCCCGACATGTTCGAGCTCGGAAACTGCAACATGCTTGAACAAAAGTAGCCGGACCAGCTTGACATTAAAAAGTGAAATCAATAGCCACCTAGCCTGTACGAGAGAGAGAGAGAGAGAGAGAGAGAGAGAGAGAGAGAGAGAGAGAGAGAGAGAGAGAGAGAGAGAGAGAGAGAGAGAGAGAGAGAGAGAGAGAGAGAGAGAGAGAGAGAGAGAGTTACTTACTCCGGCAAGGAACTGTTCTCAACGCACAAGAGAACTGATCACGCTCGCCATGCAGAGTCTAGACTGACAACTGCATCTTTGAAACCACACATAGCACTCATTTCCCTCTCTCTCTCCCTCATCTTTCCTTCCACAGTTTTCAAATAAAAATCAATCAATCAATCAATCAAACCTGAACATGATTTGGGTGATGGGCGGAGAAGCAGAGATGGCACTGATCTCCTAAAGTTGGTTGGTAGATCTGCATTCATGCACTTCGGTCTACCATCTTCTCCTACAGACTACAGGCAAATTCTATTCTACTCCGCCCTACTGAGAAACTTTTGGAACACAAACGTACCCATTTACAAAAAAATCATGAATTTGTCAGCAGGAACTATTTTCGAAAAAGATAATTGAGGAACCAAAAATGCCATACATATTATTAATTCAAGCTTTGACTGTCAGCCCATGCATTGCTTTTGCACGTGTGTCAACTACTAGTATGTCAGAAACAAAATTACCAATGGCCATTACAGTAATGTCATTAACATCTCAGAAGAATGACTTCTAAATTCCCAACTGAAGTAAATAATTGATTTGTACACACCGATATCAATGGCGAAGCGCTTGGCATTTTCCAAATTCCGAAACGCTTCTCTTGGTGGAAGTGAGAAACTACTAGCGTATGTGGAATCAACCTCAGTCATGTTGCTCTTTTCCAGTCGACGACAGTGAGCATAAACGAAAAACAGCCCGCACAAGCGCAAGGGATATTCAACAACAACAACCCAATATTTTCGTGCATGTACAACCAAGAGTGCATAAACAGTTTATGGGCTTGGTACAATCAATCAATCATCATGCGCATTTATGCTGAATGCTCTGATCAGTTCGAAAAACTGAAACCACTGGAAACTGTCAACCACGAGTACGAGTGTGGCGCGTGCCACATGTGCGTTCCAGCTAGCTCGCGGGCCGCGCCGGCGCCCGATCGAGCGCGAAGACTACGTATCTACTGACTTTTGTAGTATTTTTTTTAGTTCGCTAGGATCAGGATAGTGCATGCAGTGCAGCGGTAGCTGACCGGGTATGTAGCTACTAAGCTAGCTAGCTGTACTCGTACAGCTAGCAGTGTGTGAACCGGGCGTAGGGTAGCGCTAGGTAGGCTGTCTTGTGACTGAGTCAATGTGAGTGCGGTGCACCCGGTAGTGCATGCATGCACGATATGCAGTCCATGACTCCATGTAACTAAGTAACTACATGTACATGAATGTCATGTATCATTGATAATCTACTCTTTATCTACTCTTGGTATAAATAGTATAACTATAAGCGATGAGGAGTCAATGAAAAATGGTTCACCCCATGCATTGAGATCTACAGCCGGCTAGCCGGCCGTACAGGGAGTCGAAATGACGTGGAAATATTATTATTATTATTATTTGGAAAGGACGGGAGAACTTCAAATTCAAAGGATCAGTCGGGGAAGTGAACTGCCTGAAAAGAGAAAAAAACGCCTGGTGGGTCTGGCGTTTTTTTTCTCTTTTCAGGCAGTTCACTTCCCCGACTGATCCTTTGAATTATTATTATTATTATTATTATTCCCGTTTGTCTCTTTCCCTCAAAACCAGTCAATATTATTATTATTATTATTATTATTATTAAATTTTGAATAGGGCATTATGGTCTCAGTGACTTTCGAAGTATAATTAAATTTTCACCAGTTACAGCCCACAGATTTACATTGTGTTTGTGACAGGGCCAGGCAACTTGAGGCAAGGGTACATGTACATACACAATGAAACCAAGGCCCAAGGCAAGGGTTTCATACTCTGGGTACAGTCATGGTCAATCTGCCCTTTCGCGGCTTTGGCTTAAAAAAGCCACAAAGCTTATGGCGGGCAATTCCTCCAAGTTGAAATTCCGCTCCTCTTTCATTATCCAGATACTGAACAGGCATGAAGCACACTAGAAATGTACCAAACTCTGCCGGCATTATCCACCAATTCTTGGGCTAATCTGCCAATTCGGCTAGTCCGGTAACTGGAAACTGTTCGCAACACAGAACAATGCACCAGAACACACCAATGCATGCCCTCAACAGTCCATAACGTTGATAACGTACTTCGAGTACTATTATGGCTATGGACTCTTGATGACGTCATGCACATAAGACGATACATGTCACATATGCAACTGTAGTGTGGCCCATGCCGCATCCATGAAGCAACATAGCGGGAAGACAGGACAGGGAAGTCACCGCCAATAAACCACATGTATCATGAGTCATGACACAGCTCCTCACATCTGATACACCGGCAGCAAAGAAACCATGGACGAGTCTTGCTCTTAGAGTAATTCAAAGGCATTTTGCCTAAACTAAGGACTAGGGTGCCTGACTAGTAGCAGAACTATGCTTCCAGAGACCAATTTGAAGATAGTGTCCTCTAAAAAATCTTTTGTAAATGGGCCGTGAATAAAATACCACGGCAAAATGATGTCATGGTCCTGCCAATCAAATTGCTTTGCACGCCGAACACAATCATAGTCATGGCAAATCCAATGCACACGCCGTGCATGTTTGATGCAGCGAACATTTGAAATGAGTGTCCACTTTACATTGCTGCTTGCAAAACTAGTCACTTGAATAAAATAAAACTTCAGAAAAAAACAATGCGAACACATGTGCCCACAGATGCAGACAGTAATCCAGTAGTAGTAGATCACCAAGCACTGGCAAGTCTACGAAAGCGTCCCTCGGAGGCCAGTAACTCAGTATAAGCGGGTGTAGCCGAATTTTGCAGAAAGCAAATGAGTCAAGTGAAATGTCTGTCATGCAATCGCCAGGGCATTCGTAAGGATTCAATGCTAGGCACTGTGAGTTTTAAAACACCTAAAAAATTACTAGAGTGACTTGCAGGAGCACTCAGATGCAAAGTCCCAGCCCATGCATGTTGGCATCCCATGATACAGGGTGAACTTTGGCTTGGACTGTTTTAGATGATTCAACTGCAATAGTGCCGGGATCCAAACATCAATCATGCTGCTCCAGCCCAATGGCAATGAAGCAGCGGCAATGATCCACCGCCTAGGCCAGGCAAACATCATTAGCCATTGACTAATACCAACATGGCTCAACCCTAACAGTACGGAGTTACGCGTTCAATCAGAGCTTGAAGCTTTCCTTTTTTGCTCGTTTGCCGTCAAACTGCAGCGTCTGGTCGTATCCCACATCAGCGCCAACTTCAGCATCATCGCCTTCGATTTCCAGATAGGATTGATTGCCTCGTCCCTTTTCTCCCATTGATCCCAGGCGCTTCATACGGGTACTACTACCTCCGCTGGCCTCGTGCTGTTTGTAGCTGGTAGTCGATATAACAAGCATACGGTGGGAGGACCGCCGCTTGTACAAGTAGACAAGAAGACCTATAAACATGATACCTCCAAACGCACCGCCGACGGTACCGCCGACTATTCCGCCGATGTTGCTGCTGCTGTCTTCAGGTGGTGGATTGGTGAGATCATCGGGCACGCCCGTCTGGACCGAGCCAGGTACAATGGTTGCACCAATCTGTCAGGAACACATGCGCACACGCGCACACAAGTACATGCGCATGCACAAGCATAAAACACAGTGGCCCACGTAAAGTTCTGAGCAATCTTATCTCTACATACATGTACCTCCCAACCCCAATTTTAAAAGTGCTGTTGTGAACATAGAACTCCTTTGAGAAGTCAAGCGGCCACGGGGTGCTGGCCTTGCAGTCGTGAGCACTGCTGGTCCATCTTTGCAGTGTACGTGAACTACAGTTCGTGTACCCGCTAAGGGCCGGTGAGGGCACCAGCCCCGGTCATTCAACCGGATGTCAATGTCCACAATAGTACGGTTCATGTACCACCAATGCAGGATGTGTGTCAGTGTGCGTATGTACATGTGTATGTGTGTATGTTAGTGTGCCGGTGTGTGTGCCGGTGTGTGTGTGTGTGTGTGTGTGTGTGTGTGTGTGTGTGCGTGTGTGCCGGTGTGTGTGTGTGCGTGTGTGTATGTGTGTGTGTATGTGTGTGTATGTGTGTGCGTGTGTATGGGTGTGTGGTGTGTGTGTGTGTAAAATTCAAATCCACGCAGCCATTCTTGAGCAAATGTCATACTTCTACGAGCCTTGCTCATAGACATGACTAGTGCGGCATGCGGTAACGCCGTACATCACATTGGAAACACGACTGCACCACCGTATGATCGTACACTTTGGACAGTACCTGTTGATTTAGCTGTGTCTGGTCAGCTTCAATGATATCTGTAAGAGCTGTGCCGTTGTATGCCTTCCCAGTGCTTTGTCGGACGAAGAAGACAACCTGAAGATCGCCGTTCTCTGCCCTGGGCGAGGGAGAGACGTACACAACGGTTGGAGTGTTTGTTGTGGACTGGCGTCTTCTCCGCTGATTCGCCGGCTGGACAATTCGTTCAATAATGGCGGCGCGAAACTTCACATCATAGCTGGAGAACCACTGATCTCTCTGAAGATCGGAATAGAGAAGAGAGCCGCTATCATGATTGATGTTCATAAAGCTATGCTTATTATGCCTAGTGGTGCGATCACATTCCAAGTGATCATGATGGCTTTGTGAACAAGAAAGATTGATTGGGATTCGCCAACACTCATGCAGATTTTACATACAATCTATAAGTCTATAGACAGCATGGTAAGAAAACAAAAATACTCTCCTCTGAGTCATAATCCATGTCCACGGACCAAATGAAATGCCACCATGATCACTAGAAGCTCAGTTGAAAGCTGAACACCATCAACTTAAGCCATGCCCTGTCACCTGCCATGCTCTGTCTCCTGCCATGCTCTGTCTCCTGCCATGCTCTGTCTCCTGCCATGCTTATGATCTTGTGTTAGTGTACATGTATGTGTTGTGTTATAGCGAGATTGGACTGGTTCCCTGCTTCCAGTGTTTCTTCTATGTTGCCAAGACAATGCCAAGACAATGCCAAGACAACGCTACAACTGTAGACTATCCCAAGACACCAGTACTCACAGTGACATTTAAAAAGCGAAGTTCAACGCTGTTCTCACTCTCATCCTCCATCAAATCTTTAGCTGATATAGAGATGATGATAGGTGAGGTAACGGGTGGTGCAGTGGCTGTACGCGGCGGAGTGGAACTAGCAGAGGATACACGGCCGGGCTGTGTCTGTGTGTTGTCTTTCCCCGGCCGGGCTGATGTAGACAAAGCTTGCCGGGATGGTGTAGGGCTGCTGCTTGCCTGGTTGACCGTAGCAGGTGTTGAGGTGGGCGTTTGCTGGTCCGTGCCACTGCTGACTGGAGGCTGTGTGTTGGTGCCTGTGGATGCAGCAGCAGTTGTAGCAGCAGCAGTTGTTGGAGCACCAGTTGCTGGAACAGCAGTTGTAGCAGCACCAGTTGTAGCAGCATATGTTGTTGGAGCACCAGTTGCTGGAACAGCAGTTGTAGCAGCGCCAGTTGTAGCAGCAGAAGTTGTTGGAGCACCAGTTGCTGGAACAGCAGTTGTAGCAGCGCCAGTTGTAGCAGCAGAAGTTGTTGGAGCACCAGTTGCTGGAACAGCAGTTGTAGCAGCACCAGTTGTAGCAGCAGAAGTTGTTGGAGCAGCAGTTGTAGCAGCAGCTGTTGTAGCAGCAGCAGTTGTAGCAGCAGAAGTTGTTTGAGCACCAGTTGTTTGAGCACCGGTTGTTGGAGCAGCAGTTGTAGCAGCAGAAGTTGTTTGAGCAGCAGTTGTAGCAGCAGCAGTTGTAGCAGCAGCAGTTGTAGCAGCAGAAGTTGTAGCAGCAGAAGTTGTTTGAGCACCAGTTGTTGGAGCAGCAGTTGTTGCAGCACCAGTTGTAGCAGCAGCAGCAGTTGTTGGAGCAGCAGTTGTTTGAGCAGCAGTTGTTGGAGCAGCAGTTGTTTGAGCAGCAGTTGTTGGAGCAGCAGTTGTAGCAGCAGCAGTTGTAGCAGCAGCAGTTGTTGGAGCACCAGTTGCTGGAAGAGCAGTTGTAGCAGCACCAGTTGTTGGAGCACCAGTTGCTGGAAGAGCAGTTGTAGCAGCACCAGTTGTAGCAGCAGATGTTGATGGAGCACCAGTTGCTGGAACAGCAGTTGTAGCAGCACCAGTTGTAGCAGCAGAAGTTGTTGGAGCACCAGTTGCTGGAACAGCAGTTGTAGCAGCGCCAGTTGTAGCAGCAGAAGTTGTTGGAGCACCAGTTGCTGGAACAGCAGTTGTAGCAGCGCCAGTTGTAGCAGCAGAAGTTGTTGGAGCACCAGTTGCTGGAACAGCAGTTGTAGCAGCACCAGTTGTAGCAGCAGAAGTTGTTGGAGCAGCAGTTGTAGCAGCAGCAGTTGTAGCAGCAGCAGTTGTAGCAGCAGCAGTTGTAGAAACAGCAGTTGTAGCAGCAGAAGTTGTTGGAGCACCGGTTGTTGGAGCAGCGGTTGTAGCAGCACCAGTTGTTGCAGCACCAGTTGTAGCAGCAGAAGTTGTTTGAGCACCAGTTGTAGCAGCAGCAGTTGTTGGAGCACCAGTTGTTGGAGCACCAGTTGTTGGAGCAGCAGTTGTTTGAGCGGCAGTTGTTGGAGCACCAGTTGTAGCAGCAGCACCAGTTGTAGCAGCACCAGTTGTTGAAGCACCCGTTGTAGTAGTACCAGTTGTTGGAGCACCAGTTGTTGGAGCAGCAGTTGTAGCAGCAGTAGTTGTAGCAGCAGTTGTTGTGGATGCTGCAGTTGATGCAGGACTGGTTACACCGGAACTGGTTGTCTGAGCTGGAGTCATTTGACCCGGTATTGTTGGAGCAGCTGTTGCTGAAGCAAAAGGTGTTGAGGTAGCGGTGCTTGCAGCAGGAGTTACTGGGATAGATACTACTCCAGTTGTAGCTGTCTGTGATGATGATATCGTTGTTGGTGGGACAGAGTTGGTGACTGTGGAGGTCATTGCGGCTGGAGAAGTAAGGGTGGCTGTTGTGGGTTGTGAAGGTGTTGTGGGTGGTGAAGTTGTTGTCGCCTGTGAGGATGTTGATGGTGGCGGCACCATTGTAGGAAGTGCAGTGGTTGCCCTGGTAACCAGGTTGCCGGTGGTTGTACTACCAACTGTTGATGATGTCATCGTTTGATTAGTGGCATTCGGTGCTGGACTTGCAGTTGGATTTGTGCACAAGGAAACGTAGTCTGGACAACATTTATCCGGTTCAACTGTGACAAGCAAGTACACAAACACAATCATCAGTGTAGCATTACGCATTAGCATTACGCACCCCATTCACAATGCACGTTATGATCTTATGCTACAATTGTTAGTACAATTTCAACGGTTTCTGGCAGTTTACTGTAAAAGCCATAATTATATATATATAACGAAGTGCTAACTCTAACGAGTTAACGAGGAGAAATCTGTCGTTAAAATAGAAATCGTTATACAGAAATCGATACATATACTGTCCTATTGAGCATTGAGAATGAGTGAGAATCGTTACCTTTGGTACATGTAAACTAGTCAATTTTGGGAAATCGTTATATATGTGCCTCGTTAGAAACTGAATGGCTTTTACAGTACTCAATTAAAGAATATAAGACACGAGGAGGGGTGATGGTGGTGTCATGCGGACAGCAAGGGATGCACCTTGATGATCACTGCTAAACGTACTTCAAGTATGCATACCATTCATTCACTGTAACACAGTCTTTTCTTCACCGTCAAAATGCATGTATACCAAATAGTCAATTCAGGAACACTGTACAGTCAACCTTGCGAAAAACGCGACTCTCGATCGGGCATGAGAAAACTGTTCTTATTTGCAAGCTGTCGTTATTCGCAGGGTGTAAACTATGCAGTGAAATCGTCACTAGGCCTGATGATCGTGTCATTAGCCGCAAGTTGTTGTTGTAACCGAGGTTATAAAATCATGAGCTGAACTCTACATGTACATACCACAGTGCTGGCAACTGAAATCCGACCCCGGCCTGATTGTCGTGCTCACTGCAAGTGCAGCACTGATTCCAGTGGTCTCTATTTCCCAGTGTTAAACAACAAGCGCGTGCTGGGGCTTTGCAATGCGGGCACGTCGAGCTGGGGTTGGATTTCAGTTGCCACACTGTACTTGTAATCCTGAGCAAGGCAGCATTGTCCACTGTACATACACAACAATGTGCGGCAGTACCACGAAATGCGCTCGTAGTGTGTCGTATGGTGTCGTACATGCTATACGAATGGCATCGTGTGTGTGTTTTGTACAGAGTGGCAAACCTGTGCCCACATTTACAATATCACTCCATACACAATACATCAAAATGTAATGGTGGTGTCATCGCAGAACCACTCGTGTCTTTAATATTGATTTAGGAAACTTCACTTCTCAACTCCAAACTCCAAAAACGGTCTCTTCACTGTGATTCAAATTAAAATTTAAATTTGCATTGCACCAAATTTTCGGGCCTGGTCCATCATCAGGGTAATGGGTTAATAGTCCTTAAACATAAAAAATACCAGCCATGGGATGTGTACTCACCAGTGAACAAGTGACAAGTAGGATCGCATTGGCAACGTAAGGAGCTGTTGTCCTTTACGAACAAGCACTGTTCAGAAACGGTGCGATCAGCGCACCAGGGACGTGGTGGAGGTGGTATTACTGCCACACACACCGCATCGTAGTCATCGCAGCAGTCGTTGTTGGTTTTGCAAGCGCTGTCACACCTGCACGGGGCCATTGTGTCACTGAACATACAGCCCTCGTTCACACACAGCGTCTTCATGGGTGTGGTGGGCGGCATTGTTGGCACGGTAGGGACGCACGTGGAGTTACGATAGCCCGGGCAGCAGGCCGAGTTTCCAATGGCACTCTCGCATCCAGGATCACACTGGCATGAGAACGAATCGTTAAACGCGCACCTGTTGGCCAGGCCTGCTGCGGTGCAGTTATTGAGTGGTAGCGGAACTGGCTTGCACGGCGATTGATTGTATGACGGGCAGCATGTGTTTGTTTTGGCACACTCCTGGTTGCAGTAGCAAGCGTAGCCGGGAATGCGCGACTCGCACGCATTCCGCAACGCCAGTGCAGTGCAGTTCTGAACTGGCGGCTGAGTGGTGACCACAACTGTGGTCACTATCGTAGTGGGTATCAGCGCGGCGCAACGGACTGAGAAGTCGATACAGCAACTGCTGTTCTGCATACAGCCAACACTGCAGCTGCAGTTCGAGCTGCTGTTCCCGCAGCCAATGGAATCGCACGTCGATGTGACGGTGGGCACGGGGAGAGTAGCGTTCTCTCCGCACACATCCGCCTGGTCGGCACAGCACTCATTGGGGCCGCCATCAGCATTGTTCGTACAACCAGCAAAGCACTGACACTTCTGACCTGGCACAGGCGCGACTGCATCGCATGTCTGGTATTGCGAGCAGAAGCCAAGGCACGTGTAGAAATCCATGCAGCAATCCGGGGGAGTTCGGTCTAAGCAATCAGGATCACAGAAGCAAATCTGTCCCGGCCGAGGAGTAATTGAGCAGTTGTATTGACTGGGGCCACAAGTACCGGGTGGGTACGTGATGGTTGGCAACGGTATGGGAGGTGTAAAGCTAACTTGACCGGCAACACGATGGTCGGCAGTAAGAACCGTCACAATCACCACCACCAGCAGGCTACCGCACTGTACCGCGGTGGTATTCCGCTTCACAACCATCCTCGCCGTAGTCTAAGTCGTGTCAACGTCTCCCTTTCTTCTCCTTCTGAGTTCTATTCCAAACGAGTACAAGGTACTGTTGTAACTAGTGTAAGTCTATCGATGAACCTAATCGCTTCTAATCTTGGCAATGTTGGCGCAATTCGCTCAATGCACGCCCTTCCCTCCAGTTTCTTGCCTTTGGCTCGCAAGAGTAGCAGGCTAAGCGTGTCGCTCTTGTAACGTGACACCAGTATTAGTATTGGCTCTCAGCGAAGGCAGCGATCTCACTGCACTGGCGCACAGCAATCGGAGTCGCCCGAAAATGATTTCGATCGCAGTAAGAAAACAGCTCATCCACCGGATCCGGCCAGTCAAGACTGTAAGTGGGAATGACACGGTTCGAAATTTACGATATCACCTGATATGCTAGCGCTGCGCGTGAATGGCCGGTACACCGGTAGTTCCATTTCATCATTATCCTCGTCTCTGCACACGTACACGTACCTAGGCTACAGAACAGGCTACACCATGTACCGGTGATCTACCGGCACATGGTGGATGATTTCCCAAAAAGGATGCGCCCGGGCTGGGCAAAACTTATGCACCTGCCCACCGACACACAGTCTGTGGTCGGTCTGGAGATCGAAGCTGCGGAAGATACTGCAGCAGTGCAGGCTAGATCATAGATGTGCATCATGTGCCCGGCCAGGTGTCCGAACATGCTACTAACACTAACCATGCTAACAGTTACATGACTGGTACACTATACTCCGTGGGCTCCGGTGCCTGGCACTGCATCATGATTGATGCTGCATGCCTGAGTAATAATTTATCGGTGTGCGTAATATGGTAATGCGATACTACAACTGTTGTGTAATACTAGACTGGTCTACACAGTACGCTGTCATTAGATTCACATGGCTGTGTGGCAGACATGGGCAGTCTTGACTGGGCTACGGTCCGGAGTCATGATGCTTTACAAGACAATGGAGGGAGCAGTGAAGCCGAAGGGCTTGACAACTCCACGAGCAACTGATAGTGATAGCCCATTGCATACGTCGTGCGCGCGGGTACTCTACTCCGTGAACCTCGCGACCGAACTGTCATTGAAGGACACCCTCTTTGCAATGCACGGTTCTGTTCTGTTTGACATCCACATTATCACCAGCCGGGTTGTCATACTTTTTTTGTCATCATAGTACTAGGCTATAGGCCATAGGCTAGGCCGGGACAGAGTACGGGGGAGGCGTTACCATTATTATTAATAATACCGGCGGTAAATAATAATGGTAACGCTGAGTTCAGAAAGGATCGCTTTTCCACATGAGTACGGCCCAACAGACACATACATTTTAGATGTACAATTATGAACATACTTTTAAAAGATGTACCTGTCAAAATCCGGTGTCAGGGCGACCCTGCAGCAAAGGACTCTGGTCCCGACTGCCCCCCTTCTCGAGCTACTGGGTGTGCCAAGCTTGCCACAGCTTCTCTTCCAGAAGCTTGCCATCTTCGTTTTCAAATGTTTAAATGACAAGACAAGTCCCCTGTTAAAGAATCTGTTCGTGCCGATCAACGACCCTGCCACACCTCAGCTGAGGACGACACGGGGTCAAGTGTCAAGCCTGCTGAGAGTTCCGTTCCCGGTCAACTTCCTCCCTGGTCCTGCTGGACGTCGTTCTTAGTTTGTTAGCAGCATTCTGTGGAATGCTCTCCCAGTTGCAGTCCGTACGGAAGGTGATTGGCAGACATTTAAAGCTCTAGCCACGGCTCTCGACTTGCCCAGCCTTTACCCATATTAACATTCTCTGTACCTAACTTCATGTCGAAATCCATTTTAACAATCCGCATATCTCTCCTCCTCCCCCCCCTCTCTCTCTGTCTCTGACACACACACACTCTTTCTTTCTTTCTTTCTCTCTCTCTCTCTCTCTCTCTCTCTCTCTCTCTCTCTCTCTCTCTCTCTCTCTCTCTCTCTCTCTCTCTCTCTCTCTCTCTCTCTCTCTCTCTCTCTCTCTCTCTCTCTCTCTCTCTCTCTCTCTCTCTCTCTCTCTCTCTCTCTCTCTCTCTCTCTCTCTCTCTCTCTCTCTCTCTCTCTCTCTCTCTCTCTCTCTCTCTCTCTCTCTCTCTCTCTCTCTCTCTCTCTCTCTCTCTCTCTCTCTCTCTCTCTCTCTCTCTCTCTATCTCTCTGTTGTTGTTATTGTTGTTGTTGTTGTTGTTGTTGTTGTTGGTCATTTTGTGACAGCTTCTACAATTCCCTGTCCAGGTAGTAAAGCGTCTCTCTCTCTCTCACTCTCTCTCTCTCTCTCTCTCTCTCTCTCTCTCTCTCCCTCTCTCTCTCTCTCTCAGGCTCTCTCCCCCCCCCTCTCTCTCTCTCTCTCTCTCTCTCTCTCTCTCTCTCTCTCTCTCTCTCTCTCTCTCTCTCTCTCTCTCTCTCTCTCTCTCTCTCTCTCTCTCTCTCTCTCTCAGGCTCTCTCTCTCTCTCTCTCTCTCTCTCTCTCTCTCTCTCTCTCTCTCTCTCTCTCTCTTGTTGTTGTTGCTGCTGCTGCTGTGGTGTTGCCGTTGCTGTTGTTGTTGGTCTGTTGTTGTTGTCGCTGTTGGTGTTGCCGTTGCTGTTGTTGTTGTTGTTGGTCATTTTGTAAGAGCTTGGACAGTTCACTTGTCCAGGCAATAAAGCAGTCTCTCTCTCTCTCTCTCTCTCTCTCTCTCTCTCTCTCTCTCTCTCTCTTTCTCTCTCTATCTATATCTATCTCTCCTCTCTCATCATGCATGCGTCACACTCTCATGGAAATTTTTATTTTATTTTTTTATTTTTTAAGATTGCATGCTTCACACTCTCATGTAATATTTCTTTCCTTTCTTCGTCTTTTTGTGAGAGCTTGGACAATCCACTTGTCCAGGCAAGAAGGCAGCAATGCCTGTTCATTCTGGCGAAGTAAAATAAAATATACCAACCAACCAACCAACTTACATGTAAATTTACACGAAGTCTTAGTTCATAGCTTATACAAGCTTATACAATGTACATGTCTGCATGCGTTTCGTCATGATTTCCTTGTTTTCATTCATTCATTGGTAATTACTCTGCATAAAATCTGCGTACAAGAGGTTGTGGATCTGGTCAATGGGAGTGGTACAATTGCATTATGAACTGACTCAACTACACTATTAGTTTCCTCGAATCACCCTAACCCATAATCTTCTATTACATTAGCAGGTGGACGCCATCCAAGTGCTTGTCGCACATGAGGGTGAGCATCACTGGTTGACGTGTGCTTTCTTGCTCCACTCACTTCAAGGCAGACATGCCAAACTGTGATCCGAAGACGCCAATTTGGCTGATGATAGCCCTGTCTTCGTTCACAATTGTGAACTTTAGCATCGCTGCTGTGGCCATCTTGCTTTGGATTCGCCTGCGACATTACTACCTCCACCATGATGCAA